>NC_056729.1:482493777-482818777 GCF_019279795.1 Protopterus annectens
TTTCCCTTGTTTTACAAAAACATCTTAAAGTGCCCACCAAATCAGTTGAAATTTTAAATCCCTTTAATGGTAGTTTTTAATTTGTTGAATCTTTTTTGATTTAGAATTTAAATTTTTTAACCAAGGGTACGGTGTGCCCTGGGAATTTTTCCCGGGGTTGTGGAATGTGGTTTAAAGAAAAGTTTTGTTGTTCCCGGGGGGTTGGGTTTTTAACCCCCCCAAAAAAGAAATTTAGTTTTCCCTTTTTGGAAATTTTTATCGGGGATTCATTTAAGGGTTCCTTTTGGGGGTTTTATGAAACCCCCAAAAGGGGGGGAAATAAATTTTAAAAATAAAAATTTCTAAAAGGCGAGGGGGAAGATTGGATGGGGATCTGTAAGAACGTTCCTTTTAAACGACATGACGATTGGATGGGAGAATAACTGGGAAGGACTCTGTAAAAGGGGATAGTGTTGGAAAATTTAAAATAATTTGTAGGGGAAAACTTTTCAATTGATTTATGTACAATTTGAAGGACTTTGGGGAAAAATTGTTGGCATTTTTTGTTTCTGTGTTACACCAAAGTTTTTCTTGTTTAAAAGGGCCGGGGGCTTTTGGTGTTGAAACCCCGGTTTTTGGGGTTGATTAATTTTTAGTTGGGGGGTTTGGGGGGGGGGGGGGTTTATTTTGGGGTTTTTTAAAGGGGTTGTGGGTGATAGGTGGGGGTATATTTTGTTGGGTGTGGGTTTTGGGGGGTGAATGGGGAGTAGGAGGGGGTGAGGGGGGGGGTGGGGGTGGGTAATTTTTGGGGTTTTGGGGTGGGGATGGGGGTGGTGGGAGGGGTGGGGGTACAGTTTTGGGGGGTTTTTGGGGGGGTTGGGGGTGAGGGTTAATTTTGGGGGGGTATGGGTTTTGGGGGGGGATGATTTTTTTAGGGGTTAGTGGGGTATGAGTTTTGGGGGGATTGGGGGGTGGGGGTTTGGGGGGAAATTGGGGGAAAAAGGGGATTGGTTTGGGGTTGGGTGAGTGAGTTGAATGTGGGTGGGTGTGGTGGGTGAGTGAGTTGAATGTGGGTGGGTGTGGTGAGTGAGTGTGGGTGAGTGTGAGTGAGTGTGAGTGAGTGTGGGTGAGTGTGAGTGAGGTGTGGTGGATGAGGGTGAGTGTGGTGAGTGTGGGTGGATGAGTGTGGGTGGTGTGTGTAGGTGGTGAGTGAGGTGTCAGAGTGAGTGTGGTGAGTGAGTGTGGTGGGTGATGAGTGAGTGTGGTGGGTGAGTGAATTGAGTGTGGGTGAGTGTGGTGAAGTGAGTGGGTGAGTGTGGTGAGGTGAGTGGGTGAGTGAGTGAGTGTGGGTGAATGAGTGAGTGTGGGTGAATGAGTGAGTGTGGGTGAGTGTCATTTTTGGATATAATTTCTAAATTTTGTAAACTTTGTTTTTGTATTGTCATATTGCTTTACATTGCCCTACCGATATGTGACAAAGTACAGGCAGAAGCACAGTAACAGCTGCAAAATCTAAGAGCATAAATTTGCAATAACCATACGTATACATTAATTGTATGTTTTTACATAAGAAGCAGATGTCTGTCACAATTAATCGACAACACTACATCAGATTACAAGAAGTATGCAATACCGTAATTTTTTAAATTATGCCTTAAAAATACATGTTGGTGCTGTCATGCAAGTCTGTGAAATATTTCATGTTTATAGTGTGTCATCTGTTAGCTATTTAACCAAACAGGAAGGAAAAATAAGTGGGAGTTTGATGCTTTGCAAAACGGTGATTATTCCCAGTGCTATGTAGCTTGGTTCTAAATTTGACAGGAGGAGTGCAACAAAAAAGTGTTCCACTGTAAGAAGAGAAAGGCTGACAAGAAAACAGTACATTACTCTGGTCACCTGCTGTGAGCTGTCAATTACATGCAGATAATGGGTCAAATTACCCTTAGCTCTTTGACAGCTAGGGAATGTAGGTGTGAAGTGGGAGGGGAGATGCCTTGAAGAACTAGATTTCAGCCTTCACAAAAGAAAGCAAGTTAGCATTTCTAAGAAACAAAAGCAATAAAATGCACTTTCCAGTTCTGTTCTGTAGCATTTGCACTGCTTGTGTTTGAAGTAATCATTGAAAAAGGATAACATTTTAACCAAAAGTAGGGGACTTTAAGACAGCAGTGAATGCCTGTTAAGTCAATGAAGTGACAGCAGCTTAAGGGAAAACGTGGCAGATCTGATGCAATTTTTTGGAGACAATCAATGCATTCTGGGATACTTAGAGGCAGAGTAAACAGTCTGAATTATTTCAAAATGTCAGCCCCCATGTGGTCAGAGTCAGAAATTGCATATAAAAATATCTAAAAAGCTCTAAATAGTCCCAGAGTGCTGGTAAAATGTAGGAAACCCCTAACCATGATGAAATAAATATGTTTTTTGAGTCTGAGGGTGCGGTTGTCCTTTAAGTACACTTTTGTCTACTCTTTTTCATATACTACTGTATTTAATTTATTTACTTGCATTTTTCACTGAATATTAACTCAACCAAAGTTGTGGCTGTCTCTCTACAGATTACTTGTTAGAATTTCTGTATAGCCATTAATAGTAGTGGGGGGTAGTTTCACCTCATCACAGTTATTCTGTCCTGCCCTATATAAGAGGTACATTTTAAGTTTTCTATGCTTAATATCTGAGCTGTGGCTGGCTAACATCTACCTGAATTCAACTGGATGTATAAGTGAATTTAAGTACACTTTTATCTGCTCTTTTTCATATAGTACTGTATTTAATATATGTATTTTTTTACTGAATATTAACTCAAGTGAAGTTGTGGCTGTCTCTCTACAGAGTACTTGTTAGAATTTCTGTGCAGCCATTTATAGCAGTAGATGTAGTTTTACCTCATCACTGATATTCTGTCCTGCCTTATATAAGTGGTACATTTTGAGTTATGACTGCTTAATATCTCAGCTTTGGCCGGCTAACATCTACATTAAAATCAACTGGACGTATAAGTGAATTTAAGTACACTTTTATCTGCTCTTTTTCATATAGTACTGTATTTAGTTTATTTATTTGTGTTTTTCATTGAATATTAACATAGCTGAGGTTGTGGTTTTCTCTCTACAGAGTACTTGTTAGAATTTCTGTTTAGCCATTGATAGCAGTGGGGGGGGGTAGATTCACGACATCACTGATATTCTGTCATGCCTTATATAAGTGGTATGTTTTCAGTTATCTCTGCTTAATATTTGAGCTTTGGCCGGCTAACATCTACTTGAAATCAACTGGACGTATAAGTGAATTTAAGTACACTTTTATCTTCTCTTTTTCATATTCTACTGTATATAGTTTATTTGTGTTTTTCCCTGAATATTAACTCAACTGAAGTTGTGGCTGTCTCTCTACACAGTACTTGTTAGAATTGCTGTGTAGCCATTGATAGCAGTGGGGTGTAGTTTCACCTCATCACTGATATTCTGTCCTGCCTTATATAAGTGGTACATTTTGAGTTATCACTGCTTAATATCTGAGCTTTGGCCGGCTTACATCTACCTGAAATCAACTGGACGTATAAGTGAATTTAAGTGCACTTTTGTCTGCTCTTTTTCATATAAAACTGTATTTAATTTATTTACTTGTGTTTTTAACTGAATATTAACTCAACCGAAGTTGTGGCTGTCGCTCTACAGAGTACTTGTTAGAATTTCTGTGTAGCCATTGATAGCAGTGGGGGTTAGTTTCACCTCATCACTGATATTCTGTCCTGCCTTATATAAGTGATACATTTTGAGTTATCTCTGCTTAATATCTGAGATTTGGCCGGATAACATCTACCTGAAATCAACAGGACATATAATTCAATTTAACTACACTTTTGTCTGCTCTTTTTCATATACTACTGTATTTAATTTATTTACTTGTGTTTTCCCTGAATATTAATTCAACTGAAGTTGTGGCTGTCTCTCTACATAGTACTTGTTAGAATTTCTGTGTAGCCATTGATAGCAGTGAGGGTTAGTTTCACCTCATCACTGATATTCTGTCCTGCCCTATATAAGTTGTACATTTTGAGTTTTTTATGCTTAATATCTGAGCTGTGGCCAGCTAACATCTACTTGAATTCAACTGGATGTATAATTGAATTTAAGTACACTTTTATCTGCTCTTTTTCATATAGTAGTGTATTTAATTTATGAGTTTGTTTTTTTTTTCACTGAATATTTACTCAACTGAAGTTGTGGCTGTCTCTCTACAGAGTACTTGTTAGAATTTCTGTGTAGCCATTGATAGCAGTCGGGGGTAGTTTCACCTCATCACGGATATTCTGTCCTGCCTTATATAAGTGGTACATTTTGAGTTATCTCTTCTTCATATCTGAGCTTTCGCCAGCTAACATCTACCTGAATTCAACTGGATGTATAATTGAATTTAAGTACACTTTTATCTGCTCTTTTTCATATAGTACTGTATTTAGATTATTTATTTGTGTTTTTCTCTGAATAATAACTCAAGTGAGGTTGTGGCTGTCTCTCTACAGAGTACTTGTTAGAATTCCTGTGTAGCCATTGATAGCAGTGGGGGGTAGTTTCACCTCATCACTGATATTCTGTCCTGTCTTATATAAGTGGTAAATTTAGAGTTATCTCTGCTTAATATCTGAGCTTTGGCCGGCTAACATCTACCTGAAATCAACAGGACGTATAAGTGAATTTAAGTACACTTTTGTCTGCTCTTTTTCATATACTACTGTATTTAATTTATTTACTTGCGTTTTTCACTGAATATTAACTCAACCAAAGTTGTGGCTGTCTCTCTACAGATTACTTGTTAGAATTTCTGTATAGCCATTAATAGTAGTGGGGGGTAGTTTCACCTCATCACTGTTATTCTGTCCTGCCCTATATAAGTGGTACATTTTAAGTTTTCTATGCTTAATATCTGAGCTGTGGCTGGCTAACATCTACCTGAATTCAACTGGATGTATAAGTGAATTTAAGTACACTTTTATCTGCTCTTTTTCATATAGTACTGTATTTAATTTATGTATTTTTTTACTGAATATTAACTCAACTGAACTTGTGGCTGTCTCTCTACAGAGTACTTGTTAGAATTTCTGTGTAGCCATTTATAGCAGTAGGGGTAGTTTTACCTCATCACTGATATTCTGTCCTGCCTTATATAAGTGGTACATTTTGAGTTTTCTATACTTAATATCTGAGCTGTGGCCAGCTAACATCTACCTGAATTCAACTGGATGTATAAGTGAATTTAAGTACACTTTTATCTGCTCTTTTTCATATAGTATTGTATTTAATTTATGTGTTTTTTTTTCACTGAATATTAACTCAACTGCAGTTGTGGCTGTCTCTCTGCAGAGTACTTGTTAGAATTTCTGTGTAGCCATTGATAGCAGTTGGGGGTAGTTTCACCTCATTATGGATATGCTGTCCTGCTTGATATAAGTGGTAAATTTTGAGTTATCTCTGCTTCATATCTGAGCTTTGGCCGGCTAACATCTACCTGAAATCAACTGGATGTATACATGAATTTAAGTACACTTTTATCTGCTCTCTTTCATATAGTACTGTATTTAGTTTATTTATTTGTGTTTTTCTCTGAATATTAACTCAACTGAGGTTATGGCTGTCTCTCTACAGAGTACTTGTTATAATTTCTGTGTAGCAATTGATAGCAGTGGGGGGTAGTTTCACCTCATCACTGATATTCTCTCCTGCCTTATAGAAGTGGTACATTTTGAGTTATTTCTGCTTAATATCTGAGCTTTGGCAGGCTAACATCTACCTGAAATCAACAGGACGTATAAGTGAATTTAAGGACATTTTTGTCTGCTCTTTTTCATATACTACTGTATTTAATTTATTTACTTGTGTTTTTCACTTAATATTAACTCAACCAAAGTTGTGGCTGTCTCTCTACAGATTACTTGCTAGAATTTCTGTATAGCCATTAATAATAGTGGGGGGTAGTTTCACCTCATCACTGATATTCTGTCCTACCCTATATAAGTGGTACATTTTGAGTTTTCTCTGCTTAATATTTGAGCTGTGGCCGACTAACATCTACCTGAATTCTACTGGACGTATAAGTGAATTTAAATACACTTTTATCTGCTCTTTTTCATATAGTACTGTATTTAATTTATTTATTTGTTTTTTTCACTGAATATTAACTCAACTGAAGTTGTGGCCGTCTCTCTACAGAGTACTTAATAGAATTTCTGTGTAGCCATTTATAGCAGTAGGGGTAGTTTTACTTAATCACTGATATTCTGTCCTGCCTTATATAAGTGGTGTGTTTTGAGTTATCTCTGCTTAATATTTGAGCTTTGGCCGGCTAACATCTACTTGAAATCAACTGGACGTATAAGTAAATTTAAGTACACTTTTATCTTCTCTTTTTCATACTCTACTGTATATAATTTATTTGTGTTTTTCACTGAATATTAACTCAACTGAAGTTGTGGCTGTCTCTCTACAGAGTACTTGTTAGAATTTCTGTGTAGCCATTGATAGCAGTGGGGGGGTAGTTTCACCTCATTACTGATGTTCTGTCCTGCTTTATATAAGTGGTACATTTTGAGTTATCTCTGCTTAATATCTGAGCTTTGGCCGGCTAACATCTACCTGGAATCAACTGGACATATAAGTGAATTTTTGTACACTGTCTGCTTTTTTCATATTGTACTGTATTTAATTTATTTATTTGTGTTTTTCACTGAATATTAACTCAACTGAAGTTGTGGCTGTCTCTCTACAGTTAGCTCCCCACCCTCTCACCCTGTTCTTGTTTTGGTGTTAATGTTGTTGGCTTTGAAATTACCCGCCCCTCTTGTAGATTTATATTTGGATGCTCCTTCTGGGCCCACCTCATTTGCTCACTCAACAGAATGCAGTGAGATCATCTTCTGATTTCACTCACTCCTACTGTGTGCAAAGAGAGCACTTGGGAAAGACAGCCCCTTTATTCTCTTAATCCTGCACTGTTCCCTCCCTAAAAAAATAAAATAAAATAAAGTAAAATATATATATATATATATATATATATATATATTTTATTCAGCTGCTCTTACTGTAACTGTCTTATTTGCTCTTCTGTGTGCTATTTGTTCAGTTGCTCTTACTCTGCACTTATTACTGCTTTTCAGTAGCCTTCTAATTTACTGCCGTCTGCACTAGTTTTTTAGTCATTTGTTAATTTAATTGCATTTATTTGAACTGCATTTGCCGTAGTGTTGCTACATGCTCGGGTGTGCTGGCCTGCACTGCAATTTGAATTGTATTTACTGCTGTTTTAGCTGCTTTTCTGTAACAAAAAAAAATCTAAGCTTGTTTCCTGCCTTTCCTATAACTTCTCAAGTCAGATACAGACTTGCTGTATCCAGTACTGTTGGTAAGCTTCTGAGCCCCACAAGCCTTTCTGTGTTGGAGGGAATCATTCTAGCTTATGAGTGGGAGTGGTAAACACTAGGTGGCCTATCTACCATGGGAAGAGTGGGTTTTGGTCCTGAAATTGTAGTTCATTGGCCGTTTGGGCAGTTTTTCCATCTCTTTCTACTTTCTGGTTAAAAGCCCATTTTGCGTTTGGTCCCCACCTTTCCCATAACTAGTGTAGTCCACCACAGATTTGCTGTATCCATCACTGTTGGGAAGCTTATGATCCCCCAAGCCCTTCTGTATTGGAGAGAAGCCTTCTAGCTTATCAGTGGGAGTGGTAAGCACTAGGTAACCTATCTACCACAGGAGGAGTGGTTTCTGGCCCAGAATTGATAGTTTATTGGCCGTTTGGGAAGCTTTTACATCTCTTTTAACCTTCTGATTTAAAAGCCTGTGTTGCACTTGTTTCCTGCCTTTCTTGTTACTAGTCTATCCCAGGTACAGATTTGCTGTAACCAGGGCTCTTTGTAAGCTTCTGAGCCCCCCAAGCCTTTCCGTGTTGGAAGGAAGTCTTCTAGCTTATCAGTGGGAGTGGTAAGAATCAGGTAGCCTATCTACCACAAGAGGAGTGGTCCCTGGCCCAGAAATTGTAGCTATTGGCTGTTTGAGCAGTTTGTTTCCATCTCTTTTAACTTTCTGATTTGAAAGCCACACTTGTGCCTGTTTCCCACCTTTTCTATAACTAGCCTAGTCCGGTTACAGAGTTGCTGTATCCAGGATTGTTAGTAAGCTTCTGAGCCCCTCAAGCCTTTCTGTGTTGGAGGGAAGCCTTCTAGCTTATCAGTGGGAGTGGTAAGCACTAGGTAGCCTATCCTCCATGGGAAGAGTGAGGTTTGGCCCAGAAATTGTAGTTTATTTGGCCGTTTGGGCAGTTTTCCATCTCTTTCAACTTGCTGGCTTAAAAGCCTGCATTTGTACTTGTTCCCCACCTTTCCTGTAACTAGTTTAGTCCAGGTACAGATTTGCTGTAGCCAGGACTCTTTGTAAGCTTCTGAGCACCCCATGCCTTTCTGTGTTGGAGGGAAGCCTTCTAGCTTATCAGTGGAAGTGGTAAGCATTAGGTAGCCTATCTGAAAAAATTACATGGAGCTGCTTACTGCTTGGTGTGATGGATTTGAAGTGTTCTTATGACACTCAGTCTTGCTGGCTGGATTCTGCTAAAATTCAAAGTCTGGTTATATTTGCATTCACAGTCTGTTGCATACAGAAACCTGCAGAATATACACTGATGAGAGAATATACTTTGCAGCACTTGTCTTTAAGAGCAGTAACCAATAACTTTTATAATAAATCAAACTGGACAAACGTTGCAGCTTAAAAGTACTGTTTTAACTTTACTTCTCATATAGTACAGATGATGTGAGAGATATACCATTTACCTTAGGACAAATGAGTCCCTACCATACCTCTAACATAACTGGATTTATACAGCTCTTTATATATACTTTTAGTCATGCATAAACATATACATTTTCTCTTGATATTCTATTTTGGAGAATTGCTCATCCTGTAGAAACAATACTAAGCTTCCTTGTTTAACAATGTCTTGTAAGAGACCATCTTTTCTGACAGTGTGAACATCCTGTAACAGTGTCCTGATGTCCATGTAGTAAAACATGTTTTTGAGGAAACACATTGTCCTGTATTCTATTTGGATTGTTGTATAAGAACATCTGTTCTTGTGCCAATGCTGATAAGCATATCCTGTTTTCCATGCAGAAAAACATATTTTGAGGAAACACATTGTCACAGTGTTATTGTCCATTCTTTAAAAGCAGATTTTACATTTTTGCTCTTGCATACATCCTGTTTTTAAGTCTGTAAGGGAAAATGTCCATTCAGCAGATTCCTTTTCCAAGCCATGGTAATTTAGTATGGATGCTGATTACATATTACTAAACTCTATTTCTACATTTAAGCAAGCTTTATCTTATACCTTATTTATGTTGCATAATTGCAGCAAAGTTACTTTCAACCTTAGTATATTGTTGAGCACACTCTAACAATTCCGTCTTTTTTATTTTAAACTAGAGAAATAAATTCAGCATTATTTGGTAATACCTTTTTATTATGACAATTAACAACAGTAACTTGACTAGCTTTTGCTAAGCAGACTTTAATACATGTAAATAATATGCAACCAAGCATTACAATAACAATAAAAGAAATTAAAAATACAGTGATTTTTCCTGTCCATCCTGTAAATAGATTACTAAACCATTCACTCCAGTCATCATTCCAGTTTTTTTTTAGTATGTTGAGACACTTGTGCAATCACTTTTAAATGTGCTTTTACAGATTCTGTTTTGTCTGGAATAAATGTACAACATTGTTTTCCTATTAAAGCACATGTACCCCCTTGTGATGCTAATATGTAATCTAATGCCATTCGATTTTGCAAAACCATAGTTTGTATTGCTGTCATTTTGACAGTAATGTCAAGGACTGCATTGAAAGTGGCATTTGCCAATACCTCAACTAGTTTAGATAGTTTTCTCAGTTCCCAGATGGCTTTTGCAGCCCGTACCAAGGAAAATACCTGCTCCAGAGATTACATCATCTCCTAAATCCATATCTTTTAATTTAATATAATCAAGATTTTGATGATATATACGTGATGTATCTAAGGTGTCTACTGGATTTTCTGGACTTTCAATTACAGGTAATATATCCCTTTTCTTTTTTGTATTTCTAATGTTTCCTTTTGGTAACTCTTTTACATGATGCATTGCTGGTACCACTAATCCTATATAACAGGTGCCATCCCATCCCTTTGGTAACCATTTATAAGCATATTTACCACAGATGTAATATAACCCATCTGATAGAGCAACACTGCTATTTACCAGACTGCCATTTACTTGCCCCATAGTAGGAGTTTTATCATGTACAACTGTAAAGTTTTTATCTGTTTTACTTCTCCAACATGTAATATTAGTTTTACAGTCATTTTTGTCATTTTGTGAAAAATGAAATACTGCTGTGTCACTTAATATTAACTGACCCTTAATTGGTATTAAAATAGGAAAACCATGAGAAAATACTCCACGTACTGGTATGTGGTTGTGAAAATTTATCATTTCAATTGTTTGAATACAATTGCTATTACCCACTGGAACAGTTCCATTTTGTTGAAAACATGTGATCCCCTGCACTATAGCAGATAACTGTACTCTTGCTTTACGTAATTGTACATTTATAACTTGATCTCCTGTTTCATTTATTAATACTCTCCAACTACTAAGAGAATTTAGTGGAATAGGTATTAGAGGCATTACCCTGTTATTTTTGGTATTAAACTACATACCCAACAATTAGAAACATTCATGCTTTTTGCATACCAACATTGTCTTGCTAAAAAAGTGTTAAAAGATGGTGACCAGTCTTGTTCATTTTTCCACATTTCTTTACTCTCTCTCTTATGTAACTTTACAGTTTGATTAACAGGTTGTAAGTATAATTTAATACTAAGCAATACAATAATAGTTAGTATGATAGCTATTATAACTTAAAAAAAAAAAAACATCCTTTAAATAGAAATTCCATTGTTGAATCATTTTGCCTTTGGTCATCCGAAACTGGATTTCCAAAAGGATGCACTTTAAACCATGTCAATTTCATTAGGGTTTTCTCTGTTGGAAACCTACAAAAGAATACATTTAATCAGATTTACATTGATCACTGTTTTTGATCATTCTTAGTTGATCTTTACGTACCAACATTGTTCTGTTTTTTTTTTTCCTTTGATTTTGTACACTAATGGTCCAATTTGTTCCACTACTTCAAAAGGGCCTTGCCAATTGCTAGCCCATGGTCCTTCCATTTGGAATGTTTTTACCAATACTTTGGTTCCACAGGGAAGGTTTTCTTCAGCTGGTATTATTGGCACCTTTTTCCATAGATGGAACGCTTGCTCCCTTGCATTATAGTCACATATACTAGTAAGTTGTTTTAGCCATTCCTGATGTTTGCTAATTTCTAGCATGGGCCTACCATTAGGTAAATCTGGATCAAATGGTAATTGTATGGGCATTTTGTGGCCTGTCATTATTTCATATGGGGAAATACCTGTTTTGCTGTTTGGTGTTGCTCGAATACCCATTAAAATACCAGGCAGATGATGTACCCATGTATTGCCCTTTTCCAAGCATGCCTTTTTAGACGTTCTTTTAACGTCCGATTCATACGTTCTACAATGCCATTAGATTGTGGATGGTATGGTACATGAAACCTTTGCTGTATGCCTAACAAATTACACATTTGTTTAATGAGATCACTAACAAACTGTGGGCCATTGTCTGACTCTATGACCCGTGGCCATCCCCAATGACAGAAAATATTTTTCCATAAGACTTCTGCTGTTGCCTTTGCTGTCATGGTTTTGGTAGGAATTGCTTCTACCCATTTTGAAAAGACGTCCACTACTACTAGTAGATATCTGTAACCTCCCTTTGTTGTTGGTAATGGACCTGCATAATCTATTTGAACTGCATACCATGGCCCATCCGCTGGCTGTACTCGATGTAACTGAGGCCTTTTGCTTTTAGCATTTACCTGCAGACAGATTAAACATTCTTCTATAATCAGTTTGCAGACCTTTTTAAATTTGGGTTCCAATACTTTTCTTTTACAACTGCCCATAACTTATCAGTTCCTATATGGCCCAGTATTTGGTGATTTAACTTGACCAACTGGCGTGCCAACTGAAATGGTACATATGGCAACTGTAACCCTTTGGAGGTCGTGTATGCATAGTACTCCTTTGGTGGTATACCTGCCAATCTGCACTGATCGGTTTCTTCTTTTAAGCCCTGTTGTTTTTGTATATTTACAAGGTCTTTCTCTATTGACTCTTTATCTAGCTCTTTTAAGACACTAACTTCTACATTGGCATACTCATATTCTGGAAGTTCTTTTCCATTTTTGCTGCTTGTTTGGCCAAGGTATCAGCTAACACATTTAATCTGTAAGTTTCACTGGTTGGCTTTTGATGTGCTTTTACTTTTAAGATGCTATATTGTCCTTGTTGTTTTGACATTGTTATAACTTTATATATGTCTTTTAATACTTCAGCATGCCGTAATGGTTTACCTACACTATCCACAAATCCTCGTCTTACCCAGGTTTCCATATGTAGTCTTAAAGAATTTACTACATAAGCACTATCTGAAAAATGTTAATAGGATTGTAATACTTTAGCACATACAATACTGCCTCCAGTTCAGCTCTTTGAGCTGACATATGCCCTGCTAACTTGATTAGTTCAGGAGAACCCAGTTGTGGATTCTCTGGAACTATGGCAAATCCTGTCCAGTATCTGCCTTGGTCCCAATATCGTGCTCCATCCACAAAGATGGATGGCTTAAAGTGATCAAAATCAGATGCTAAAAATTGCACCTCAGGTGACATTATCTTTTCTAAACAGTTATGCTGTTTTCCTTCATATCCCATATGGTTTGACAAATGGTATTTATCCCCTGTCTGTATAGTAACAGTTTTCATTCCAAAAGTGCCATCCATTTTGCAAAGACTGCCTGACTAATACCATCTGTAATTTTATTCATTTCAAAACTGTCTATCAAAGCTGTTACAGCTTGATGTGGTGTTTGTACTATAATGCTGGAAAATACGGTCAAATATTCAGTTTGTTTAATACCCCAGTAAATGGCTAATAACTGCTGTATACATGGATGGTAGCCCAATTCCACTGGAGTCATCTTTCTGCTAAAGAAAGTGACTGGGCGTAATGTTTTTCCATTCTGTTGTCACTACCATGTGGCCATTCCTGTAGTAGTACCACAGACAGTGTTTTTTTTCCTGCTGCTGCTTGTAACACAAATGGTAACCTTGGAGTGGGCTATTAGTTCTGTAGCTTGTGCTAGTTTTATTTTTATCTGTGAAAATGCCTCCTCTTCATGAGATCCCCACTCTAAAAAGGTGGAGTTCTTTTGTTCATGTAACATTTTGTATAGGGGAGCAGCCACGGCTGCATAATCCTCTATAAATTCCCTATTGTAATTCATGATTCCCATGAATTTATGTAAGTCTGCTATAGTCAGTGGCTTTTCCATTTGTAAAATGCCTTGTACACGTACAGGGCAAGGAGATCTTCCTGTTGGTTTTATAATAATACCTAGAAACTTAACTTTTTGTGTCATAAACTGAATTTTTTCACTTTTAACCTTAAACCCTGCTTGCTGTAAAGTATGAAAAACTCTCTTAAGAAGCCATACATGCTCCTCTACTGTTTCTGACTGAATTAAAATATCATCAATGTAATGTATTACTGAATCATCCTTTTCCAAATGTTGTAGAATGGATCCTACTGTCTGATGAAAAATAACTGGACTGTTTTGAAACCCTTGTGGTAACCTTGTCATAACATATTGCTGGTTTTTAAATGTAAAGGCAAATCTTGGCCAATCTTTTTTCCTGAGTGGCACTGCAAAAAGCCATTTGCTAAATCTATTACTGTAAACCACTTACTTTGTGGCTTAATATGTGCAGCCAACTCTGGGACTCCTGGAATCAAGTGTGCTCTAGGAGTGGTATATTGATTAACCTTTTGTAAATCAATAACAAGACGATAACTACCATCTTTTTCTTAACTGGCCAGATTGGTGAATTTGTAGGACTGTTGCCTTTTTGTATAATCCCTTCTCTTTCCCATTCTGCAATACATTTTTCCATATGTTCTTCTGCTTCCCTAGGAATAGGATATTGTTTTTGAAAAGGTGGTATATAGTCCTGATCACTTCCTATTCCTACTGGGCTTTCTAGTTTCCCACAATCACTGGGACCCTTGGACCATAGATTTGGGAATTGCTGTTGTAAATGCTTCCATACATCCTCACTGTCTGTATTTATATAGCCTGTAGGTTTTTCAGGTTTGTCAGGTAGAGAGATTGCATAGCAACCTGTATTTTGCTCTTCCTCTCTTTGTTGTTTGTCTCCCATCCACAGAATTTCATTAGGTAAATCAATTACTATGCCTAAAGGTCCTAGAATGTCCATACCAATCATGGTATTTGTGCAAGATGGAATGCACCCTTCCATATTTGTCCCTCTTGACTAAACTTTATGTCCACATTTTGGCTACTCACTGCATAGCATCCTGTGCCATTAAATGCTGAAATGCAAACCTTTTTTATAGGATTTACTGGTAACTGTCTGTTTGTGACAGATACTGCTGCTCCTGTGTCTATTAAGACATTTTTCCACAGTGACCCCTCTACCCAAATATCAATCAGTGGTCGTCCATCTCGACCCTTTTTAAAGGTAGTCAGGAAAGATACCAGAGTAGGGGAGGCACATCCCTATTGTAAGGAAATCCACTCATCCTCTCCTTTATTATCAAATGCAATATGACACACCTCATGTTTTTGTTTGTCATCTTCTTCTGTGTCTGAATGATCTACATATTTAGGTTTTTCAATCTCTTTTTAACTGTTGCCTAGCTATTCCTTCTGCCTGTTCTATCAAATGTTTCGATTTACAGGTGAAACTGTTTGAAAATCTACCGGGCATACTTTCCCTTTTCCTGTATATTGATGGCTCTTATAACTGTTTTTACTAATATTGTAAGGTTTTTGTACATGATCCTGCTTTTCTGACTTTTCTTGTAAATTTGTTTGCTCTCTTTTGGAAACACTCCTGTTCTTCCTTCTTTTGCGCCAGGATTTGTAATGATCACAATTTTGCTTAACGTGTCCTATTTTTTACAAAAGAAGCATGTTGGTGCCTTTTGCTCATTACCTGTGCTTGATCCTGGTACTACAAGCATAGAGGCAGGAGCTGGTGGTGCTGACACAGCTCTTTCTGCTGGTGGTTGGTCACACCATCTTTGCCTTCCCTGTTTTTGACTTCACCAATTACTTCAAATGGCTCACTATTATCTTCACATGCAAAGATATGGTGTGAGTATAAAGTCCCATCATCGGCCATAGTCCATCCCCTCATTAGTTTTTGTACCAAATCAGTGAGGGTATCAGAATTTTCTTCATAGATACATTTAATATCCCCTGGAACCCCTTTGACTTGTTCTAAGAAGCAATGTATTAACTGTTTTTGTATGTCTCTTTTTCCCATGTCTCTGTCTGTTTTTTATATATGATTTGAAATGCAAGTCTAAAATGATCACTTTGTTCCATTAATTTATCTGTGATAATAATTTTAAAATTATCTAATAATTTGGCTGTGAGAGGCTGCCCTTGTGTAAATGCCATTAAAATGGCTGTCATACGTCCTACTTTAGTGTTCAACTGATAATCATCTTGCTTTAATTGTATGAAAGTTTTAAAACATTTGGGAATGAAAATCCAAAAACATCTAAGTAATGCATCTGTCCATATATCAGATCCTGCTGTATATGCCACCCATTCTTCAAATGTAAGCATGTTATAAAATATGCCTTTTTTATCATTCCACTGTGGTAAACTCTGTAATAATCTAGACTGTGTATATAAATCTGTAGTGGTTCCCTGTCCCTGTTTTATAATTTGGACTGGTTTTGTGTTTTTTAACTCTTCTTTAAGCTGGGATATCAAAATAGTATTTTGGAGGTTAGTCTCTGTTAATTCATCTAATTCTTCTTCCTTTTACTTCAGATGCTGTTTAAGGTCTGTCATTTCTACCTGTAAGTGTTTAAGGGATATATGATACCTGTTATTGGATTCTTCTGTTGACTGCAGAGCTCCTATGCACTTTTGACAGAGATCTTGGATGTCAGTTTTAAACATTTTAAATTCATTTTGTTTCTCTTTTAAAAACTTATTAAAGTCTTCTGTCAATGTATCATAAGCTTTGTTTCTGTCCTCATCTGTATGTGTAGCCGTGGCATCATTCCATGCTTGTACATAATTTTTAAAGGGAGTTACAAGATCTACAGGGGACTCTGTCAATAACAGATTTGATTGCTGTTGTAATTCAGAAATTAATGTACTGACAGGACATAACTGCTTTACATCTGGATATAATGAAAACTGTGTATCCTTAATTAATTCTTTATCATGAACAGATCTGTCTGCACAGTCTAGTTTTTAGCAATATCATGCAATACTTGTTTATGGCATATTACACAAAATGCAGTTTCCTTTGAATCACACAATAAACATTTACTATGATATACTTTATTTTTTGTTGCAAATACCAATCAAATGTTACAATCCACTTACATAATGCTGGTATGTCAACTTGCCCTAACAAGGTTTTACACTTACTAATGTGTTGTGTATACCAACATTGCAATTTACTCCATATTTTATCTGGTTGTTCTGCTACATTAAGAGTAAAACTTGGCTTACATTTGCTAGAATTCTGCCTGATAGCATCCATACTAAAAAATGTGACGTAGAAAAAAGTCTTACCAGTGAGCAAGAAAACAGGTGATCAGGCTGTTGTTGCAGATGGCTGAAAATTTTTCAAAGTCACTCGAGAAGCTGGGAAAGCACAACAGGCAGCGGACTGCTGTGCTAGTGGATATCCACCTTTTCGTAGCGAAGTTATGGCAATGCGACTGGAACTTCAGTCTCACTCCGGATGTAGACGTCTAAAAAACTGTACTACTGCAAGCTGCATAAACTGGAATACTTCTGTTTAGGATTTACACATACGTACAAATGTTAGTTACTGCAATTTAACTGAAGTGACCCTCTGCAGGGCTTACCATCACTCCTCCTGTGTTTGAATGCAGATTGTAGGTTCAAATGCAGGCTAGCTTGCCATTGAAAAAATTACATGGAGCTGCTTACTGCTTGGTGTGATGGATTTGAAGTGTTCTTATGACACTCAGTCTTGCTGGCTGGATTCTGCTAAAATTCAAAGTCTGGTTATATTTGCATTCACAGTCTGTTGCATACAGAAACCTGCAGAATATACACTGATGAGAGAATATACTTTGCAGCACTTGTCTTTAAGAGCAGTAACCAATAACTTTTATAATAAATCAAACTGGACAAACGTTGCAGCTTAAAAGTACTGTTTTAACTTTACTTCTCATATAGTACAGATGATGTGAGAGATATACCATTTACCTTAGGACAAATGAGTCCCTACCATACCTCTAACATAACTGGATTTATACAGCTCTTTATATATACTTTTTAGTCATGCATAAACATATACATTTTCTCTTGATATTCTATTTTGGAGAATTGCTCATCCTGTAGAAACAATACTAAGCTTCCTTGTTTAACAATGTCTTGTAAGAGACCATCTTTTCTGACAGTGTGAACATCCTGTAACAGTGTCCTGATGTCCATGTAGAAAAACATGTTTTTGAGGAAACACATTGTCCTGTATTCTATTTGGATCTTTGTATAAGAACATCTGTTCTTGTGCCAATGCTGATAAGCATATCCTGTTTTCCATGCAGAAAAACATATTTTTGAGGAAACACATTGTCACAGTGTTATTGTCCATTCTTCAAAAGCAGATTTTACATTTTGCTCTTGCATACATCCTGTTTTTAAGTCTGTAAGGGAAAAATGTCCATTCAGCAGATTCCTTTTCCAAGCCATGGTAATTTAGTATGGATGCTGATTACATATTACTAAACTCTATTTCTACATTTAAGCAAGCTTTATCTTATACCTTATTTATGTTGCATAATTGCAGCAAAGTTACTTTCAACCTTAGTATATTGTTGAGCACACTCTAACAATTCCGTCTTTTTTATTTTAAACTAGAGAAATAAATTCAGCATTATTTGGTAATACCTTTTCATTATGACAATTAACAACAGTAACTTGACTAGCTTTTGCTAAGCAGACTTTAATACATGTAAATAATATGCAACCAAGCATTACAATAACAATAAAAGAAATTAAAAATACAGTGATTTTTCCTGTCCATCCTGTAAATAGATTACTAAACCATTCACTCCAGTCATCATTCCAGTTTTTTTTTAGTATGTTGAGACACTTGTGCAATCACTTTTAAATGTGCTTTTACAGATTCTGTTTTGTCTGGAATAAATGTACAACATTGTTTTCCTATTAAAGCACATGTACCCCTTATGATGCTAATATGTAATCTAATGCCATTCGATTTTGCAAAACCATAGTTTGTATTGCTGTCATTTTGACAGTAATGTCAAGGACTGCATTGAAAGTGGCATTTGCCAATACCTCAACTAGTTTAGATAGTTTTCTCAGTTCCCAGATGGCTTTTGCAGCCCCGTACCAAGGGAAAATACCTGCTCCAGAGATTACATCATCTCCTAAATCCATATCTTTTAATTTAATATAATCAAGATTTTGATGATATATACGTGATGTATCTAAGGTGTCTACTGGACTTTCAATTACAGGTAATATATCCCTTTTTTGTATTTCTAATGTTTCCTTTTGGTAACTCTTTTACATGATGCATTGCTGGTACCACTAATCCTATATAACAGGTGCCATCCCATCCCTTTGGTAACCATTTATAAGCATATTTACCACAGATGTAATATAACCCATCTGATAGAGCAACACTGCTATTTACCAGACTGCCATTTACTTGCCCCATAGTAGGAGTTTTATCATGTACAACTGTAAAGTTTTTATCTGTTTTACTTCTCCAACATGTAATATTAGTTTTACAGTCATTTTTGTCATTTTGTGAAAAATGAAATACTGCTGTGTCACTTAATATTAACTGACCCTTAATTGGTATTAAAATAGGAAAACCATGAGAAAATACTCCACGTACTGGTATGTGGTTGTGAAAATTTATCATTTCAATTGTTTGAATACAATTGCTATTACCCACTGGAACAGTTCCATTTTGTTGAAAACATGTGATCCCCTGCACTATAGCAGATAACTGTACTCTTGCTTTACGTAATTGTACATTTATAACTTGATCTCCTGTTTCATTTATTAATACTCTCCAACTACTAAGAGAATTTAGTGGAATAGGTATTAGAGGCATTACACCTGTTATTTTTGGTATTAAACTACATACCCAACAATTAGAAACATTCATGCTTTTTGCATACCAACATTGTCTTGCTAAAAAAGTGTTAAAAGATGGTGACCAGTCTTGTTCATTTTTCCACATTTCTTTACTCTCTCTCATGTAACTTTACAGTTTGATTAACAGGTTGTAAGTATAATTTAATACTAAGCAATACAATAATAGTTAGTATGATAGCTATTATCAATTTAAAAAAACATCCTTTAAATAGAAATTCCATTGTTGAATCATTTTGCCTTTGGTCATCCAAAACTGGATTTCCAAAAGGATGCACTTTAAACCATGTCAATTTCATTAGGGTTTTCTCTGTTGGACACCTACAAAAGAATACATTTAATCAGATTTACATTGTTCACTATTTTTTATCATTCTTAGTTGATCTTTACGTACCAACATTGTTCTGTTTTTCTTTTTTCCTTTGATTTTGTACACTAATGGTCCAATTTGTTCCACTACTTCAAAAGGGCCTTGCCAATTGCTAGCCCATGGTCCTTCCATTTGGAATGTTTTTACCAATACTTTGGTTCCACAGGGAAGGTTTTCTTCAGCTGGTATTATTGGCACCTTTTTCCATAGATGGAACGCTTGCTCCCTTGCATTATAGTCACATATACTAGTAAGTTGTTTTAGCCATTACTGATGTTTGCTAATTTCTAGCATGGGCCTACCATTAGGTAAATCTGGATCAAATGGTAATTGCATGGGCATTTTGTGGCCTGTCATTATTTCATATGGGGAAATACCTGTTTTGCTGTTTGGTGTTGCTCGAATACCCATTAAAATACCAGGCAGATGATGTACCCATGTATTGCCCTTTTCCAAGCATGCCTTTTTTAGACGTTCTTTTAACGTCCGATTCATATGTTCTACAATGCCATTAGATTGTGGATGGTATGGTACATGAAACCTTTGCTGTATGCCTAACAAATTACACATTTGTTTAATAAGATCACTAACAAACTGTGGGCCATTGTCTGACTCTATGACCCGTGGCCATCCCCAATGACAGAAAATATTTTTCCATAAGGCTTCTGCTGTTGCCTTTGCTGTCATGGTTTTGGTAGGAATTGCTTCTACCTATTTTGAAAAGACGTCCACTACTACTAGTAGATATCTGTAACCTCCCTTTGTTATTGGTAATGGACCTGCATAATCTATTTGAACTGCATACCATGGCCCATCCGCTGGCTGTACTCGATGTAACTGAGGCCTTTTGCTTTTAGCATTTACCTGCAGACAGATTAAACATTCTTCTATAATCAGTTTGCAGACCTTTTTTAAATATGGGTTCCAATACTTTTCTTTTACAACTGCCCATAACTTATCAGTTCCTATATGGCCCAGTATTTGGTGATTTAACTTGACCAACTGGCGTGCCAACTGAAATGGTACATATGGCAACTGTAACCCTTTGGAGGTCGTGTATGCATAGTACTCCTTTGGTGGTATACCTGCCAATCTGCACTGATCGGTTTCTTCTTTTAAGCCCTGTTGTTTTTGTATATTTACAAGGTCTTTCTCTATTGACTCTTTATCTAGCTCTTTTAAGACACTAACTTCTACATTGGCATACTCATATTCTGGAAGTTCTTTTCCATTTTGTGCTGCTTGTTTGGCCAAGGTATCAGCTAACACATTTAATCTGTAAGTTTCACTGGTTGGCTTTTGATGTGCTTTTACTTTTAAGATGCTATATTGTCCTTGTTGTTTTGACATTGTTATAACTTTATATATGTCTTTTAATACTTCAGCATGCCGTAATGGTTTACCTACACTATCCACAAATCCTCGTCTTACCCAGGTTTCCATATGTAGTCTTAAAGAATTTACTACATAAGCACTATCTGAAAAAATGTTAATAGGATTGTAATACTTTAGCACATACAATACTGCCTCCAGTTCAGCTCTTTGAGCTGACATATGCCCTGCTAACTTGATTAGTTCAGGAGAACCCAGTTGTGGATTCTCTAGAACTATGGCAAATCCTGTCCAGTATCTGCCTTGGTCCCAATATCATGCTCCATCCACAAAGATGGATGGCTTAAAGTGATCAAAATCAGATGCTAAAAATTGCACCTCAGGTGACATTATCTTTTCTAAACAGTTATGCTGTTTTCCTTCATATCCCATATGGTTTGACAAATGGTATTTATCCCCTGTCTGTATAGTAACAGTTTTCATTCCAAAAAGTGCCATCCATTTTGCAAAGACTGCCTGACTAATACCATCTGTAATTTTATTCATTTCAAAACTGTCTATCAAAGCTGTTACAGCTTGATGTGGTGTTTGTACTATAATGCTGGAAAATACGGTCAAATATTCAGTTTGTTTAATACCCCAGTAAATGGCTAATAACTGCTGTATACATGGATGGTAGCCCAATTCCACTGGAGTCATCTTTCTGCTAAAGAAAGTGACTGGGCATAATGTTTTTTCCATTCTGTTGTCACTACCATGTGGCCATTCCTGTAGTAGTACCACAGACAGTGTTTTTTTCCTGCTGCTGCTTGTAACACAAATGGTAACCTTGGAGTGGGCTATTAGTTCTGTAGCTTGTGCTAGTTTTATTTTTATCTGTGAAAATGCCTCCTCTTCATGAGATCCCCACTCTAAATAGGTGGAGTTCTTTTGTTCATGTAACATTTTGTATAGGGGAGCAGCCACAGCTGCATAATCCTCTATAAATTCCCTATTGTAATTCATGATTCCCATGAATTTATGTAAGTCTGCTATAGTCAGTGGCTTTTCCATTTGTAAAATGCCTTGTACACATACAGGGCAAGGAGATCTTCCTGTTGGTTTTATAATAATACCTAGAAACTTAACTTTTTGTGTCATAAACTGAAGTTTTTCACTTTTAACCTTAAACCCTGCTTGCTGTAAAGTATGAAAAACTCTCTTAAGAAGCCGTACATGCTCTTCTACTGTTTCTGACTGAATTAAAATATCATCAATGTAATGTATTACTGAATCATCCTTTTCCAAATGTTGTAGAATGGATCCTACTGTCTGATGAAAAATAACTGGACTGTTTTGAAACCCTTGTGGTAACCTTGTCATAACATATTGCTGGTTTTTAAATGTAAAGGCAAATCTTGGCCAATCTTTTTTCCTGAGTGGCACTGCAAAAAGCCATTTGCTAAATCTATTACTGTAAACCACTTACTTTGTGGCTTAATATGTGCAGCCAACTCTGGGACTCCTGGAATCAAGTGTGCTCTAGGAGTGGTATATTGATTAACCTTTTGTAAATCAATAACAAGACGATAACTACCATTTTTTTCTTAACTGGCCAGATTGGTGAATTTGTAGGACTGTTGCCTTTTTGTATAATCCCTTCTCTTTCCCATTCTGCAATACATTTTTCCATATGTTCTTCTGCTTCCCTAGGAATAGGATATTGTTTTTGAAAAGGTGGTATATAGTCCTGATCACTTCCTATTCCTACTGGGCTTTCTAGTTTCCCACAATCACTGGGACCCTTGGACCATAGATTTGGGAATTGCTGTTGTAAATGCTTCCATACATCCTCACTGTCTGTATTTATATAGCCTGTAGGTTTTTCAGGTTTGTCAGGTAGAGATTGCATAGCAACCTGTATTTTGCTCTTCCTCTCTTTGTTGTTTGTCTCCCATCCACAGAATTTCATTAGGTAAATCAATTACTATGCCTAAAGGTCCTAGAATGTCCATACCAATCATGGTATTTGTGCAAGATGGATGCAATAAAAATGCACCCTTCCATATTTGTCCCTCTTGACTAAACTTTATGTCCACATTTTGGTTACTCACTGCATAGCATCCTGTGCCATTAAATGCTGAAATGCAAACCTTTTTTTATAGGATTTACTGGTAACTGTCTGTTTGTGACAGATACTGCTGCTCCTGTGTCTATTAAGACATTTTTCCACAGTGACCCCTCTACCCAAATATCAATCAGTGGTCGTCCATCTCGACCCTTTTTAAAGGTAGTCAGGAAAGATACCAGAGTAGGGGAGGCACATCTCTATTGTAAGGAAATCCACTCATCCTCTCCTTTATTATCAAATGCAATATGACACACCTCATGTTTTTGTTTGTCATCTTCTTCTGTGTCTGAATGATCTACATATTTAGGTTTTTCAATCTCTTTTTTTAACTGTTGCCTAGCTATTCCTTCTGCCTGTTCTATCAAATGTTTCCGATTTACAGGTGAAACTGTTTGAAAATCTACCGGGCATACTTTCCCTTTTCCTGTATATTGATGGCTCTTATAACTGTTTTTACTAATATTGTAAGGTTTTTGTACATGATCCTGCTTTTCTGACTTTTCTTGTAAATTTGTTTGCTCTCTTTTTGGAAACACTCCCTGTTCTTTCTTCTTTTTGCGCCAGGCTTTGTAATGATCACAATTTTGCTTAATGTGTCCTATTTTTTTACAAAAGAAGCATGTTGGTGCCTTTTGCTCATTACCTGTGCTTGATCCTGGTACTACAAGCATAGAGGCAGGAGCTGGTGGTGCTGACACAGCTCTTTCTGCTGGTGGTTGGTCACACCATCTTTGCCTTCCCCTGTTTTTGACTTCACCAATTACTTCAAATGGCTCACTATTATCTTCACATGCAAAGATATGGTGTGAGTATAAAGTCCCATCATCGGCCATAGTCCGTCCCCTCATTAGTTTTTGTACCAAATCAGTGAGGGTATCAGAATTTTCTTCGTAGATACATTTAATATCCCCTGGAACCCCTTTGACTTGTTCTAAGAAGCAATGTATTAACTGTTTTTGTATGTCTCTTTTTCCCATGTCTCTGTCTGTTTTTTTATATATGATTTGAAATGCAAGTCTAAAATGATCACTTTGTTCCATTAATTTATCTTTGATAATAATTTTAAAATTATCTAATAATTTGGCTGTGAGAGGCTGCCCTTGTGTAAATGCCATTAAAAAGGCTGTCATACATCCTACTTTAGTGTTCAACTGATAATCATCTTGCTTTAATTGTATGAAAGTTTTATAACATTTGGGAATGAAAATCCAAAAACATCTAAGTAATGCATCTGTCCATATATCAGATCCTGCTGTATATGCCACCCATTCTTCAAATGTAAGCATGTTATAAAATATGCCTTTTTTATCATTCCACTGTGGTAAACTCTGTAATAATCTAGACTGTGTATATAAATCTGTAGTGGTTCCCTGTCCCTGTTTTATAATTTGGACTGGTTTTGTGTTTTTTAACTCTTCTTTAAGCTGGGATATCAAAATAGTATTTTGGAGGTTAGTCTCTGTTAATTCATCTAATTCTTCTTCCTTTTCCTTCAGATGCTGTTTAAGGTCTGTCATTTCTACCTGTAAGTGTTTAAGGGATATATGATACCTGCTATTGGATTCTTCTGTTGACTGCAGAGCTCCTATGCACTTTTGACAGAGATCTTGGATGTCAGTTTTAAACATTTTAAATTCATTTTGTTTCTCTTTTAAAAACTTATTAAAGTCTTCTGTCAATGTATCATAAGCTTTGTTTCTGTCCTCATCTGTATGTGTAGCCGTGGCATCATTCCATGTGTGTACATAATTTTTAAAGGGAGTTACAAGATCTACAGGGGACTCTGTCAATAACAGATTTGATTGCTGTTGTAATTCAGAAATTAATGTACTGACAGGACATAACTGCTTTACATCTGGATATAATGAAAACTGTGTATCCTTAATTAATTCTTTATCATGAACAGATCTGTCTGCACAGTCTAGTTTTTAGCAATATCATGCAATACTTGTTTATGGCATATTACACAAAATGCAGTTTCCTTTGAATCACACAATAAACATTTACTATGATATACTTTATTTTTTTGTTGCAAATACCAATCAAATGTTACAATCCACTTACATAATGCTGGTATGTCAACTTGCCCTAACAAGGTTTTACACTTACTAATGTGTTGTGTATACCAACATTGCAATTTACTCCATATTTTATCTGGTTGTTCTGCTACATTAAGAGTAAAACTTGGCTTACATTTGCTAGAATTCTGCCTGATAGCATCCATACTAAAAAAAATGTGACGTAGAAAAAAAGTCTTACCAGTGAGCAAGAAAACAGGTGATCAGGCTGTTGTTGCAGATGGCTGAAAATTTTTCAAAGTCACTCGAGAAGCTGGGAAAGCACAACAGGCAGCGGACTGCTGTGCTAGTGGATATCCACCTTTTCGTAGCGAAGTTATGGCAATGCGACTGGAACTTCAGTCTCACTCCGGATGTAGACGTCTAAAAAACTGTACTACTGCAAGCTGCATAAACTGGAATACTTCTGTTTAGGATTTACACATACGTACAAATGTTAGTTACTGCAATTTAACTGAAGTGACCCTCTGCAGGGCTTACCATCACTCCTCCTGTGTTTGAATGCAGATTGTAGGTTCAAATGCAGGCTAGCTTGCCATTGAAAAAATTACATGGAGCTGCTTACTGCTTGGTGTGATGGATTTGAAGTGTTCTTATGACACTCAGTCTTGCTGGCTGGATTCTGCTAAAATTCAAAGTCTGGTTATATTTGCATTCACAGTCTGTTGCATACAGAAACCTGCAGAATATACACTGATGAGAGAATATACTTTGCAGCACTTGTCTTTAAGAGCAGTAACCAATAACTTTTATAATAAATCAAACTGGACAAACGTTGCAGCTTAAAAGTACTGTTTTAACTTTACTTCTCATATAGTACAGATGATGTGAGAGATATACCATTTACCTTAGGACAAATGAGTCCCTACCATACCTCTAACATAACTGGATTTATACAGCTCTTTATATATACTTTTTAGTCATGCATAAACATATACATTTTCTCTTGATATTCTATTTTGGAGAATTGCTCATCCTGTAGAAACAATACTAAGCTTCCTTGTTTAACAATGTCTTGTAAGAGACCATCTTTTCTGACAGTGTGAACATCCTGTAACAGTGTCCTGATGTCCATGTAGAAAAACATGTTTTTGAGGAAACACATTGTCCTGTATTCTATTTGGATCTTTGTATAAGAACATCTGTTCTTGTGCCAATGCTGATAAGCATATCCTGTTTTCCATGCAGAAAAACATATTTTTGAGGAAACACATTGTCACAGTGTTATTGTCCATTCTTTAAAAGCAGATTTTACATTTTTGCTCTTGCATACATCCTGTTTTTAAGTCTGTAAGGGAAAAATGTCCATTCAGCAGATTCCTTTTCCAAGCCATGGTAATTTAGTATGGATGCTGATTACATATTACTAAACTCTATTTCTACATTTAAGCAAGCTTTATCTTATACCTTATTTATGTTGCATAATTGCAGCAAAGTTACTTTCAACCTTAGTATATTGTTGAGCACACTCTAACACTATCTACCACAAGAGGAGTGGTCCCTGGCCCAGAAATTGTAGCTATTGGCCATTTGGGCATTTTTTTCCATATCTTTCAACTTTCTGGTTTAAAAGCCACACTTGCACTTGTTTCCCACCTTCCCTGTAACTAGCCTAGTCCAGATACAGAGTTGCTGTATCCAGGACTGTTGGTAAGCTTCTGAGCCCCGCAAGCCTTTCTGTGTTGGAGGAAAGCCTTCTAGCTTATCAGTGGGAGTGGTAAGCACTAGGTAGTCTGTCTTCCATGAGAGGAGAGGTTCTTGGCCCAGAAATTGTAGTTTATTGACCATTTGGATAGTTTGTCCGTCTCTTTCAACTTTCTGGTTTAAAAGACCACATCTGCGCTTGTTTCCCATCTTTCCTGTAACTAACCAACTGGGTAGCACTAGAAAGCCTTAATCTGATACAAGCCTTCTAGCTTAGAAGAGAGACTTTGGAGTGATTAAGTATCAGTGTTCTGTACTTTCTTGCTGTACTTAACTGTTTTCCACCTAAACACAGATTTTCCAGCATTTATTGTGATTTAAAAGCTTGTTTTTTTTCACATATTGTACTTATTTGACTGCCTGCATTTTTAAAAAGTTGTTTTTTGTTTAAATAATTTAACTGTTGTAGGCTACGCACTAAAGTGTGATAGTCTTTTCTGATCTTTTGTAGTCGTTTAAAGCTGTTTTAAGTGTATTTTTTACTGTTTTTGCCTTATCTTTTCAAAAAACAAAAAAATTCCTTGTTTTCCGCCTTTCTAAGCTAGTAGAGACAAGTTATCAGACTAGTGCTGAATTCAGGGCTGTGATACTAGTTTCTGAGTTGCCCATATCTTACTTGGATAGAAGGAAGTTTCTCTGTTCACCTGTGAGAGAGGGGAGCTTTGAGCAACCTATCTGTCCCTGGAGGAGTGGTTCCAGCCCAGAAGTTAGAAGTTTATTTGCCATTTTGGGCTAATTTCTATCTCTTTCATTTCCTTACTATAAAAACCGTGTTTGCACGGTTTTGCGCACTGGGCAGCACCGGTTAGCTATGGTTAAATTATTCCTGGCTCCACTAAGTCTCCTCTTCAGTTTTTCCCTTGAAACTAGTCTAACTCTCAACCTAAGCACTCAAAAAGCATCCTACAGCCCAGCACTTGCTCAGACCTAATAGCAAGCACTAATATACCCTGACACTGATTGCCCAGCAGGGCAAGGCTCTTTATTCACCCCTCACCAACCAAGTGACTAAGCAGCTCATCCTACTCTTCAGGCATGACCAAAGGGCAATTTCAGGTGTACTCTCCAGTCCAGCTGGTGAATCTGGGTATCCCGAGGCAATGTTACAACTGCCTCATGTACACAGACAACCCTCTACTCCTACCACAAAACACTAACATATGCGAGAGATGTAATTATACAGCCAAACTGGAAACTAAGCTGTCTCCACCTAAGACTGGAACAAACAATCAAGAGGAGAAGGTTAACATTTGCACCGCACCTCCAGCTGCACAAAGACCTACTAAAATATCACTGGCAAAAAATACACATAAATACACAAAATCATACTCAGAGGCTCTAAATAAAAACCTACAAAAGCATCAGAGACCTCCAAAGCAGACACCCAAACAACCTGCACCTCCCGTCACAAACCAAACAACACATAAAACACAAAATCAGTGTGCCACACAATCACAGCCCTTAAGGTGAAATAACATACATAACACACTAGTAATGGGTGACTCTATAGTCAGGCACACTGACATCCCACTCACTAGGCTGGACAAGCAGAAGGTTACTGTTAGCTGCCTGTCAGGAGCCAGAATCTGTCACATAACACAAGTACTCAGGTCACTCCAGAACAAGTACAAATATGACTCTGTCATTGTTCATGTTGGTGTGAATGACTTGAGATGTACCTCCCTGGACTACATGAAAAGAGACATGAAAGAGCTCTCTGATCATGTAACACAGGCTGGTATGACCCTGACCCTGAGTAGCACCCTGCCCTCACCAAGAATGATACCTCAGTATAAAGATAAAATTATCAATTTCAACAATTGGCTAAGCTTCTGGTGTAATTCAAAGGGGATCCAGTGTCTGTCAGCCTGGGACGACATGCTCGACAAGCTGTGTTGCTTCGCAAGAGATGGCTTGCACCTGTCACCCCTAGGCTTTTGAATACTGGCCAAGGCTCTTGCTGCCCCCATAGTGCCTTTCATAGTGCAAGGCTCAAAAGTCAAACCCACCTCCGTATACAGCACAATTAACAAAAAACTGAGGGTTATGCTACTTAATGCCAGGAGTTTAAATCTCAAAATGCACACACTCGAAGCAGTCCTCAGTATGGAGAACGTCGACATCTGTGCAGTAACTGAAACCTGGTTCAAGGCTCCAGAGAGCACACCAGCACTACTGGGCTACAACTTATACCACACGTTTCAGCCACAAAACACAGACCGAAACACAAAAGGAGGGGGTGTATCCATATTCATCAAGGATACCTACACCTCCAGGTTAGTGACGCAGCATGATACATCTGAGATCATCCATGTGCAACTAACATCAGGCAAATCTGCAATGCAAATTGTGGCCTGCTACAGATCACCCTCCATGACCCAGGACCACCACTCCACCTTTCTGGAGACACTGGAAAACATGAAGGTCCTACCGAACACCCTGATATTGGGTGATTTTAATTACCCTACCATTCACTGGGAAAACTACTCGAGTACAAACTCCGAGGCCCAGTGCTTCCTGGAATACATCAACTCAAATTCCCTGGATCAGCTGGTAAACTCCCCTACCAGAGGTGAAAACATATTGGACCTGATCATCACCAACATGGGTGACAGGTGTTCCACACCAGAGGTCAACCTGTCACTGGTTAGATCAGACCATAAACTAATCACTCTGGATGTCCACACCCCACCACCACCCCCAGCTAAGGAAACCACAGTAAAAAACTTTTCTAAAGCAAACTTCACCTTACTTAAGACAGAGGCGGTAAGTTTCACAGCCCCCACACTAAAGAATAACACTGCCCAAGATGCAGAAACCTTTACAAATGCACTATATGAGCACCTACAAGGATGCATGGATCGTGCCATCCCTAGCAAAACCAAGACTTACTCCTCTAAGAGAAGGAAACCAGTTTGGTGGACCCCTGCAATAAACAGGCTATACAATAGAAGGAGGAAACTACTTCAGAAAAAAAGCAAATCCCAAGAAGGAAAGACATCCCTGATCAGTATCAGTAAGAAACTAAGGTCCCACATGAAATCATCCAAGGCTAACTTCGAAAGAAAAATAACCAAGGATTTAAAAGATAACCACAAAGCCTTCTTTAGCTATGTTAAGAATCTAAGTGGCAACTCACAGATATGCACTGAACTAGTGCAAAATAGCACAAAATATACTGACCCTACTGATATTGCCAACATCCGGGCAGATAGATTCAGTGCAAACTTCACCCCCCCTCACCTCCAAAAGGGCCAACAACAATACTGGAAAAATGTAGTATCCCAAAAATCACAAATGCACAGGTGAAAACAGCCCTTTTAAAAGCCAAAAACACATCATCAGTGGGACTAGATGGTGTCCCAGGCTGTGTCTTGCGCGAACTACAGAACAAACTAACCCCCCACCTAAACACGCTGTTCAACTTCAGCCTCTCCACAGGCTACATGCCCAAAGAATGGAGCACAGCAATGGTTATTTCTCTCCACAAAGGAGGAGCCACAACTGACCCTGGTAACTATCGCCCCATAAGCCTGACTAGCCTGGTCTGCAAGGCTATGGAGTGCATCATCATGGAACTCATTAACAAAGACATTGGGAACCTCCAAACACTTGACCCGACCCAGTTCAGCTTTGTTAAGGGCAGATCATGCCTACTAAACCTGGTTGACTTCTTCAAGACAGTCACCAAGGCCAAAGACGAGGGAAAGGTGGTTCACACAGCCTACCTTGACCTCGCCAAGGCTTTTGACACCATTCCCCACTTGGTTATTACAGAAAAACTCACCAGCTTGAACATAAACCCCTACGTCACGAGATGGGTTGCCAACTGGCTTACAGACAGAACGCACACGGTAAGAATAGCAGGCTCCAGGTCCAACTCTAAACCAGTCACAAGTGGTGTTCCACAAGGCTCAGTCCTGGGATCTCTACTGTTTGGCACATACTTCTCAGAAGTACAGGCAAACACAGGAGGACTATGGCTAACCAAGTTCGCCGATGACTGCAAACTGGGAGCCATAATTGACTCTCTGGCTGACACGGACAACCTCCAAAAGGGCCTTACTGAGAGAGACACCTGGTGTCAAAGTCATGGCCTCAAGCATAGTCATCCTATTTGTGAAAAACAAAACACCCACGAATTACCACATAGGTTGCAGCCCCCTTAATACAGAAGAGGTAATAAGAGATCTGGGGACCCAGGTAGATAGTATTCTCTCCTTTGACACTCATATTGCCAAAGTAGTTAGGAAATCCTTCTATGTGGCCCGTCTAATTACTAAAGGGTTCACATTTAGAAATAAAGAGGTTATAGTGCCCCTCTACTCGTCACTCATTAGACCCATCATAGAGTACAATGTCCCATTTGGGATGTACCTCACAAGACACTTCCAACAGCTGGAAAGACCACAAAAGTACCTCACCAAGAGGATTACTGGCCTCAAACATATGTCCTATGCAGCCCGACTGAAAAATTTCCGGCTGTACTCAGTGGCATATCGATTACTTAGAGGTGATCTCTGCCTGACTTACAAAGCCATGTCCAACTCAGAATTGATGGACATGTGCCACCTAAAGAAATCCAAGTCACTGCGAGCCATGCACTCTAGTGAGCTAAACCTCGCCACAACAATAAATAGAACATGCTGGAGGGATAGATTCCTGTCACAGAGACTCCCAATGCTTTGGAACAAAATTCCAAACTATATCAGGCAGAGCCCCTCACTAACACTCTTGAAGAGAAACCTTGACGAGTGGATGGGTAACAGAAAATACACCCCTGTGATCACTTCATTGGCTCTGCTTGACAGAGAGTCAGTTAATTAATCAATGGGGTGGCAAAAGCCGACACACTCTGGCTAGGCTTATAAATGCCCTCAGGCAGCTAGACTAGTACCTACCTATGAACCTATGAACCTACACATACAGGACAGGAGTAGTATACAGACAAAAGGTGGGGATGAAAGTGGGTGGATACAGACAGTTAATGGACAGCTGCTGATTGGGGGGTGGACAATAAATAAGGTATGAGGAAAGACACACAAGGGTGGAGAACACCTACATGGATAATAGGACAGGGTCTATAGAGGGATGCCAGGTCATCCCAGAGGTCAACACACTCAGCCATCAGTCACCTCGGTGGCTGAAATCATCATCAGGCTTACATTTAGTAAGTGACAGCAGGAGTATAATGAAAATATACATCTATAAAATACCATTATCACCTAACAAACCATGAAAAGAGTATCTGCAATTCAATATACATTACTACAAAACTCAAAACAAATCATATGTTGAAAGGAAGATATGTGTGGTAATTACAGCCGTGTGTTGCCTAATTAAAAATGATTGAATAGTTGAGCGAGAGAAAAGGATGACAGACAGTGGTTAATTGCATCTGGAAGGAGAAATTATTTAAGCAAAAGATTATGCAAGTGACAAGTAAAGATAGATGCAATAGAAACTGTTGTATGATGTTCAGTAAGAGTGTACTAGTAAAAGATAAAGAGTGATGTAGCTGAGGTTAGGTGACTTGACTGGATGAGAGGCAATAACATTTGGCTGATGAGAGGAAACAAGCTTTTAGCTGAAGGGTCTCACTGAAACAGATGCCTGGTGTCAAAGCCATGGCCTCAAGCTCAATGCCAAAAAGTGCATTGTCATCCCTTTTGGTAAAAACTCTATACTCATGAACTACCACATAGGCGGTAGTCTACTTAACACCAAAAGTGTAATAAGAGACCTTGGGACACAGGTGAACAGTAGTCTCCCCTTTGATAATCACATCGCCACAGTAGTCAGGAAATCCTTCTACTTGGCACACCTCATCACAAAAGGTTTCTCATCCAGGAAAAAAGAGGTCATTGTTCCCCTCTACTCATCACTCATTAGACCCATTATAAAGTACAACGTCCCTTTTGGTATGTACCTCACAAGACATCTACAACAACTGGAAAGGCCACAGAAATACTTCACAAAGAGGATTACTGGCCTCAAATAGATGCCCTACGCAGATCATCTCAAAAAATCTCCAGCTTTACTCTGTCGCATATCGCCTACTCAGAGGCGATCTCTGCCTAACATACAAAGCTACATCAAACTAGGAAGCCTGAAACCGATACTGAAGCCTGAAAGCTACATCAAACTAGAAAGCCTGAAAATGATACAAGCACTCAGCTTTCCTTGTCAATAAGGAGAAATTAATCATAGGCACTAAACAGCCTACAATTGCAAAGTACCTTGCAAGGGAAAACAGCTCTTAAACCTTACAAAAAAGAACCTAAACAGGAATGTCCAAGGGTCAGCTTCCGGTGGTTTCCCCTGCCCACCTGGTGAATCTGGGCATACTGGGGCAATGCGGTAACTGCCTCATGTACACAGACAATCCTCTCCTCCTACCACCCAATACTACAACCTGCGAGAGATGCACTTACATAGCCAAACTGGAAGCAAAGCTGTGTCCGGTCAAGACTGTGCTAGACAGTCAAGAGGAGAAGGCTAACACCTGCATTACACCTGTAGCAACTCATAGCCCTTCAAAACCCACACCATCAACTCTCACACATAGCAACACTAAACACACATATGCGGAGGCCCTTAACATTAACCTGCCCAAGCAACAAGGACCTCCAAAGCCAAAATGCAAACAAACACCAGTCACAACTAAAGTGACACATAGCTCACAACACCAGTGTGCCACCCAACAACAGCCCCTAAGGCAAGACAATGTACCCAACACTTTAGTCATAGGTGACTCTATAGTCAGGCACACTGATGTCCCACTCACCAGGCTGAACAAGGAGAAAATTACAGTCAGCTGCCTGTTGTATGCCAGGATCCGCCACATAACGCATGCACTCAAGTCACTCCACAACAAGTACAAATATGACTCTGTCATTGTCCATGCTGGAGTAAATGACTTGAGACGTACCTCCCTGGACTAAATGAAAAGAGATATGGAAGAGCTCTTGGATCATGTGACCCAGGCAGGTATGACACTAGCCCTGAGTAGCATCCTGCCTTCGCCCAGAATGATACCACAGTATAAGGATAAAATTATTGACTTCAACAATTGGCTAAGCTTCTTGTGTCATTCAAAGGGGATCCAGTATTTGTCTGCCTGGGAAGATATTATCAACAAACCACGATGCTTAGCCAGAGATGGTCTGGCCACCCCTATAGTGCCTTTTTTAGGCAAAGTTCAAAGGATAAAACCACCACTGTAACAGATGCAAGCATGCAAAATCTGAAGGTAATGCTACTCAATGCTAGAAGCCTAAACCTCAAAATGCACTCTCTTGAGGCACTCCTAAAAATGGAGAACATTGATATCTGTTCAGTGACTGAGACCTGGTTCAAGGCTCCAGAGAGCACCCCTGCAATACCAGGCTACAATTCTTATCACACTTTTCGGCCACAAAACCAAGACCGAAACACTAAAGGTGGAGGAGTGTCCATATTCACCAAGGATATTCACACCTCCAGGCTAGTTGCCCAACACAATGCATCTGAAATTCTCCAGGTGCAACTAACACTAGGTATGACTGCAATCCAAACTGTAGCTTGCTACAGATCCCCCACCATACCCCAAGATTCTCACTACACCTTCCTAAACATACTGGAAAATATTAAGATACAACCAAACACCCTAATACGAGGTGATATCAACTACCCTGCCATTAATTGGGAAAACTACTCGGGTACCAACTCCTTTTCCCAACGGTTCTTGGAATTCATAACTTCCAACGCCCTGGATCAACTAATCCATTGTCCCACCAGGGGCTCCAATATCCTAGACCTGGTCATTACCAACATGGGAGATAGATGCTTCACACCAGTGGTCACCCCCTCATTGGTCAGGTCTGACCATAAGCAAATCGCCCTTGACATCCACATTCCACCCCCACCCCCCAGTAAGGAAACCTCCTTAAAAAACTTCTCCAAAGCCAACTTCATGCTACTGAAGTCAGAAGTGACTAACTTCACAATACCCACGCAGACGGGATCTGAAAATTCGACTGCAGAATCCTACACTAAGGGAATGTACGAGCACATCCACTCGTGCATGAATCGTGCCATCCCAAATAGAACCAAGATGCTCTTCTCCAAAAAAAGGAAGCCAACCTGGTGGTCTCCTGCTATAAATAAACTATACAACAGAAGGAAGAAACTGTTGCAGAAAAGAGGAAAATCCCAAGATGCAAAAAACGCCCTCACCAGCCTCAGTAAGAAGCTGAGATCCCTCATAAAATCCTCAAAAACTAGTTACAAAAATAAAATTGCCAAAGATTCCAAAGATAACCACAAGGCATTCTATAGTTATGTCAAGAATCTAAATGGCAATGCTCAGATCTGCTCTGAGCTACAACAGAATGGCATTAAATATACTGATCCCAAGGATATTGCCAATATCCTGGCAGATAGATTTAGTGCCAACTTCACTCCCCTCTCACCCCCTAAAGGGCCCATCTCAATACCAAAAGATTGCCAAATTCCGATAATCACAGTCACACAGGTAGAAACAGCACTCTCCAAAGCTAAGAATACAGCATCCATGGGACCAGATGACATCCCAGGCTGTGTACTACATGAGCTACAAAATGAACTGGCACCCCACCTAAGTGTCATGTTTCATCATAGCCTCACCTCAGGCTTTGTGCCCACTGAGTGGCGCACAGCTACATTTATCCTACTCCACAAGGGAGGATCCACCTTGGATCCCGGGAACTACCGTCCCATCAGTCTGACAAGCCTGATCTGCATGGGCATGGAATGCATTATCATGGAACTTCTAAACAAAGACATTGGCAACCTCCAGACACTGGACCCCACCCAGTTTGGGTTTGTGAAGGGCCGATCTTGTCTCCTGAATCTGATTGACTTCTTTGAATCGGTCTCCAGAGCTGTGGACGAGGGTAAGGAGGTCCACACAGCCTATCTGGACCTTGCCAAGGCCTTCAACACCATCCCCCACCCTGGAATCATAGATAAAACATACTAAGCTGGGCATAAATCCCTACGTCACTCAATGGGTTGCCAACTGGCTTACTGACAGAACCCAGACTGTAAAAGTAGCTGACTTCAAATCCAGCTCCAGACAAGTGGCAAGTGGAGTACCTCAGGGTTCAGTCATGGGACCACTCTTGTTTGGCATCTACTTCTCTGAAGTACAGGCCAACACTAAGGGACTCTGGCTAACAAAGTTTGCAGATGACTGCAAACTGGGAGCCATTACTGAATCCCCAAATGATGTGGATATTGTACAAAAGGGCCTTACAGAAACAGATGCCTGGTGCTAGAACCATGGGCTCAAGCTTAATGCCAAGAAATGTATAGTCATCCCCTTTGGAAAAAAACATGTACCCATGAACTACCACATAGGTGGCAGGACACTAAACATCGAAAATGTCATGAGAGACTTAGGGACACAAGTGGACAGTGATCTCACTTTCGATAACCACATCTCCACAACAGTCAGGAAATCCTACGTGGCACACCTCATCACTAAGGGCTTTTCATCCAGGAAAAAGGAGGTCATTGTCCCACTGTACTCATCCCTCCTTAGACCCATTATAGAGTATAATGCCCCATTTGGTATGTACCTCACAAGACATCTGCAACAACTGGAAAGGCCACAGAAATACCTCACTAAAAGAATCACAGGCCTAAAGCAGATGCCGTATGCTGACTGTCTAAAAAAACTCCAGCTATACTCTGTGGCATATCGTCTACTCAGAGGCGATCTCTGCTTAACATACAAGGCCATGTCAAACCCTGAGCTGTTGGACATGCTCCACTTAAAGAAATCCCAATCCCTCAGAGCCACACGCTCCAGGGATCTAAACCTTATAATCACAATGAACAAAACATGCTGGAGGGATAGGTTTCTGACGCAGAGACTCCCCATACTCTGGAATAGATTGCCCATACATGTCAAGCAGAGCACCTCATTGGCCCTCTTCAAAAGGAACCTTGATGATTGGATGGAAGATAGGAAATTCACCCCAGGGATCACGTCAGTCGCCCTGCTAGACAGGAGCCCAAAGAAGTAAATATTGTGGGAAAAAATTTCCAGGGAATTGTTATGGCTAGGCTTGCATAGGCCTTAGGGCCGATAGTCTAGTACCAACCTATGAACCTATGAACCTATGAACCTAAACCCAGAGCTGGTGAACGTGCTCCAGTTAAAGAAATCCCAATCCCTCTGAGCTACACACTTTAGGGACTGCTAAATTTTTCTGACTTCATAGAAATAGTAAGACATTCTCTTTGACTTCAGTCATGTATATATTTTTATGAATTAGTCTAAAAAGCTAGAGGATTTTTAAATATTTTGGTATTTATCATATTAACAGTGTTACACAATTTTGAGATATAGATACTTGTACTTTTAAAACTAAGAGCGTTTATTAGATCTATAAAAATATGTGTATATCTTTTAATATAAAAATATACTTTCATGGATTTTCCTTTTGTGCAGTAGTTTATTATGATAAGATTACCATCTGTAAGCTTACAGATGTCTTTCTCTCTCCAGGCCCTACCACCACCAGGATTATTGAAAGGATAATTTATACTACTATTACATAAATAGGTATATAGTACACATTTCGTTGGATTATTTAATATTTGTCATTAATGCAATAGTATTATTACATTTTATGTAGTATGGGGAGATAGCTTGCAATGATTTTAGTATTAAATTAGTGATTTTTTGTTACTATAATTAGTTTACTTGTTTTTGCTAGTGGCAGAAGGTGGTTTCTAGGCTAGCTGTTTTGTACTGAACTTTGAATACTCAGCAGCAAGTCCATTCAAACATTATCCTAAAACTGAACTCCAAGCAGTTATAGTTACCCCTGCCCCCAGAGTCATACCTGTCTTTATCATGAACCAGCACTTCTTCACAACTTCTGTAGGCAGTCTGACTGAGATTGTTATCTTGAGACAGTGTAAGAATTGTCTTGTGCTGTCTGGTGATCATCTACTACTCAAACAGCATAACAAAGAGTGTGAGAGATGTACATATATGATACCTTTGGAGGCAAAAATCTCACACACAATAAACTCAAACAACAGAATCATCTGCAGTACATCACACATCTCACCTCTTCAAGAGCATCACAATATATATAACCCATCATATGCTGAAGTTCTAAAAATTAACTTGCCTAAACTTCAAAGACCTCCACACTCAGCAAGCTACGCCTTAACACAAGGATTCCCAGAGTCACAGATGCTGAGCCCATAAAACAAGTATCTTCCCAACCAAACATTTATGTCATAGTTGACTCCATTGCAAGACATACAGATGTGCCTCTTACCAGGCTGAGCAAGGAAAAAGTGATGGTTAGTTGCTTGTCTGGTGCCAGAATCATCAAATCACACATGAATGCATTTAAGTCCTTGAACAACCAGTTTCAGTATGATTCTGTCATATCTCATGTCAGTGTAAGTGACTTGAAGTGTACTTCTCTGGACTGCATGAAGAGAAATATGACAGAGATCTCAGATTATGTGTCAAAGGCAGGTACAAGCCTATCATTGAGCAGCATTCTACCTTTTCCAAGGGTGATGCTGCAATATAAGCAAAAAATAATAGAATTCAATAATCGGTGTAGTTTTTGGTGTCATGCAAAGAGGGTCCAATATTTGTCAGCCTGGGTGGATACGATCAATAGACCATGCTGCTTCACCAGGGATGGCCTGCATCTACCCCCTCTTGGGTTCTGATTATTGGCAAAGACATTATCCACCCCACAATGCTTTTTATAGGCAATGCCAACCTGATAAACCTGCTGGCATAACAAAACAAGCAAAAGAAAATATGAAGGTATTACTGATTAATGCTAAGGAGGTTAAACAAGAAATCTCACTTACAGCAAGCCCTTCTCACATTTGAGGACATTGAGAATTGTATCGTGACTGAGACATGGTTTAAAATGGTGGACAGCACTCTGGCTGTGAAAGGCTGTAATGCCTTCCACACATTTAGACCAGCTACTATGCAGGATGGAGAAAAAGGTGGAGGTGTCTCAATCTACATCCAGAAGAGACTCATATCAAGGCTGGTAAAGCAGCATGATGCACTAAATGCAGTGATGGTGAACCTATGACACGTGTCAAAGGTGACACATGCCACAAAGTTTTGGGTGCCACACCAGTGATCACCAACACCAGAATTACCAATGACACTGCTTCTGCATTCATTGCTCAAGTGAAGTGCAATGAATTATTTTGTGCCAGGATCTTTTGATACCCCAATCCCAAAAGGTTCGCCATCACTGCCTAGAGCTTATTCATGTCCAAATAACCATCAGAAAGATTCCATACCATACATTAGTTAGCTGTAGAACTCCCTCTATGATGCAAGAAAGCCACAACGTCTATCTACAGGAACTAGAATCACTCAGTATTAAACCCAACACCATTTTCCTAGGTAATCTATAAACTATCCAATTATAGATTGGGAAACCTATACCACCACTACTGCACAGGCACACAAATTCCTGGATTTGGACTTTATTAATACAAATTCCCTCTAACAATTAGAGTACCCACTAGGGAGAATAACATCTTGGATCTTGTCCTTACTAATATGAGAGCATCTTGCACCATCCCTTGTATATCTTCATCACTTGGTAGGTCTGAACATAAAGCAGCCTCTTCAAAATAAAATTGAAACTTGAGATCCCTTCCACCCAAGGTACCTTTAGAAATTTCATTAAGACAAACTACCTCCTCTTAAATGATATATGGGCAACATACCTCTCAACCTCTTAGCACAAGAAATCTGGATCAAGCTTGCCATAATGGGGGGACAAAGGCTCAAAAATGGAGGCATATTTTACATATTGCTCTTATAAACTTGGAAAGTTGCTAGAATAACAGGACTTGTGTTAGTATGCATTTTCTGTAGGAAAATCAAATTTTTGTCCTTATTTAGTGACTTTATTCCTCAGATCACCCCAGTGATTTATCAGAAAACCACAAATTTTAATAGACCAAAAATATAAGGCAAAAGTCTGGACAGTTGAGAGGTATGATAGCAAGCTTCAAATCTCTACCAAACCCAGTTAACTCCACTGAAAACCCAGAAATGTACACCACCGCACTATACCAGCATGTAAACAGCTGCATAGGTGCAGCTGTACCCCATAAGAGCAAGTGCCGGGCAACCCCAGAAACAAAGCTACACAGTGGAACCATAATAGCAACAAGCTTTATAACAAAAGGAAAATAATTTTTACCAAAAGTAAGAAGAGTATTTCCCAGAATGTTAGAGCCCTTGTCACTAAAATAAATAAACAAATCAGGAACTTAGTAAAATCCACCAAAGACAAATTTTAGGCTAAAAGAGTTGCCCAAGCCAAAGACAATCACAAGGCATTTTTTAGCTGTGTTTGTAATCTCAAAAGAACGTGTCAATAAGCTGAGCTGATTATAACAATGCTACCTATACTGAGGCTGAAGATAAATAGCCCACCTCCTGGCCAGTAAATTTAGCTCTTACTTTACCCCCTCTCTTCCCTCTGTCAGTCCCTCAAGAGCTACCTGAAACTGGTTGCCTCCAGCTATCACAAAGGACAAAGTCCTTAAAGTGTTATGAAAAGCTAAAAATAGTGCATCAATGGGTCCTTATAATATCCCAGGATACATCTTAAATTGCATGAAGCATGATTTAGCCACACCCCTAACAACACTGTTCATTCTCAGCCTCCATGTAGGTTTTATACCGAGTGAATAGAGAACAGCTACAAGTCATTCCTGTGCATAAGGGAGGACCTTCCACGGACCCAGGCAATTACAGACCCATAAGTCTGACTAGTCACATATGCAAAGCCATGCAAAGAATTAGCATGGATGTAATTAATCAGGACATAGGGAACCTCCAAACACTGGATCTGTCTAAATATGAATTAGTCAAGTGCAGGTCATGCTTACTCAACCTGGTAGATTTTTTGAAAAGGTCAACAAAGTAATGGATGAAGGCAAAACAGTACACACCACATACCTCAACCTGGCCAAAGATTTTAACACAATTCCCCACATAGGCATAGTAGAAAAGCTAAATAAACTTGAAATAAATCACTATGTCACCTGCTGTTTTGCCAGTGCACAGACAGAACACAGGAAATCAAGACAGGGAAAGTTACCTCCACAAAGAGACCAGGCACCTGTGAAGTCCCCCAGGTTTCTATGCTGGGACCTTTCTTGTTTGGTATCTACTTTTCTGAAGTAAAAGCAAATACCAAAGGTCTATGGCTGACTATGTTTGCAGGTGACTTCAAGTTAGGAGCAGTTATTGAATCCACAAATGCTTTGCCATCCTGTAGGAAGGTTTGTCAAAATCATGGACTGAAACTAAATGCCATAAAATGTATTATTGTATCCTTTGGGAAGTCATCTATCCCAGGGAGCTACCACATTAACAATATACCCCTGAGAGTTGACCCAGTTGTTTGGGATTTGGGGAACATATGTGGACAGTGACCTCACTTTTGACCAACATGTGTCCATTGTTGTAAGAATGTCCTTCTATATTGCACAGCTTATAAACAAAATGATTGTGTCTAGCTATAGAGATATAATTGTCCCCCTTTTCTCAGCCGTCATTAGGCTAATCACTGAAATAATGTCCCCTTTGGTGTGTATCTGTCCAGACACATGCAACAACTGGAATACCCAGAGATACCTTACTAAAAGGATGCAAGGCCTAAAAAACAAGTCTTTACATGGACCGACTCGAGCCCTGTTACTATACCTGGAATTCTACTGCTTGCTAAAAAGTAACCTGTGCCTGGAATACAAGGCATTCTCTGACCCAGTACTGATGAATTTACTGCACATCAGCAAGTTAAATGGCATCATAAATAAATGGTCTTGGTATATAAACGTCTTCTGTAACATCAACAGAATGGTTTGGAGGGGCAGGTGTATCTCATTGAGGATACTGCTGCAATGGAACAGACTCCCCAGCCACATAAAACAAAGTTCATACTTGTCTATATTCAAGTACAACTTGGATCTATGGATGGGAAACAGAACATTTACCCCAGGACTCCCCTCTGTACTATCATTGGACAGAGGCAGCTCATAAAGGTTTTATCCCATGCATGTGTCCCCTCAAATTATTTATCAGACACTGGTTATTCTCATTAGGGATAATGTATAATTAAAGACCATGGGATGGGTAAGGCCAAGCCCTAACCAAATGGGATAGGTTAATTCAAGCACAAAAAAGGAAATTGGTTAGGCTTAAAATGGCCCTCAGGGCAGCTAGCCTAGCACTTACCTATGAACCTATCCCATAATAGCTGCCATGAGGACCATATACTGATGCAGTATTGTTTTCAGTCCCTGTCCTCCTCCCAGAATAGAGTTTGTGACCCTATAATATGGCATTACCTAGGTATCAAAAATAAGGTTTTCACCATTGCTGCATTTACTTATGGTGACAATGCTGTCAGTCACTGTTTTTAGATGCCTAGAAAAGCAGAGTCAGTGTTTTTGTAACTGAATTACTATTTTAATCTTGCTTATATTAAGCTGGTAAAAGTCCTACTTGATCTGTTTTCATTGTCTTCAATATAAAAGAGGTGAAAAAGGTGGGATTTGTTAAGTGTTCAAAATTGTAGTTCTTAAGTCCAGACCTTTCCCCAGCATTCTTACAACTTGTGAAAAATGACCTCTTTCTCATTCATCAGAGGTGAAAGTCATGATTTCCAAGAACATGTACACGTTTAATATTTTGCTTTGTTTTGTAGTTATATAGGTAAAATCAATGCTTTGCTGGCTAAAAATGAGAATATTTACAAGTTTATGTGGTGATCCAATCTTTCTTTTTCTGTCCATTTCAACCTATGGGCTCCTCAGATTGGAGGGTGGCTTAATGGTTAAGGACTTTGCCTTACAAACGCAAGGTGCAGAGTTTGAGTCTCACAAGGGTTAATTGGCTAGGCTTAAAATGGCTCACAAGGGCAGTTAGCTTAGTACGAACCTATCAGATTGGATCTGTCACAGACCGTACCAAATCTTTTGTCTTCAAAGCTCCACCTTCTCTCCCATAATGCCCTGCACACCTTCTTCTTTTCAGACCTCATTTGCTGCTGTAAGTGCTGGACATGTTTCCAACAGTTCCAGCTAATTGTTTAATGGTTTCTTCTCTTTCTTAGAATCTGCAGGTTTTTTTCATGTCCTTCTCTCCTGCTCGCTTTTAGTAGTAGTATTTAGCATAGGCTGTTAGTGATAGACCTTTAATATATTTTAGGAAATTTCAGGTCATATGGTTCATTTTCACCTTTTGCCCATTGGCATTTGTTTGTAGGATAGTTGGTATTGTAAAATTTCCCTTTTTAATGCTGTTAATTATTGCTACCTGCTTGTTTGTACACTTTTTGGTGCTTTGTATATGTACTGTGCTTTTGTCAAAGAAAGTAATGGATAAGTCCCTGGGATTCAAAAAGTGCCTGAGATGTGGTCACATGCCCCCCTCCCCAGAACTCTCATGACAGGTGTATGATATGGTTTGGAGTTGCCCATGTTGATGATTCTCAGGCCTGTTCGACTTTTGGTTCTAAAGCCATTTCTGACAGGAGGGTGAAACTGGTGTTGAAAGGGTTATTGCCTGCCTCTCCTGCTCCTTGTTTGTCTTCTCCATCTCCTTTCCCTAGTAAGAACCTGGAAAAGAAGACAGACCTTCAACCAAGAAACCAGAGGCATCTCAGATTGAGAAAGAGAGAGAAAAGGCTAAAGAAAAATTAAAAAGAGAAAAAAAAGCTCAAAGAGAGAGAGAATCCAAGAAATATAAGGCAGATTCTTCCCCTCTTTTTTCTGGATCCAGAGACTCCAAGGTCTTCGATTACACTGTGGGTTTGTCCTCCCTTGAAGCAAATGTCTCCCTGGAACTGTTCTCTCTCATCGTCAGATCTGACTTTTGACAGGTCTGGTCTCGAGCAAGGCTTTTATGCCCTTTGACCCTATTATCCCAGCAGAGTCCTCTCCAAAGCCATCCCTCACTTTGGGTCAGTGAATTTCACTTTAGGATCCAGGAGTTTGCCTCCTTTGTGCCCATAACTGAAAAGCCACTGTCTTTGGATTCATGTAAGTCTGTGAAGTCTTTGAGGAGTATTAAAAATGTTGATTTAGACCAGCTTATGAGATCCTTCCTTCAGACCCAGGTGGAGCTGGAAATCATCACCCACCCCCACCTTGGCTCTGAGGGCAGAGAGAATTTTACAGTTAGTGCCAGCCATAGAAGGTTTTGTTCAGCCACCTCCAACAACTTCTTTTCCTCCTTTAGACCTCCCTTCAGCTCTGTTGACTTTGGATCTGGCTCAGATCCAGTTCACCCCTGCTTCAATGCTAACAGCATGTCTGTTTTCAACATTGTTTGCTGCCTTGATGGTCTCTACGCCTATGTTTTTGGTACCAGGGGCATCTTGGCACTAAAAAGTCGGGGCTGAGCAATCAAGCCTGGAGTTTCAGATCCTTCCTCTCCCCCTGGGTGCCTTGACACTTGATAACTTGCCTCCAGTCTCTTCACTGCACCTGGCCAGGTCAGTATGTGAGCTTTCCCTCAGATCAGAGGATTGAAGGGCTTCTCCTGCCAACCATCTAGTTTTAACATCAGTGTTTGATTTCACATAGAGGCTGCTGTCTGACTTGCAGACAGAGTATGTGACACCTGTCCTTGATCCATCCTGACCCCCTCACCTATATGCCATCTCTGTTTCTCTGAAGTGGTCCTTGGGACAGTCTACACCAACTGGCTTTAACTAGCCTCTATGCAGGGGATCCTCTTTGGCTTCTTTGTCTCCCTGGCATCCCAATTACAGGAGACAAACATAAAGAGTCTGTGCAAGAGGAAGCACCTAGACTCCCCCAAGAAGTCCTTCACACAGGATTCCAACTTTGATGAAGGAGATGGTAGACTAAGTCCCCTCGTGAGGATGCCTCTCTTGGCAACCTTCTTGAATTAATAAGGCAGTATGGGGGATGCACCACTGAAGACACCTCTCCAGAGTAGTAAGTATTTCTTGAGGCCTTTGTTGTGGGCCCATCCACATCATGGGTGGTACCTCTCCAGATGCCTTCATTGACCTAACGTCCCACAGGGCCTACACAGAGCCACATGCAGTGGAGTCAATCCCATGCAAAACAAAAGAAGTTGTGGCCCCCTGCAAAAGAAAAGATCCTATTGGAGCTTGGGTCCTGCAGTTGATAATATTGTTGTTGCTGCAGCCACTAAAAAAGACATCTGGGAGTAGAGTGTGTCAATCCATCTCACAAACAGGAAGTCTGGGTTTCTGGACCACTTGGTTAAGTGCAACTATGCTTCAGCAATATTTACTCTCTGTGCACAGAACTATATGGCTCATACTACGAAAATCTAATGTGACTTTGTTACTGAGGTGTTTAAATTGACAGCTTTGTCACAGTCTCCAGAGATACAAAAATCCTTGGAAACTCAGTTGCCCACTCTGCTTTCTATTTACAATGTATCAATGTGGCTATTTCTATTGCAACTGATGATTCTGCCCATGCAGTAGGCACAGGCTTAGCTCTTAGTAGGCATGCCTGGATGCACTTATGCAATTTTGTTGAGTATTTTAAGGCATCCTTTCTTAATTCTCCTTTGATGAATCAGGAGCATGCCAATCTGTCAAGGGTGATTTCAGTGAATGTAAATTAACCGAAGCCCATTTGCCAAAACCACCTTTGATGAAAGTGGAGATTGACTTTTTTCTCCACTGTTGTGCGACCTCAAAGTTGATATGTATAATTCCAGGGAGTGTGTGTGAGGTGTCCCCCCACATGGGAGGTGTAGGGGGGCTTCCCCAGTGCAAAAAAAGTTATTTCAGTGTTCACTGATTGGGGTTTAGGTGAACTGGTTTCAGTTTATTTGCATTCATTGTAACTGCCTAAGATGGATTGACATGAATCTGATGGATCCACCCTATTTGGACCTAAGGCTAGGGAGACCTTACACAGATGCAAGCAGGATGTGAAAACTCTTTCTGCTGTGGGAGTTAATTTTTAAAACCCTACACAGAACTTTGTGTAGTAATCAGTGAGGTGGTAAGAAAATGTTCTTTCCCTTTGGCTCTGAGGGCAGAGAAAATTTCTCATTTGGTGCCAACCATACAAGGTTTTGTTCAGCCTACTCCAACAGCTTTTTTTCTCCTTTTGGACCTCCCTTCAGCTGCGTTGACTTTGGATCTGGCTAAGATCCAGTTCCCTCCATCTTCAGCAACTACAAAATGGCTGTTTTCAGCACTGATTTCTGCTTTGATGGCCTCTATTCCTATGTTGTTGGTTCTAGAGGCATCTTGCACTGAGAGGTCAAGGTCAAGCACTCAGGTCTGGAGTTTCATATCCTTCCTCTCCCCCTGGGTGCTGCGGCACTTGAAAGCTTGGATCCAGTCTCTTCATTAGACCTGGCCAAGTCAGTGGTTAGTATGGGAGCTTCCCCTCAGATTGGTTGTGTTTGATTTTGCATACAAGCTGCTGTCCCACCTGGAGTCAGAGTATGTGGCACCGGTTCTTGATCCATCCCAATCTTCCCACCCATCCAGCATCTATGTTTCTCTGAAGTGGTCCTTGAGACAGCCTGCTCCAACTGGCTTTAACTAGCCTCTATGCAGGGGCTTCCCTAAGGTTTCTGTATCCCTATTCAGCATCCCAGTTATGAGAGCCATCCCAGTTATGGGAGCAACACAAAAAGTACCCATACTCCCCCAAGACGTCCCTCAAACAGAATTCTGCCCTTGTTGAAGGAGAGGGTCCACTATGTCTCTTTGTGAGGTTGCCTCTTTTGGCAACCTTCTTAAGTTAAGAAGGTAGTGTGGGGGATGGAACACTGAAGCCCCCTCTCAAGAGTAGTCAATATTTCTTGAGGCATTTGGTGCAGACCCATCTTTGTTGTGGTGGCATCCATGCAGCTGTCTTTGTTGATCTGGTGTGCCAGAGGGCCTGTAGAGAGACCGATACATTGGATTCAATCCGATGCTAACCAGAAAAAGTCCCCCCCCCCCCAAAGATAAGATCTTATTGGGGCTAGAGTCCTGTGGGTGATGCTATTGTTGCTGCAGCCACTGAGAAAGCCATCTCTGAAAAGAGTGTGTTAGTCCATCCCCAAACAGAGAGTCTGGGGTTCTGGAGCACTTGGCTAAGTGCACCTGTGATTCAGCCATGTTTACTTTCCGTGTGTTGACCTATACGGCTCATTTGACAAGACTCCAACATTACCTTGTCACTGAGATGTTCAAACTGACGGCTTCTTTACAGTCTTCAGAGATGCAAAAATCTTTGTAAACTCAGTTGCCCAGTTGCATTCTATTTATAACGCATCAATGCAGCTGATTTCTGATGCAGCCAATGATTCTGCCTGTACAGTAGGTACAGGCATAGCTCTTTGCTGGCATGCCTGGATGCACTTATGCATTTTTGCAGAGTGCTTTAAGGCATCATTTTCTAATGCCCCCCCCCCCCTTGATGAATCATAAGCTAGATCTCTGAAACCGCCTTCAATGAAAGCAGAAATTGCCTTTTTCTCCACTGTTGTGTAACCTTGGATTTGGTATATATAATTCCATGGGGTGTGGGGGGTGCCCTTCCAGCATCTGAAAGCACAGGGAGGCTTGCTCCCATTCAAAAAAAAATGTTTCAATGTTCACTGAAGGTGGTTTTGGTGAAACCAACTTCGATAGAACAACATGAATCTGATGAATCGACCCTATTTGAAATTAAGGCTAAGGGGACCTTGAATATGTGTTAGCAGGATGTGAAAACTCTTTCTACTATGGGAGTTCATTTCACAATCCTTTACAGAACTTTCTCTAGTAATCAGAAAATGTTCTTCCAAAAGTCAAAGCAGTTTTCCCAGGATGTTTGAGGTGACATTTCATCTTCTGGCATGGGGGAATTTTAATGGCTATCACCTGTAAGGCATGAGAGGTCCTCAGAGTCAAGGCTTCAGAGGTCCTTTCTCTGCAAAGCCTTTTGAATGTTCCTGAACATTTTCCCACCTTCTGTACTCTGGAGGCAGTCTTGGACGTATATCTCTTCCCCTAGAAGTTTAGGAGGCCATCACATCAGATGCCTGGGTGTTAGGAGTAGTTGTCAGAGGTTACTCTGTTCCCTTTTTGTTCACTCCAAATGAAGGTCAAACGTGCCTACCAGACATTCCACCCCACCAATTATGGGCAGCAGCTGAGATCTCCAAGCTATTATCAAAACAAGTCACCCAGGAGCTCCTACCAGATCAAAAAGGACACAAAGTCTACTCAAGATTCTTTTTACTTCCAAAAAGCAAGGACCTAAGGCCCACAATGGACCTAAGCAATCTGAACCTCCACATCAAACAAACCAAATTCCAGATGGTCAAGGTGCAGTCCATATTTCCTCTTTTCCCAGTTTAAGTTTTCTAAGTATTTTGGGTTTCTAATAAGAAATTACAAAATGTGCTTGGTGAGTCTCAAGGATGACTACCACCATATCAAGCTAGTAAGGCAGTCCAGGAGATTCCTGCACTTCAGGCTTGGAGCCAATCATTTTCAGGTTTGTGCCCTGCTCTTTAGTCTCACCACAGCTCCCCAGGTGTTCACCATATGCACGGTGGTGGTAGTAGCCTGGCTAAGGCTGCACAGTTTTCAGGTCTTTCCATATCTAGAAGACTGACTCCTTACAGTGACCACAAAAGCATTATTGATCAAGATGAGGTACTTCTTTCTCCATTGGTATCTCTCTTTATGGATCACTGTCAACTTTGAAAAATCAAATCTAGAGCCTTTTCAAACTATGGAGTTCATTGGATGACTTCTGGACACCACAAATCAGATTGCCAAACTTCCTGCACCATGTTTGAATTCAATTCAGGTATAAACATCACAGGTAATAGCCCTTCAAAGACCACTTGCTTCTGTTCTTCTATGTCTCTTAGTCCTCATGGCTGCAGCCATATCTGTAGTGCCACTGGCCAGAGCTTACATGAGGATACTACACTGGACTTTGTCTATCCAGAAGTCACTGGCAATGCATCTATTGAATTTTTCCATTCAACTGAAAGATATTTGTTAACATTAAATTGTCTTGTGGCTGACATCCAGATGTATGGTAATAGGTTGACCATTTGTTCTTCCCAAGCCCAAGGCCCTGATTACCAGTGAATCTTCCCACTTGGTTTGGGGATGGTCATTTCACAGGGAAGATGGTCCAATGTATCTGGTCCCATTAGAGGCCCATCGTCACATCAAAGTCTTAGCTATAAGAGTGGTTCTGTTCATGTTGTAGGCCTTTCAGGACTCTCTCTCCAACTTTGTGAGAGCTTTCCAATTGGACAACATGTCTGTGTTCTGGTACATAAAATGAAAAGGGGGAACCAGTCCTACCTCCTGTGTTGAGAAGCTGTGAGGGTTTGGTAATGAGCAATGTCCTTGCAAGATTTTCTGACTGCAGCACACATTCCTGGGAGGTACAACATGCTGATGAAAAGTCACCACAGGCATATTATGATACCTCATGAGTGGTCTCTACCACTAGGGCCAGCCCTGCTCTGACATTTTTGCCACTTTTTTAAACATGATATTCAACAGATATTTTGCCCTGCCCCCTTCACAGGGACAGTCATTAAGGGATGCTGTTCTGCATGATTGGCCTCCTGGATTCCTTTACACCTTTCCCTCTAATGAAAGCTGCCCACTGCAGAGTGATGGTGATTCTCATTGTTGTCTTTTGGCCATGACAAGTTCCCCTTTCTGTGGGCTCATGTAAAATACCTGCCCTGTGTACTGGACTTGATTCAAGATCTGATCTCTCACTCTTTGGGTCAGCCTCACCCAAACCTGAAATCCCTCAAATTGACTGCATGGTTCCTTCAATTCAAAGATTGCCAGATATTTCAGGCTTTTTGAGAGAGTTGTTCACATCCTTCCATCTTCTCAGAAGCCATCCACTAAAAAGTGTACTCTAGCAAATGGAAAATGTTATCCTTTTATGTTGGTTCTAAAGGCCTGGGCCCCATTTCAGCTCTCTTAGATGCTGTCCTGGATTTTTTATCTGGCCTTTTTTATTCTGGTTCTAATTACTCCAGCATCAAGGTTCAGTTGATTGCCATTTCCAGCTTTCATATTGATTAAGAACAAATCCCTCTGGCAACTTTACAATTAATCAAAGCTTTGTGAAAGGTACTTTTTATTGAGAGCCTCAATTAGGACCTGGTTCCCATGGGACTTTCCCCACAATTCTTAGCGTTTTGACCTCTGCTCCTTTCAAGCTTTCTGCTACAGCCAATATAAAGGTGCCTTCTTTGAAAATCTTTTTGGTGGCTTTCATTTCAGCTAGAAGAGCTTCAGAATTTTAGGCAGTATCTAGTGTGCCTTCAATCTGGTCTTTTACAAGGACTGGGTTTCCTTGCACTCTAACCCATCCTTTCTCCCTAAAGCATCAACACAATCCAGTTTGAATCAGTCTGTTCATCTGCCTGTTTTCTATCCCATTTTCACTAACAAAAGGAATTATATGCTTCATTTTCTAGATATGCATCATCAACTGAGATTCTATTCAGGCAAAACTAAAGATTTCAGAAAATCATATCAATTATTTGTGTCATTTTCTAAATCTAAACTGGAGAACCAGTCTCCACGTTGATCTTATCCAGGTGGCTATCTAATTGTATTTAATTTCTTTATTCCAACAAAGACCTGTCTCTTGTGCAAGCCTAAGGTATACTGCACCAGAGCAGTCGCCACTTTTGCAGCCTTTTTTGGCTGTGCCTCCTTGGAAGAAATCTGTTCAGTGGCATCACGGGCAAGTACTCATACCTTTGTTGCTCATTACAAAGAAGACATTCAGTCCAGGTCTAGATCTGCCTTTGGCATCACTGTATTGTGGAATATTCTGTCTTAGTAGCACCCTATTCAACTTTCTAGGGATTCAGTCTCTCAGGCTGAGAAAGGCAGAAAATACAACATCAGATATGAAAGTGATGCACTTACCATAATGCTAGATATGTATTGTCTTCTTCCATTATATATATTTCTTAAGAATCCTCATGGACAACCCCAAGGACTTGATGGGACCCATCTGGTCTGTTTTCATAAATTTTCCACCATTAGGAACCATTTCTAACATTGTGTATTGTGGGGTTATGTACATAAGAGGCAAACTCGATCTGAGGAGTAGTGGGATCACAGGGCATTATGGGACAGGAGGCAGAGCTTTGGAGCTGAAAGTCTTGGTATAGCCAGTGTCATATCTGGTTGGATCTGAGGAACAAAGAGGTTGAGACAGATGGAAGAAGACAATACAGACTTAGCATTATATTATGTACATAACTTTCATTTGCAGTATAATACATCCTCGTTTTTTCATATAAGGTTTTCACCACCAACAGCAAACATTTTAGGAAAGTTTGACTTTGGCAGGGCAGTTCATAACATTTTCTGATCTTAGCAAGTCACAGTGCCAAAATGTAAAATGATGTGCTATGACCTGCATTGAGAACTACAGAACAGTCTAAGTGATACAGACTGAAAGAAGGTCCCTTCTGAAACACCATGAAATTTAAAAAGGAACACCTTCATGATCCATGGCAGGGAACTGAGTGGAAAACAAGTGAAAGGTAGCAAAGGGTGAGTGAGCAAAAAACAACAGCTAAGTAATATTACAGTGTGAATAATACTCTACAACATATTTCTCAACCTATTAGCATAAGAATTCTGGAACACCGAAAGTGTGATAAGAGACTTAGGGACACAGGTTGACAGTGGTCTCACCTTCAATAACCACATCGCCACAACAGTCAGAAAATCCTTCTATGTGGCGCACCTCATCACTAAGGGCTGTTCATCAAGAAAAAAGGAGGTCATTGTCCCACTGTACTCATCCCTCATTAGACCCATTATAGAATACAACACCCCATTTGGTATGTACCTCTCAAGACATCTGCAACAACTGTAAAGGTCGCAGAACTTCCTCACTAAAAGAATCACAGGCCTAAAGCAGATGCCCTATGCTGACCACCTTAAAAAACTTCAGCTATACTCTGTCACATATCGTCTACTCCAAGGCGATCACTGCTTAACATACAAGGTCATGTCAAACCCAGAGCTGTTGGACAGAGCCACACGCTCCAGGGATCTAAACTTTGTCATCACAATAAACAAAACAAGCTGGAGGGATAGGTTCCTGACCCAGAGACTCCCCAGACTCTGGAATAGACTGCCCATACATGTCAAGCAGAGCACCTCTTTGGCCATCTTCAAAAGGAGCCTTGATTATTGGATGGGAGAAAGGAAATTCACCCCAGGGATCACGTCAGTCACCCTGCTAGACAGAGGTCCAGGAAAGTAAATAGTGTGGGAAGAATTAGCCAGGGAATTGTTATGGCTAGGCTTGTATAACTCCTAGGGCCGATAGCCTAATGCCAACCTATGAACCTATGAACAAAGCCAAAAATAATGGGGGGGGGGCAAAGGCCCCAAATCATGGACAGATTTTTAAATACTGTTCCTATAACATTAGGAAGTTGCTAGAATAACATTATTTTTTCTTTAGCATGCATTTGTGAAGGATATGAAGTCTGAAGCTCAATGTTGGTTATTATTTAGTGACTTTAATCCTCAGTGATTTGCCAGAAAACCAGAAAATACATGAGGAACAGACCAAAACTATGAGGCAAAATCTGGACATTCTGTGGAATTCTGGTCACTTGAGACATATGACTCTAGGATAAAATTAATTACAATACATGGTGCAGTTTTCCTTTAAAGTATGTAATAAGTAGCCCTGGATAGCACATATCTAGACTTTACAGGGTGGAGTGCTATAAAGATATTGTGTAACTGAGCGTGGGCAGAAGGCCAGATGTCATCACACATGGGGTAAAAATACTAAGTGACAAATTAAGATATTCCTCTGTGTATATTTCTGTTTCTTTCAAACCTAGCAGCAGCTTTTCTGGAGTTCACAAGGTTCTACTGTTTGATCTAATACATGCTTTGGAATGATTATTAATGTTTGCTGCTTTTAGAACTTTGGAAATGAATTGGCTTGACTTTTAAAAAAGATAGAGCTTTGGTGGCATATAATTCTTCTTTTTCATCAAGTGAGATTCAGTGAGCTTTAGATTTATCTGGGATACTTCTTGGCATTGTGTAGTAAGGATCCTCTATTTTTAATTTATCCAAATCTTTTGGGTTTCTTACACGATGACGGGAATGGACTCCATTCCTAAGTCAAAGTTTGATTAAATTCATGAAATTAGTATTGTTTCAATCTTTGATGTCAGCCAAAAGTGCTCTTTGCAGCACCTGCAATGTGACCAGTACTGACTCCTTCTGCAATTCATATGGGGTTACATGTATTGGTAACATCTAAATATGACTACAGATTTATTTTTTTTATAAGAGCCATTGCTCCTACTACTATTGGAACTGTCTGGGTATCTTTCCTCCACATTCCTCTTGTGTCTGTCTGCAGATCCTGATATTTTATGACTTTTGTGTCTGTCGGTCTCTCTCTCTCTCTCTCTGTATGCAAGACACTGTAGTCACTGGATATGGTGATTTCAATGATTAATGCTACTCTTGTCTTCTTTTCATGGGCCACTATATCTGGTTTTCTAAGATATATCTTTTGAACTGTTAGTAATGGGTGATACCATGTGATGTAAACTTCATCATTTTCCATGATGCTTTATGACTCATGTTTCCAGTTTTTTTCAGCCACTTCATTACCATAATGTTTGCACAATCCCCAGTGCAACAGTCTTGCCACATTATTATGCCTTTCAGTATACAGTCCTTCTGCCATTAGTATGTCACAACCAGCAATGAGGTGTGTGACTGTTTCCAATTCGGTTTTACAAAACCTACATTTGTCTGTTTTTCTCACGATGACGGGAATGGACTCCATTCCTAAGTCAAAGTTTGATTAAAATTGTATAGCTCTGGACTTTGTAAACCAGCGTGTATGTAGCCCACTATCTTGGGCCACCAGTTTTAACCTTTCATCTCTTGGTTTGAATTTGCCTTTCCTTAACCATTCCTGCATTCATTCCTGATCAACATGAGGTTCTTCCAGAAGTTTTCTATACTTGCAACTATATTTATGCATTTTCCACATTTCTTGCCTTCTCATCTGGTCCTTCACCTTATATTCTTTCTTTTGTTTTTTGGCACATTCAGTTGCTGCCTGATTTTTATCTACTTCTGGTTTGATGTCCATTCTTGCTTCACACCGATATGCTTTTGCTTGATTAAGCAGAGAAGTCATCTTAGATTTATTTTCCTCATGTTTCAAAATTTTCACTATGTTAGGGTCTTGTGAGGTCAGCAGATATGTGTGTGGTTCCTTCAGAATGGGGAATATATATAATCTTGGTATGCACTGATTTTTGTAAATCATTTGGTGAGCATCCTTCTTGTTTTCCTATCTAATCTATCCAACACATTTTAGGGGCAATCAATCACTACAAAACTGTTAGTTAGGACAGGAAGAGCAAATTGGTTTATAGCTTTGATTTTGTTCCTAGATGTCAATGCTGTTTTCAGGATTAATTTAAGTCTTCTAAAGTATTCCTTACTAAAATGTATTCGCATTTGTTCATGTTTTATTGTTGATCCTTCATCAATTCCCAAATATTTATACATTCCCTCTTGCTCAAGTTCTTTTATATCACATTCTTGTCCCAAACTGATGTTTTCCTGGTGCTGCAGTTTTCCTGCTTTAAAAGTTGATTTTGCACATTTATCAAGACCAAATGACATTCTTATATCGTCTGAAAAAGTTTTGACAACTTGCAGTTGTGCTTTCAGTTCCTCATCTGAAGAGCTATACAATTCTAGATCATCAGCAAATAGAAGATGAGAAGTCTTTACACTTTGTTTTTTTCTAGGAGTCAAACTATAGCCATGGCCTAAGCTGTTAAGTAGACAGCGTAATGGGGTAAGGCAAGGCAGAATAGCAGCGGTGACAGACAGTCACCCTGTAATATCCCCCTTTGAATTTTTATCCCTGAGATAATAATCTGTCCTTTATTATGGCTTAATTGCAAAGTGGTCTGCCACTGTTTCATGGCCACTGTAATGTAGTCGATCAGTGTAAGGTGTATCTTATACATTTTTAAGCAGTCTTTTATCCATGAATGTGGGATACTATCAAATGCTTTTTTATAGTCAACCCATGCCATACTTAGAGTCTTCCCCTTTTTGCAGTTCTCCACTATGTCCTTATTTAACAACAAATGATGCTTTCTTCGGTATGACTTTTTATTGCCCTTTTGTTCTACTGCCATAATTGAGTTTTCTTCTAAATGACTATAAACTCTGTCAGCATCAGTTTCAGTGTATAGTTTATATGTCGTCGGAAAGCAAGTTATTGGTCTATAATTTTTAGGGTAGCTTGCAGGATCACTCTTAAGTAGGAGCATTATTTTTCCTGTTGTTAGCCAGGTTGGTGTCCATTCGGGGTGCACATATAAATAGTTCTTACTCATGGTTAAATCTTCATACAAAGATGTTAATACTTTTAACCAAAAGTTAGGTACTGCATCTGGGCCTGGGGTTTTCCAGTTACAGACTTATCTTAACTTTGTTTTAATCTCTCTGGCTGTTACTTCATCCCATTTCATATCCTGTACATTTGAACTTCTTAATTTCTAGAAGATAAGTCCCTATTAGAGAACTCCTAAACTCAGAAATTATTAGCCTTTTAAGAAAAATAGCACTTATTCTATTTTTTCACTAAAAGCCGTATTTCCCCTTTAAGAAACCTGATATTTTTTCACAGTATTGGAAATTCCTTGTCAGCAGTCTCTAATTTTAACTAAGGGTGTTTATTAATGTATTTAGAGCTAATTTTACAAAAAATTATGTACTGCTTGTGTAAACTGATTCTTATCAGAAAAGTTTACAGAGAAATGGGTGGGAGTTTGTGTCAGTGCAATGCTCATGCTTTCTTCATGAAAAGCTACCTGCCATTTTTTTTCTGTCAGTGTGTATGTGAGAGTTTGAATAGTGCTAATGGGGGAATTCTGTTCTACTTTTACTTTTCTATAAGTTAAGGGACAGGGGAAGGTGTTGTGAGTGTCAATGTGCTACATGAGAATACTCACTGACAACCTACCTTCCAACCAACTCACTGCAGCTACTCTTTACCCCTTTTGGTGCTTCTTCCCTGGTTACAGCATGGATACTCACTTTGGTCAAGCTGGTTCTCTTCCCACAGTACCTAGAAAGAAAGAAATCACTTACCAAGGAATTCTTGCAATTTTTGCAGACTCAGTTTATGCCTCAGCTGATCATGAATGAGCCTGCAGTGGCCATTAGTTGTTCCTTAGAACACGCACTTACCTCTCCAGTATCCTCTGCTTTAGTCATCTCAGCCAGCTTAAACTGGGTGTCAGCCACTTCTTCAGCTGATCCAGTGTCAAATATGGGCATGGAAGAACAATCTTTAGTAGGTCTGGGAGACGATCTAGGAGATTCTTCTCAGGGGTAACTGCAGCATGACAGCTTTAGACTGGGCAGACATCCCTTCTTTGAGTTGGTCCTCTTCTGCTGGAACTCCTATTAAGAAAAAAAAAACAAACAAAAAAATGAAACCTCATCTGATGAAGTAACTGTTAAAAAGATGAGTTCCCACCTTCAATTACACAGGTATTACAAGCTGTAATCCTAGTGTGCAGAACTCTTTACAGACAAGCATTCCCTGTAGTTATTCCGGAGGAAATGGGGTCTGATGATTGTGATTTTGACAGAGATATGGCTTTTTCTCCTGCAGATTCCCAAACCCAGCTCTCTGATCATGAAGAAAACTTTAATTCTTATCCTCCTGGAGAGGAATTTTCTTTCAGTTAGACTGTTGCCAGTATGAAAGAGAGATTTTTACGGGAACAAATAGATGTTCCCCCTCTACTAAGGAGATATTATGATATGCTACTAATAGATATACCTCATTCCTTTCCTGCTCACCCATACTGGAGGATGCTTTGAATGCTTTGAATGCTGCCTGCACTCATCCTAATTCCCAGCTGTCAGTCCCTAAAAAAGCAGATAAGCTATATAAGTTACCTCAGGCTAATAACATTATTTTCTCTCACCTTAGATCTGATCCAGTTGTCACTACAGCTGTGTACCATGCTGGCAATAGGCTGATCCTCAATATCAACCCTTTATCTGGTGCTAGAGAAGGTAAAATGTTGGATACTATATTTAAAATAATATTTTCTTCTTAAACTTTAACCTTTCGAATTCCAAACTACCAGGATTATATGTGAAAAATTATGCTTTGTCATATGGGCAGTCTGAAGGAATTGGCTTCCTGTCTTCCTATAAAAGAAAGCTCTTGTTTTTAACTAAATTGTCTACCCTTTCTCGGGTACCTAAACATGCTTTAAAGAGTGTATATGAGTGTGCAAATACTGTGTATAGAGCCAGTACTACTGCTACTGTGTTGAGAGGATATACTCAGGTAGGTAACCAAACGTTTGCTGATGATGTAAAGTCTAACATTTTAGATTCAGCTTTAGAAGAGGAGGTACTAGTTAGCTCTTCTGATACACAGGTTCTCAAACAGTGTGATGTAAGAGGAAAATTAATTCAGTGCATCTCTAAGATATTTCATGTACCTCAATACAGACCCCATACATCTCTGTATTACCCCCCCCCCCCCAAAAAAAATGCCAAAAAAAAACAGTCTTTTTCTGGCAAACAAAATGAAAAAGGAGATTAACTGGAGCATAGAAATATTAAAAAACAGTGGTCTTTGAAAAAAGGAACAGATCAACAGTACCGGATGACTATGCCAGCATTCCTTACCCTCTTCCCTCATCCCTCTCCCCTGGCCATTATCTCTGCAGATCTATTCCAGAAAACTAGCCCTCAACATTCACAGTGCATAATTCAGTACCAGGCTAACTGCTTTGCAAGTAGTTTAAGCTTAGCTATTTATCCCATTTGAGAATCAAACCCTGCATGCTCTATCTATAAAGTAAATGCCTTAACCATTATGCCAAACCCCAACCACTGCCCTTTAGCAAAAGATTGTTTTGGATTCCTGGATGTTAAAAAGTGGTGCAGGAGAGTTGTTTCTCAGACCATGCACATACATTTCCAACATCCAGATGGTGCTAGATATGAAAACCTCCTTTCCGGGGAATATCTACCCATCCTAAAAAACAAACAACAATTTTCCTCCAGTTCTTCAGTTTTACATACCTGGGGAGTCATAGAACTAGTGCCTATAAGTCAAAGGAGCAAAGGCTTCTATTCCAGAATGCTTCAGGTACCAAAGGAAGAGGCTTCTTGATGACCAGTACTACATCTTTCACTTCTAAATCTGTATGTGAAAGTTCCAAAACTGAAAATGTTGACCCTATAGAACCTGTTACCTTTCTTTCCTCATACAAGTTACTTGATAACTCTAGACCTAAAAGATGCTTACTACCATACTGCCAAGTTTTCTGAAGTTTTCCAAATACTCTTAAACTTCTGCAAAAAATGTTCATGCTCCTAGGGTTCATAGCTTCTATAATTTCTATGATATCTCTAGGAAAATTACACATGAAAAAGATACAGTGATTTCTAAAAAAATCACATGGAACAACATTTGCATTCCCTGGAGTATGAAATTCCAGTTTTGGGCTTTGTAAAAGGGGAACTGCAGGGTTGGAAACAGCAAATTCAACTGAACCCATGTCCCTCTTTCTCTCCTCAGGCTCCAAACCAATCTGTCACCTGAGACATGTCATGATTTGCTTGGGGAACAGTTTTAGAGGGGTAAAGGTGCAAGGACTGCAGAATCCTTCAGACAACCAAAGCACATCATGTAAAAGGAGATGTTGTCTTTGATCCATGCCTTGAAGTCTCTACATCAACTTTGGTCCAGGGATCTCTTCAACTGATTACAGACAATACCTGAGTCATGTCATATATAAACAAGCAGGGAGGTACAGGATTGCACACCCTTTGCTGGCTGGCAGCAGTGGCTTGAGAGTTAGCTAGTCAGCATTCCTTAACCCTTGAAGTATCTTATATTCTGTCAGAGCAAAACATAGTGGCAAACCAGATGAGCAGGACCAGGACAGACCCTCATGAATGGAAATTGAACAACGCGGGCCTTCCAAGAATTGATCCACTTGTGGGGAACACTTCAAATAGATTTGTTTACCTCCTTTAAAAAAACAAACAACTAAACGAGTTTTGTTCTAGGGCTCCATATAAGCAAGCTTGAAAATAGATGCATTTTCATTCCCTTAGAAAGAAATTTTCCTTTCTGGATTCCCACTAATATCCAGGGTAATTCTGAAGATTCAAAAGGATATACCACCCTATTGGCTCAGGAAACACTGGATGTTCTTCATATTGTTCACTGCTGCAGTAGTCTTTGCTGTATGGGGTTATAGCCTCAATAAAATGCATTATATCTTGCATAGGATATAACAGTCAGCCAGCTTCCAAAGCTTCAGGGCACCTTCAACATGCCAAAACAATTAACTCGAGCTGAGCTAATTAAAAATGTCAGGTTCTCTGACTTTCAAGGATCAATGGTTGGATAATGCTGTTCCATTGCGGGCCAGATAAATGCTCTTTGGAGAAAAAACTTCCATATTATTTTTACTTTTTGAACTTAAGTTTTTGTAAGAAATAAGTACTTTTATGATAGGAAAAATAATTTCCTTGACTCCCTTATGACGTTTATGTACTTTTAAACTGGAGAACAATTTTTTACTTTTCTGGTTAAAAGTTGTTTAAAACTAATTTTTCTGTGGAGAAACTTGTTTGAGGCTGGGGAAAATGTTTAAAGTGTTTTTTTACTGTTTTTATTTGTGGGAAAATGTTACTTTTTTGTTACTTTTCTTGTTCTACCAAGTATTGTTGTTAAGCTACCTTGGGAAACAAGCACTGTTTTTGGCTCAACCATGGAACAAACTAACGTTCCCTTTATCAGACCTTCTTCCAGCAACTAAAAGAAAATTTTAGGACAAGTGTTGCTGTGACCATTCTTAAGGGTTCCTGGACCCTTTCCCTTCCACTCCCAGTTAAATTACCATAACTTAAAATATCTATATAGCTAAGACTACTGCTGAAGTGCTCAATATTAAGAACACAGTACAGTTATGTAAGCAAACTTACCATAACATTAGATGTTCAAATGATCACGTGCTGCAATAGCCACTCTCTTCTTCCATCCCCCTTGTTTTTGTTTGTTTTTTTATGCCAGAGTGTGGACATGTATTTTTTTTCTTTTTCTAGCAATGTCCTCTCAGGGCCTAACTTCCCTCTCTCACTTGGAATGAAAGCTCTGAAGGGTTTGCTGACCAAACCTGACTTAGGTTTTGGGCACCTGGAAGGTGCATTAAAACTTTGGAAGTAGGCCAGCTGTTATATCCTTTGCAGGATATAACCCCATGTAACTAAGGCTGCTGTAGCAGTGATCATTCTGAAAGCTGCTCTTATGCTAAATTTAGTTATACAACTGTAACCACAAGCTTCCAAACAGACTGGATCTAGTCACACAAGACAGAGGGAGTTTGAAATGACCCAATACCAATCAAACTGAGTGCCTGGAAGGTTCGGTTTTAATATCTTTTAGGCATTTATTTCATGACGACATACAGCAGGTACTAAAGGTGGCAAGAAAGCCTGCTAGTAGAAAATTCTATGTTGATAAGTGGAAGCAATTTTCTAGTTGGTGCTTATTCAATTACCAGGGGCCTATCAGGAATTCTGTACCACTGGTGCTCAAATATTTGTGTGAGTTACATTCATGTGGTATTTCTGTATAAAAGTTCATCTTGCAGCCATTTCAGCAAGTCTGCTCATGGATCCTCCTCTTTCTTCTTATTTTATGGTAAAATAGTTTCTGAAAGGAACTTTACACCTTAGACTTTCTTGAGAGCAGGTTGCCTCTTCTTGGAATCTTGGCTGTGTGCTGGAGAAATCGAAGATGCCACCCTTTGAACCTTCACATTAAGTTGATTTAGGGTTCTTGACTTGGAAAACTATACTCATCATTGCTCTGACATCTGCAAGAAGAGCTAGTTGCAGGCTCTCTTGGTGGGTGTACCCTTTCTGATTATTAAAGGGATTTGGTCTGTTTAATAACAAACCCCTAATTTATGCCCAGAGTGATTTCAGAGTTTACTTTTAATCCAGCCATCAATCTTCCAGGTTTCTACCTAGAACCTAATAACCAGGGAGAAAGGATTCTGCGTACTCTGAGTGTGTATAGGCAGCTAAGGTACTATTTTGACATAACTAGGTTCTTTAGTCTTCTTCAGTGGTATACTGGAAAGAGGTGGTCTCTACAAGCATTCTTGAGGCAGCTACATGGTCCTCTGTACATACATTTACAAAGCACTGTAATTCCTTTTCTGGGTCTAAGTCAGACTTTGCTAGGATCATTCTTCAGGGGCTCCTAGATCCATCTCCTTTATCTTCCCAGGTTGGATAGGCTTTGATAATCAACCCATATAGCCTAAGGGCTACTGTAACAGCACGCATGATGAAGATGTGTAAGTTTCACTTACTCACAACAGTAGACTCTCAAAGTCTTCACTGCTTCAGTAGCTCCACCCAGCCTCCATCCACCGACTCTTGTATGCAGTCGTAACTGGGATGAAAAGAAACACTGTATTTGTTTCTACTTTGTATGTTTTATTGTTGTTATTGTTGGCTGTTTCAGGATTGTTAGGCACTTCTCGAAGTATTTAGGCAAGAACATCCTGAAGAAAGCTTCACTCTGACTGCTATTTCCCTCCTTGGGATTAGCCAAACAACTGTCAGAGTGAGTGAATGTGAGGGGAGAGCAAGAGTTTTTTGCAGATGGACAGTTGTTGTTTCTTAGACAGGAAACAACCAGTATAGCCTAAGGGCTACTGCACCAGTGAGGAATTTTAACATCTACTGCTACAGGTAAGTGCAAATAACACAACTGTACTTCCTCTATCCACACTTATTAGTATATCCCAAAGTAATACATTACCTACATGCTTAAACACTCTTTCCTCCTCTGTCAGTAGCCGCACAAAGAGGTTCTGGTCTTGTGTCCTTTCATTCAGATAGTACTTCAGTAAATCAGTTCTAAACCTCCTATGCTGTACCCTCCCCCCTTAACCCATATTAATAAGCAGTAACTCATATTGTCTCATTAGCCAACTTGGTTGAAATGGACATTCTGAGACATTACAGCAATTGTCTTTTGTTTACTGACAGCCACCTAAACAGATTGATGCAGTATGTGAGAGATGTTATATAATGTTATGTGAGACAAAACTCTCATATGAAACTTCTACATAAAACAAGCAGGCTGTCAGTACCACACAACACCACACTACACTGCTCACATATAGCTCAGACCAAATGCATAGACCTACATATGCCAAGGCTCTTAAAAGGAGCTTACTTAAACCATTAAGGCCTCCTAAACGTACACTAAGAAACAAATACTCTTTGCAACACACACAAACAGACAAGCACACAGCACAGACAGCACCCACCATGAAGCACACATCTAAAAGAGTCACATTGATTTGGTTCAAAAGCCCATAAGACAATCTTCCACAAAGTTCATTATCCTAGTCATAGGTGACTTCACACCAGTGCATCACTTACCAGGCTGTGCAAAGTGAAGGTCATGGCCATTTGCCTATCAGGTGCCAGGATTTGTCACTTCATACATGCAGGCAAGTTCCTGAATCACAAGTACACGTATCAGTCACAGTGCACGTGGCTGAAAATGACTTGAGACGTACCACCCTGGACCATATGAAGTTCTTGGGATATGTATCTGAGATAAGTAAGAACTTAGCCTTGAGTAGCATTCTACCATCATCAAGAATGATGCTGAAGTGCCAACAAATGATTATTGACTTTGACAATGGACTTAGCTTCTGGTGTCATTCAAAGGGGGTTGCAAAAAAAAAAAATAAAATATATATATATATATATATATCTGCCTAAAAGGAATTGTTATATAGTCCTAACTGTTCTGCCAGGGATGGCCTGCAAACAACCCTTCAAGGCTTTCATATACCAGCTCCATCCTTGTCTACTCCCACAGCGCCTTTATTTAGTCAGTTTTCTAAAGCTTCCACCATAAAAACACAGAATCCAGATAATATAAAGGCACTGCTGCTCAATGCTAGGAGCCTAAACAAAAACTTCAGTACCTACAGGTATTTCTTATCTTGGAAAACATTGATATATGCATAGTCATGGAAACTTAGATCAAGACCAGTGAGAACATTCCATCACTGCAGGGTTTCAATGCCTTCCAGGACCATCGCTTTTGATACAGACACTTAAGACTGTGGTGTCTCCTTATATTTAAAAAAATAAAAATTTCACCTCCTGACTCATTAAACAAGGTAATGATCTAGAACCAATCCACACCCAACTTATTATTAATGGAACCTTTATAATATTATAGCTAACTAAAGGGCCCCATCTACGTCCTCATCAGCCCATATCTCCTACCTAACTAGAATGAAATCCCTATGTGTTAAGCCAAACACCATTATCTTAGGCGATTGTCGATTTCATCTACCCTCCATCAATTAAGACATATCTCTTCAAACATGTATTTCCAGAAATTTCTGGATTTCATCATTACAAACTCTTTGGACATATAGTCCACACCCCAAATAGGGTTACTAAAATCCTGGACTTGGTCCTCACCCACTAATTGTCACTTCACCTCTGGTCAAATCAGGCCATAAATCTGTGACATTTACCATAAGACTGAAGCAGGAAATATTTTTGAATACATTGGTACTCACAGATTATGCTAACGCTAATCTACTAAAATTGACTGATGACCTGACCAAATTAAAAAATCCCACTCAAACCTGATGATCCCACTGCATATGCAGAAACTTTGCTGCCAAATTTGTACATGTAAACAGCTGTATAGACGTAGCTGTCTCCCACCAAATTAAGTACAATGAAAATTTTAAGAATAAACTCCTATGGTGGAACCCAAATATAAACAAACTATATAATAAAAGAGAAAAATCATTACAGACAAAATAAATGTAACTTTCAGGATGGAAAAATTTTCTTAATAAACTAAACAGGAAGGTCCTGACCTTGATAAAGTCAACCGAGGCTAGATATGAAGTAAAAATAACCCCCTCTTTGGCCCTCTTCAAAAGGAACCTTGATGACTGGATGGGAGAAAGGAAATTCACCCCAGGGATCATGTCAGTCGTCCTGCTAGACAGGGGTCTGGGGAAGTAAATAGTGTGGGAAGAAATAGCCAGGAAATTGTTATGGCTAGGCTTGTATAGGCCCTATGAACCTATGAACCTATAAACCCAGGCAAATGATAACCACACAGCATTCTTTAACTTTATTAGAGACCACAAAAACAATTCTCAATATCATACAGAGATAATAGTAAATTACATCACATACTCAGACCCAGATGAAATAACCAATCTAATAGTGAACAATTTTAGGTCTAACTTCACCCCCCTCCTATAATCCTCAGTCTTATACCTGCATCTACACCCCTCTCAAATTTCCTAAGTACAAGTCCTGAGGGCACTCATTATCCAAGGCAAAGAACAGTACTTTCTTGAGGTCAGATAACATAAACAGCTTCATGCTGATCAGCCTAAAATAGGACTTGTCAGATCTCTTACAGAGGTTATTTAATATCAGCCTCAAGACAGGCTTTATGCCCTTTTATTGGAGGAGAGAAACAGACATTCTCTTGCACAAAGGTGGATTTTTAAAGGTATTCATAGACAGATAAGCCTGACTAGCCTTATCTGTAAGGCTATAGAAAGGATCTTGATGGAATTAATAAATAACAACTTAGGCAACTTACAAAAGTCTCATGAAGGACAGATCCTTCCTTCTTAACTTGGTTGATTTCTTCAAGAAGGTTACATAAGGAATGGAGGAGTGCATATCACTGCACACCGTACATCCAGACCTTGTCAAGGTGTTCAGCACCATACCAAACTTGGGTATCATGGATAAACTCTCCCAGCTAAATACATATCCCTATGTAACTCAGTGGATACCAAAATGGCTCACAAACAAGCCCCAGGAAAATTGAGTTGGTGGTTCTACCTCCTCCAAAAGACCTATTACCAGAGGTGTACCCCAGTGTACAGTGCTTGGGTCCCTACTCTTCATCATTCATGTCTTGGAAGTCAAAGCAAATGTTAAAGGTTTAAGGCTGACCAAGTCTACAGATGACTGTAAATTTGGTGCAATTATAAAATCCCTAGAGGACACCAATATACTCCAGTGGGGGATCTCTGAAACAAATGGCTAGTGTTAAAACCATGGACTGAAACTAAATGCCAAGAAATGTATAAAAGCATCCTTCAGCAAGCATGATCTCTCATGACAATTGTATTAACAACATCCCCCTGAAAATTGATCTCATAGTCAAGGATCTAGGAACCTAGGTTAACACAGAACTGTCTTTTGAACACCATGTATTCATTATTAGAAGGAAGTAATTCTTCATTGCATGGTTTATATGTACAGGTATGGCATCCAGGGATGTAATTGTTTCACTATATTCAGCCCTAATTAGGTCAATCATTGAATACAATACCCCTTTCAGTATGTACCTGTCCAAATGTTTCTCACAACTGGAATGACCACAGTGCTTTCTCACTAAAAAATCAAGATCCTAAATCATAAAAAATATGCAGACCACCTGACAGCCTTGTTCCTCTTCTCAGTATCATACAGGCCAATAACAGGCAACCTCTGCCTCACATACAGAGCCTCATCTGAGCCCGTCCTGTCAGATATATTACACATTTGCGAGTCCAACAGTAGTGTAAAACCCGTTTGAGGGATCTGAATTTCTTTTACAATATTAATAGGGTGTTCTAGTGGGATAGGTATGTAACACAGAGAATACCATTTCCACGGAACTGTTTTTCAGTCCACATAAACTTAAGTACTTCTCTTATTGCATTCAAATGTAATTTGGACAACTGGATTTGCCCCTTCACTTTAGCATGTATGTCCCTCTTTTATAGGTGAGATAAGTAAATGTCCCAACCTTCCGGGATATTCATACACACAATGGAAAGGCTAGGAAAACAAGAAACTGTAAATCTAGGCATCTTATGATCTTCCCAGATTAGCAGCTTACTAAGTACCTATGAACCATGCAGGGCACTGCACACCACTTCCTCCAGAAGTCTACACATCGCTCTTCTTGTAGCTTGAAAAAGTAATTACATAAATCCTGTGACATTTCATATTGCTGATAATGGTCTCTGTCATGGGGAGTATGCTTTTGGGTTACTAGAATTAAGCAGACATCTGCACACTCCTGTGGTTTCACCTGTGATGCTATATCCATGTTTCTCAGTCGAAAGCACCTGCTCTTTTGTCTCCAGCCATGGACTTTCTGAACAATGTGCATTTCTGCATTTGAATAAATCACTTATGGATCTTTGGGCTTTGTAGCAGCTCTTTTGAATTTTATGTAGTTGAAACATCACTAAATATTTTTTCAGTATTATTCAAATTCAGTTGTGAACTTTGATTATAAAATAAGTACTTCACAGTTCTTAAATATTCTTTCATAGTATTGGATTTCAGTTCTAAAAATACTAAAGTAATTTATTCAGACAATTCAGCTGGTGAGTACTAAGATGAATTGCTTATTTCTTGAAATTCTCATATACAGTGAGCTTTTTAGTCATTGCAGTACAACACACTGGCAGTTGTGAAAAAGTGAATACAGTCAACATCAATGTGCAACAAATTTCATATCATGCTTTAATGAACATTACTTTGTGTATAAATAAATAATTAAGTTTATTATCCAGCTAATACTGCATAACTATATTCAGATAATCCCAATCTGACTTTGTTTCAGAAAGATAAACTTCAGCTTCTTAACATTAAGGTGAGTCAGCAATAAATGGAAGCTTACCCCCCCCCCAAAAAAAATCTAAATTATTTAGTATGTGTAATAAAAAAATCTGCATGTTTTAACTGTAAATGGGCATATGATAACAACTTAATACATGAAAACACTTCAGCAACTGTAAGATCTTATGTTGCCATTTTCATTCATTCCTCAACTGTTGGGGATTGGATCCTATTCGGCCGCTTCTTCCAGACTGTAGAACAATGAAACTCTTGTGTTCCTCCCTTTACCTTTAATGCCCTAGTCACCTTATATACTCTGGATCTTGTTTGCCACCATAGTGTTTGGACATAGGTCGCAAAACTCTTAAGTGAGCTGTTAGACTTTTTGTGAGTTCAACTACTTTCCTTAATTCTTACAGTTATTACACATTTCTCTTTTTTCCTCCCTTTAACCCTTTTTATAGGGTCTATATTAAATCAGCAAATGCTTCAAAAAGAGAACCCTGATTTATTGACCCTTTTTAAGTGAAAGCTTAAAATCTCAAACACTCGGAACAGCTCTGTTCCACAAAAAAACAAAACAAAAAAAAAACCCTACTTCAATATACCATCTCTGAGATGGCACCACAGTGGAGGAAATAACAATGTCCCAACCATGGCCCAGTGATTTTTTTTTGCTGTTCCGAGTATTCGGGATTTTAAGCTTTTGCTTAAAGAGGGTCAGTAAATCAGCGTTTGCTTTTTTAAGCATTCGCTGATTTAATATAGACCCTTTTTATATCTAAAGTTATAATATCTTTTACTCTTACAGTAGTCTTAATTAACATCTCTGATATACTGTCCCTTCTTAGTTCTTTTTTAGTACTCCTTTTTCTTTACCATTGTTGGTAATGTTCCCTTTCTTTGTACTATTAAAAAAAAAGCTTTTCTTCCATATTTTTTTCCATTTCCGTATCATCTCTAAAATGTCTAACAAATCTTCAGGATTTAAAAAATGTGTGGCCTGTGGCCACAAAATTCCCAATTCCAATGCACATTCAAAATGCATGGACTGTTTAGGACCTTCTCATCTAGAAGCCAACTGTGACATTTGTAAGAGATTTCATTCCCATGCCTTAACTGAACATAAAAATAAGCTAACTCTTTGGGGATTGCTGGCCTTGAAACCTGTATCTATGGCCTCTGGGGCTCAAAACCCTAAAAGATTGGAGAAAAAAGGAGATTCTCATTCAAAACAATATTGTAATAGATCTACTGATCTGACAGTGGCTTCTACTTCAGCTCCATCCTCAGAGAGACCACTCAAACAAGCTAATAAGTCAGATCAGACTGCTTTGGATCTGAGACCTAGATCTCACAAATCACCCCAGATCCATTCACCTCAATTACTGTCAGAGCTGGTTATCTCTTGGCTCCCATCGCCTTTTTGGCATCTCCTTGTCACCACTCAAGACCTTCATCCATGGGCTCATCCATTTGTTCTTTCAGCAGCCTGTCAGATGCAGATGTGGACAGGATGATGAGGAGGTTTCTCAGAGTACAGTTACAAATGGGAATTCTTCTGGCTCTGACCCCATCGGGTCCTGAGAACCTTGTTAGGACTACACCTCCAATAATAGTTCATTCTGTGATACAAACTTCAGTTTCAGAGTCATCAGATTCAAAAGTCCTGGAGTTATCTGCCTCGGATCTGAAAATATTGGCATCTTTGACTTTGAACGTGTCTCTGAGCTGTCTGGCACCGGGTACTTTGGAATTGGATGACTATTGGAGCCGTAATATCTGCACTAGTTCTGGGGTGCTGGATTCGACTCTGAAGTTGTTGGAACCATCTCTACCCCTTGGTGATGGATATTTCAGCTTTGAATCCCTCCTCAACTAGTTTGCCTTCAGGGAGAAGGGAGACGACAGTCCATAAGCCTGCCTTATTGGATCCACCAGTTTCTCTTTTGCCCAGGTGTACTGACTTCGAGGTAGAGGAGAGTGCCTCCTCTCTTCCTAGAATTCTGACTTCTCTACCCTGTTCAACTCTGACTTCCCAATCCCATTTGATTTTGCATCCAGAGCCTCAATCATCTATTCCACTGGGACAGCCAGCCCTAACCAGTCTCCAGACCACCCAGCAGGGTGTAGTTATCTCTCCTGATACCTCTCTGGAGCATCCCACTGAGGAGATTGTTCAGTAGAGGAAGTGAAAAAGGAAGCACTTAGACTTTCCACAACAGTCTGTCACTGAGGTCACTGACACTGATGGAGGGGAAGGGTCCCCAATACTACTACCCAATGATCTCTCATTTGAAGACATCTTACAACTCCTAAAACAAAGGGGTGGTTGGTCCCCCGATAACCGTTCTCAAGAGAAGTCGGTGCTCCTGGAGGCCTTTGGTGCTGGGTGACTCCGCCTCCAATGAGCTCATTGATTTAGTCTCTGGACAGGCATGGAAGGAGCCTGACATGACTGAGTAATTCCTAAGAGACCAGATATGATCCTGGCACCACCTAAGGATAGACCACACTGGAGTAAAGGAGTACCTGTTGATGTCATAGTCATAGTGGCAGCCACTAAGAAGCAACTGGCAGAACCAAGTTCCTCTGTCCTCCCCCTAACAGGGATCCTAGAAAATGTGTCTGTGCTTCAGCGACTTTTGCCCTTATGTCATTGAATTATTCTGCACATTTTATGAGACTTCAGAGTGATTTGATCAAGGAACTTTCCAAATCCCTCACTGGACCCATATCCTCCGAGGTAGAGAGTACTACTTCCTCACAGTTGACTACCCTTCAGTCTATTTCAAATTTGTCTTTAAGGCTTATCTCTCACACAGTTGAACATATCTCACAGGTGGCGGGTTCAAGCATTTCCATCAGAAGACATACTTGGATGCACTTAGGTGACTTTGCAGAACACTTAAAGTGTTCTTTCATCAATGCTTCCTTTGACGGAACCTCCTTATTTTGCCCCAGAGGAAAAGACACACTCTGTAGGTGTGAGCAGGAAGGGAAAACCCTGTCTGCAGTGGGCATATGTTTTCTGACCCCTCAACAGACGTTTTCTAGGAACCAACAAGGCAAATGGAAAATGTGGTTCAAAAATCCCAGGGTCCCTTCCAAGATTGATGTGGAGACAGTTACCCCAAGTACAGAGGGAGGAACTCAAATGAAAGACGACGTCCCTGTGGCAGAAAAAGGTCTGCATAACCAGAGATCTAGGGATACTTTGTCTGACAGATCCTATCAGCACTCCTGAAAGGAGGCCCAACTGTCCATCTCTGGAGGCAGTCAGGGGTCATTTATCCCTGCACTAAAGATCCTGGCTAGAAATTACAAAAGATTCATGGGTGCAAAGGATAATATCCAGAGGTTATATCATACCATTTTCCCATTCACCTCCCAGTACCAAACAAAATTTGTGATGTTCCACCCAGTCAGAGGGAAGCAGCAGCACTAGAAATAAACAAGCTGCTAGAAAAAAGAATCATCCAAGAGGTTCCCCCAGACCAGAAAGAGTCTGGAACTTATTCAAGATTCTTTTTACTACCAAAAAAGATAGGGGACTGGAGACCAATCTTGGATCTCAACAAACTAAATTGATTGGTTCAGTATAAAGTCATGGGTGGCCATGGTTATGTCCAGTCTTCCCTTTTTGCACAAGGATGACTGGATGTGCTTTCATAGATTTTCAGGATGCATACTATCACATAAAAATGAACAGACAATCCAGGAAATATGTACACTTCCGGGAAATATGTACATTTCCAGCTGGGAACTAGTCATTACCAATTCAGAGCACTGCCCTTTGGCCTCACCACAACCCCCAGGGTGTTTACCAAATGTATGAGAGTAGTTGCAACTCACTTGAGACTGTGAAAATTCCAAGTGTTTCAATGTCTGGAAGACTGGCTCCTTACCACTCTGACCAGGTATCAACTAATTCATGCGTTGTGCTGTCATTTTGGAATTTCTGTCAGTTACAGCAAATCTCAACTCAAACCAACTCAGATTTTGGAAGTTATTGGTGCTCTTTTCAATATGGTCACTCAAATAGCTTCTCTCCCTCTGTCCCAGATTCAAACAATTCAGTTCCAGATCAAAAAGATCATTGAAAGCTCTTCTCTTTCAGCTCATCTGATACTCCAAGCATTGAGATCCATGTCAGCGGCAATCACTCTTGTACCACCCATAAAGTACCATATGAGGATCCTTCAATGGACATTTGCAACACAATAGTCTATTCACTATCAACCTTTTGTCAAGTCAAAATAACACAAGCTTGCAAAAATTACTTTTTATGGTGGATCTATTCCAATCAAATATAAAAAGGGCGTCCCTTTATTCCCCCTCAACCCAAGGGTATAGTGACCATGGACACTTCTCAGATTTGGTGGGGAGCAACTCTTGGGCAGGATGCAGTTGTCTTCCTAACATTGCAGGCGATTCAGATGGACAATATGCCAATGATCTGGTATATTAACAAACAAAGGGGAATCAGACCTTACCCTCTTTGTCCAGAAGCTTTGAGAGTATGGCAATGGGTGATCTCATCCAATTGCTCTTTGATAGCAATACACATTCTGGGGAAGTCCAACGTAATTGCAGACAGGTTGAGCAGGTCTATACTAATGCCTCATGAGTGGTTTCTCAACATGAAGGTGGCAGAGAGGATTTTCCTTCATTGGAACCAACCAAGTTGCAATCTCTTTGCATCTCCTCTCAACAACCATTGCAGCTGGTTCTTTCTCCTGATCCTCCCCAGTGGGGCAGTCCCCGAGGGAACGCTCTACTTCAGGTATGTCCCTCAAGTCTCCTTTACATTTACCCCCATTACTGCTAATACTCAAATTTCTGCATAAATCATCTTGATTGAAGAGGCCAGTTATCCTCATTGCACCTTACTGGCCTCATCAGATCTGGTTTCTTCTTCCTTTGGCCTCAACATCTACTTCTGCCCTGTATTATGGACCCACCTCCAGACCTATTGTCTCACCAGACAGACATGATTCATTTGGACATTTCAGGCCTCAAATTGACCGCATGGTTTATCCACTTCCACTGATTACTAGACAACCCAGACTCTCCTTCCCTGTACATCACATTCTATTATCATCACACAAAACTTCCACTAGAAAAGTTTACAAAAGTAAATGGAAAAGATTTGGCTTATGGGTACATAAAAAAGGAAATTAGATCCATTTTCAGCACCAATTTCTAAGGTTTTTGATTTCTAGCTTCAATTTTCAATGAAGAGGCTAGCTCCTCAGTTGCCAGAGTACAGTCAGCCATTTCTAACTTTCTTATAGGAATAAATAACTTGACCTTAGCCTTCTCCAAGTGTTGCAATGCTTTCTAAGAGGAACATATTTACTTAGAAATACTCTAAAGAATTCTACTCCACCTTGAGATTTAAATGTTGTTCTTCAGATCTTAACCCAACCCCCTCCCCCCTTTGAACTATCAGCTAAGTCTGAACTAAGATTTTTGATGTGAAGACTATTTTCTTACCTGCTATTACTTCTGCCGTCTTTTAAACTTCATTTAATTTTTCACAAGGATAGAGTATGTCTATGGACCAATCCTTCCTTTCTACCTAAGGTGGTATCAAAATCTAATATTAATCAGGTTATCAACCTAGACTGTCTTCTTTCCAAATTTATCAAACAAAGGAAAACATATGCTACACCTTTTCGATTTCTCAGACAGTTACATTTTTACCTTCACTGAGCCAAATATTTGAGGAAATCTGAACACTTATTTTCTTTTTCTGATTCAAAATTAGGCAAACCAGTTTCTAAAGTGACTTTAGCCAAATGGTTGACTGATTGCATTACCTTTGTCTATGAAAAAGTAGTTTTGCCTTTACCAAAACCATCAAAAGCCCATTCCACCAGGTTTATGGCAATTTCTTCAGCTTTTTTGTCTAGAACTTCCTTGGACAATATTAGTGCAGCTGCACCTTGGGCTAATCCTCATACCTTTATTGCTCATTACAAATTGAATCTGGTCTCTAGAGGAAAAGCAGCCTTTGCTCAGGAACATCTTTCCTTAGAAGCCTCCCAGAATTTAGGTGACTGGGGATTCTGTCCCAGCAGTTGAGGAATAAATGAAAATGACAACATCAGATAAAAAAAGTTATGTAGTCACCATAACGTTCAACCTGTGTTGTCCATTTTCATTCTTCCTCAACTTCCTTCCATCAACGCCCTCCTTTGCTTTACTGCTTTAAAGATTGAAGGACATTGGATAAACTGTTGTTCCTTTGTTTGAATTCCAGATTCCATTATTTCCTGATTTTCCACTACTCTGCAGGTCTGTGGGGAGCATGCTAGATCTGAGGTATGGAAGAGAGATCGGATCTGAACCCAACAGTTGAAGAAGAAGAATGAAAATGGACAACACAGATGGAATGTTATGGTGAGTACATAAATATTTTTCTTCTACTATGCATCCTAGAGTAAGCATTTGGCAATATTCACTAAGTCAGTATAAGAATATAAGGTAGCATAAGGCTAAATTGCACAGTATGAATTTAATGTGATATGTGAGATTAACATATACAGCTGCTGCAACTGTTGGCTTCCCCACTGCACAATTTTGTCTTTCTTCACAGTAGAATGCAGCTTTTTGGAATTCAAACTCTATTGTAGACATTTACTAAATTTTTGTATAGTGCTGTGTAGATACAAATTGGTGCATTGTTGCACACTAATAGCATTGTACCAATATTTAGGTATTATCTTTTTTTTTTTTAATTTGTCCCACAGGATGACACATTACACATTGAAACTTACTCCTGTTCACCTGTGTGGTTACAGCCCATACCAAGCTGGGTTCTTAATCACTCTAGCAACTAATTACCACAGTTTCATCTTCCTTTGCATAGCCTAGATAGCTCTTAAAAATGGCATTGGAACACCTTTTTCAGGGATTCTTTCTGAATCGTGTGTGCTTTGCAAAGTATACCATTCAAGATGAATCAGCTTATTCAATCTGCAATCTCAGAATCCTGGCATATGTAATCATTCATTAGTCAGTGTATAAGATAACTTAAAAATGACGTACTGTTCTCATGCAGAATGAATGACAAAATAAGCAGTTCTCATAATCAACAGAATAATAAATACACAAATTCGACAGAAGGAAGAACAGTATTTATTTTTAACACAGTCCTGAAACATTTAACTGTCTGTAGGAATGTAATAAACAGTTTACTTCAATAACTGCTGTTTGCATTTTATATTTTCAGACCTACTATTGTTCGTAAACCGGCTTTTGGCATCTTCAGGTCTACTACTATTTTGCAATATAAAAAAAAATGCATATGCATACTTGAACTATGAACAGAACATGTCAGTAGTTTATTTTCAGAAATTAAATAAGTATAAATAATAATTAATTCTGTACTATTAATTTAATATGTCTGATGAAGGCAGGAAGATAAAAACCTTAAACTAATAGATAGCATTGCAGCTATTGCCTTGCAAGTTATGTTACTTATTTATTTTCAGTAGATATTAGTTTCGTAGTTTTTAGCCAGAATGTTGGTTTTACTACAAATTAATTGCAAAGTAATTCACCTAAACCCTTTAAACAGAAAGACCATGTGGTAGTATTTCTGCTGGATTTTTAAAACTGCACATGAGAAATATGAAATGAATTGGCATTTAAACAGCGCTGATTTAGACATTCCTGATGACTACGGTTAATTGTGTCTTGTGATACCACTATTATGGCAAGTTCTTCTACCCATCTTTTTTTTTTGCACTCAAACAAAGGGGAATCAGACCTTACCCACTTTGTCCAGAAGCTTTGAGAGTATGGCAATGGATGATCTCATCCAATTGCTCTTTGATAGCAATACACATTCTGGGGAAGTCCAACGTAATTGCAGACAGGTTGAGCAGGTCTATACTAATGCCTCATGAGTGGTTTCTCAACGTGAAGGTGGCAGAGAGGATTTTCCTTCATTGGAACCAACCAAGTTGCAATCTCTTTGCATCTCCTCTCAACAACCATTGCTGCTGGTTCTTTCTCCTGATCCTCCCCAGTGGGGCAGTCCCCGAGGGAATGCTCTACTTCAGGTATGTCCCTCAAGTCTCCTTTACATTTACCCCCATTACTGCCAATACTCAAATTTCTGCCTAAATCATCTTGATTGAAGAGGCCAGTTATCCTCATTGCCCCTTACTGGCCTCATCAGATCTGGTTTCCTCTTCCTTTGGCCTCAACATCTACTTCTGCCCTGTATTATGGACCCACCTCCAGACCTATTGTCTCACCAGACAGACATGATTCATCTGGACATTTCAGGCCTCAAATTGACCGCATGGTTTATCCACTTCCACTGATTACTAGACAACCCAGACTCTCCTTCCCTGTACATCACATTCTATTATCATCACACAAAACTTCCACTAGATAAGTTTACAAAAGTAAATGGAAAAGATTTGGCTTTTGGGTACATAAAAAAGGAAATTAGATCCATTTTCAGCACCAATTTCTAAGGTTTTTGATTTTTAGCTTCAATTTTCAATTAAGAGGCTAGCTCCTCAGTTGCCAGAGTACAGTCAGCCATTTCTAACTTTCTTATAGGAATAAATAACTTGACCTTAGCCTTCTCCAAGTGTTGCAAAGCTTTCTAAGAGGAACATATTTACTTAGACCTACTCTAAAGAATTCTACTCCACCTTGAGATTTAAATGTTGTTCTTCAGATCTTAACCCAACCCCCTCCCCCCTTTGAACTATCAGCTAAGTCTGAACTAAGATTTTTGATCTGAAGACTATTTTCTTACCTGCTATTACTTCTGCCATCTTTTAAACTTCATTTAATTTTTCACAAGGATAGAGTATGTCTATGGACCAATCCTTCCTTTCTACCTAAGGTGGTATCAAAATCTAATATTAATCAGGTTATCAACCTAGACCGTCTTCTTTCCAAATTTATCAAACAAAGGAAAACATATGCTACACCTTTTGGATGTTCTCAGACAGTTACATTTTTACCTTCACTGAACCAAATATTTGAGGAAATCTGAACAATTATTTTCTTTTTCTGATTCAAAATTAGGCAAACCAGTTTCTAAAGTGACTTTAGCCAAATGGTTGACTGATTGTATTACCTTTGTCTATGAAAAAGTAGTTTTGCCTTTACCAAAACCATCAAAAGCCCATTCCACCAGGTTTATGGCAATTTCTTCAGCTTTTTTGTCTAGAACTTCCTTGGACAATATTAGTGCAGCTGCACCTTGGGCTAATCCTCATACCTTTATTGCTCATTACAAATTGGATCTGGTCTCTAGAGGAAAAGCAGCCTTTGCTCAGGAATATCTTTCCTTAGAAGCCTCCCAGAATTTAGGTGGCTGGGGATTCTGTCCCAGCAGTTGAGGAATGAATGAAAATGACAACATCAGATAAAAAAAGTTATGTAGTCACCATAACGTTCAACCTGTGTTGTCCATTTTCATTCTTCCTCAACTTCCTTCCATCAACGCCCTCCTTTGCTTTACTGCTGGAAAGATTGAAGGACATTGGATAAACTGTTGTTCCTTTGTTTGAATTCCAGATTCCATTATTTCCTGATTTTCCACTACTCTGCAGGTCTGTGGGGAGCATGCTAAATCTGAGGTATGTAAGAGAGATCGGATCTGAACCCAACAGTTGAAGAATAAGAATGAAAATGGACAACACAGATGGAATGTTATGGTGAGTACATAAATATTTTTCTTCTACTATGCATCCTAGAGTAAGCATTTGGCAATATTCACTAAGTCAGTATAAGAATATAAGGTAGCATAAGGCTAAATTGCACAGTATGAATTTAATGTGATATGTGAGATTAACATATACAGCTGCTGCAACTGTTGGCTTCCCCACTGCACAATTCTGTCTTTCTTCACAGTAGAATGCAGCTTTTTGGAATTCAAACTCTATTGTAGACATTTACTAAATTTTTGTATAGTGCTGTGTAGATACAGATTGGTGCATTGTTGCACACTAATAGCATTGTACCAATATTTAGGTATTATCTTTTTTTTTTTTAATTTGTCCCACAGGATGACACATTACACATTGAAACTTACTCCTGTTCACCTGTGTGGTTACAGCCCATACCAAGCTGGGTTCTTAATCACTCTAGCAACTAATTAGCACAGTTTCATCTTCCTTTGCATGGCCTAGATAGCTCTTAAAGATGGCAGTGGAACACCTTTTTCAGGGATTCTTTCTGAATCGTGTGTGCTTTGCAAAGTGTACCATTCAAGATGAATCAGCTTATTCAATCTACAATCTCGGAATCCTGGCATATGTAACCATTCATTAGTCAGTGTATAAGATAACTTAAAAATGACATACTGTTCTCATGCAGAATGAATGACAAAATAAGCAGTTCTCATAATCAACAGAATAATAAATACACAAATACGACAGAAGGAAGAACAGTATTTATTTTTAACACAGTCCTGAAACATTTTAACTGTCTGTAGGAATGTAATAAACAGTTTACTTCAATGACCGCTGTTTGCATTTTATATTTTCAGACCTACTATTGTTCGTAAACCGGCTTTTGGCATCCTCAGGTCTACTACTAATTTGCAATATAAAAAAAAATGCATATGCATACTTGAACTACGAACAGAACATGTCAGTAGTTTATTTTCAGAAATTAAATAAGTATAAATAATAATGAATTCTGTACTATTAATTTAATATGTCTGATGAAGGCAGGAAGATAAAAACCTTAAACCAATAGATAGCATTGCAGCTATTGCCTTGCAAGTTATGTTACTTATTTATTTTCAGTAGATATTAGTTTCGCAGTTTTTAGCCAGAATGTTGGTTTTACTACAAATTAATTGCAAAGTAATTCACCTAAACCCTTTAAACAGAAAGACCATGTGGTAGTATTTCTGCTGGATTTTTAAAACTGCACATGAGAAATATGAAATGAATTGGCATTTAAACAGCGCTGATTTAGACATTCCTGATGACTACGGTTAATTGTGTCTTGTGATACCACTATTATGGCAAGTTCTTCTACCCATCTTTTTTTTTGCACTCAAACAAAGGGGAATTAGACCTTACCCTCTTTGTCCAGAAGCTTTGAGAGTATGGCAATGGGTGATCTCATCCAATTGCTCTTTGATAGCAATACACATTCTGGGGAAGTCCAACGTAATTGCAGACAGTTTGAGCAGGTCTATACTAATGCCTCATGAGTGGTTTCTCAACATGAAGGTGGCAGAGAGGATTTTCCTTCATTGGAACCAACCAAGTTGCAATCTCTTTGCATCTCCTCTCAACAACCATTGCAGCTGGTTCTTTCTCCTGATCCTCCCCAATGGGGCAGTCCCCGAGGGAACGCTCTACTTCAGGTATGTCCCTCAAGTCTCCTTTACATTTACCCCCATTACTGCTAATACTCAAATTTCTGCATAAATCATCTTGATTGAAGAGGCCAGTTATCCTCATTGCCCCTTACTGGCCTCATCAGATCTGGATTCCTCTTCCTTTGGCCTCAACATCTACATCTGCCCTGTATTATGGACCCACCTCCAGACCTATTGTCTCACCAGACAGACATGATTCATCTGGACATTTCAGGCCTCAAATTGACCACATGGTTTCTCCACTTCCACTGATTACTAGACAGCCCAGACTCTCCTTCCCTGTACATCACATTCTATTATCATCACACAAAACTTCCACTAGAAAAGTTTACAAAAGTAAATGGAAAAGATTTGGCTTTTGGGTACATAAAAAAGGAAATTAGATCCATTTTCAGCACCAATTTCTAAGGTTTTTGATTTTTAGCTTCAATTTTCAATGAAGAGGCTAGCTCCTCAGTTGCCAGAGTACAGTCAGCCATTTCTAACTTTCTTATAGGAATAAATAACTTGACCTTAGCCTTCTCCAAGTGTTGCAAAGCTTTCTAAGAGGAACATATTTACTTAGACCTACTCTAAAGAATTCTACTCCACCTTGAGATTTAAATGTTGTTCTTCAGATCTTAACCCAACCCCCTCCCCCCTTTGAACTATCAGCTAAGTCTGAACTAAGATTTTTGATCTGAAGACTATTTTCTTAACTGCTATTACTTCTGCCGTCTTTTAAACTTCATTTAATTTTTCACAAGGATAGAGTATGTCGATGGACCAATCCTTCCTTTCTACCTAAGGTGGTATCAAAATCTAATATTAATCAGGTTATCAACCTAGACCGTCTTCTTTCCAAATTTATCAAACAAAGGAGAACATATGCTACACCTTTTGGATGTTCTCAGACAGTTACATTTTTACCTTCACTGAACCAAATATTTGAGGAAATCTGAACAATTATTTTCTTTTTCTGATTCAAAATTAGGCAAACCAGTTTCTAAAGTGACTTTAGCCAAATGGTTGACTGATTGTATTACCTTTGTCTATGAAAAAGTAGTTTTGCCTTTACCAAAACCATCAAAAGCCCATTCCACCAGGTTTATGGCAATTTCTTCAGCTTTTTTGTCTAGAACTTCCTTGGACAATATTAGTGCAGCTGCACCTTGGGCTAATCCTCATACCTTTATTGCTCATTACAAATTGAATCTGGTCTCTAGAGGAAAAGCAGCCTTTGCTCAGGAATATCTTTCCTTTGAAGCCTCCTAGAATTTAGGTGGCTGGGGATTCTGTCCCAGCAGTTGAGGAATGAATGAAAATGACAACATCAGATAAAAAAAGTTATGTAGTCACCATAACGTTCAACCTGTGTTGTCCATTTTCATTCTTCCTCAACTTCCTTCCATCAACACCCTCCTTTGCTTTACTGCTGGAAATATTGAAGGGCATTGGATAAACTGTTGTTCCTTTGTTTGAATTCCAGATTCCATTATTTCCTGATTTTCCACTACTCTGCAGGTCTGTGGGGAGCATGCTAGATCTGAGGTATGTAAGAGAGATCGGATCTGAACCCAACAGTTGAAGAAGAAGAATGAAAATGGACAACACAGATGGAATGTTATGGTGAGTACATAAATATGTTTCTTCTACTATGCATCCTAGAGTAAGCATTTGGCAATATTCACTAAGTCAGTATAAGAATATAAGGTAGCATAAGGCTAAATTGCACAGTATGAATTTAATGTGATATGTGAGATTAACATATACAGCTGCTGCAACTGTTGGCTTCCCCACTGCACAATTTTGTCTTTCTTCACAGTAGAATGCAGCTTTTTTGGAATTCAAACTCTATTGTAGACATTTACTAAATTTTTGTATAGTGCTGTGTAGATACAGATTGGTGCATTGTTGCACACTAATAGCATTGTACCAATATTTAGGTATTATCTTTTTTTTTTTTAATTTGTCCCACAGGATGACACATTACACATTGAAACTTACTCCTGTTCACCTGTGTGGTTACAGCCCATACCAAGCTGGGTTCTTAATCACTCTAGCAACTAATTACCACAGTTTCATCTTCCTTTGCATGGCCTAGATAGCTCTTAAAGATGGCAGTGGAAAGTACAGTTTTGTACCTACCATAAATGTAGATGTCCGATAGGAATGCATCTGCAGTCCTTACAAATGGGTTGTCCTGTCGTCAGGCAGCCCTTCGGTCGGCCGGATTCCAAAGTCTGGGTCTGGCCTCGGCTGGTGTCGCACTTCACCCGATGTCATAGCTGCAGTTATTCGGGTATAAAGGCATCAGCCGATGCCATTTTCCTCAGTGTTTCTTGCCCCAGATGCCAGGTGCCCTCTTGGAAGGCTAAATTTGGATAAATGCCAATGTTTCCAAATAATAGAGAGCAAACACAAAAAATAAGCATGTATGTACATATATACAAACAAATACACCATAATAGATCCCCCCCAGCTAGCTATAAGTTGGGCAAATACCCTAGGAGTACCCCAGAGGGGAAGGCGGGTGGGTAATCCTGACTGCAGATGCATTCCTATCGGACATCTACATTTATGGTAGGTACAAAACTGTACTATGTCCTTCAAGGATGCATCTGCAGTCCTTACAAATGGGTAGAATACCATAGCCAAACTAGGGGAGGAGGAAAGAAGAGATTATGGTGTAGTTAGGATCCCTTGCAAAACAGCAGTGGCAAAACCTGCTTGGGATCTAGAGTATAAAGGTAAATTGTAATGCTTGGCAAATGTATGCACGGAGGTCCAAGTAGCAGCCTCTATAATGTCCTTGGTAGCCACTCCTCATAAGAATGCTGTGGTAGTGGCTGTAGCCCTTGCAGAGTGAGCCCTGATGTTCTCTGGAGTTTTCTTTCCATGATAGGAGTAACAAAATCTAATGCAATTTCCTATCCACTTGGAGATTGTCTGTTTTGAAATTGCTTTTCCTTCCCTTCCTGTTGCATATGCTACCAGTAGCTGGTCAGTTGTTCTTTTGCCCTTGGTCATGTCCAGGTAGTAGCATAGCTGTCTATGTACATCCAAGGTATGCAACAGTCTTTCTCCCCTGTTCTGTGGGTTGGGGAAGAATGTAGGTAGGTGGATAGCCTGATTTAAAGACACTCTGGATACCACCTTAGGCATAAATGTAGGATTTGTTCTCATGGACACTCTATCTTGATGGAAGATCAGGAAGGGTTGCACTGCCATTAAAGCCTGTAGTTCAGATACCATTCTTGCTGAAGTGACTGCCAGCAGGAAAGCAGTCTTCCAGGATAAGTATTGTAAGTCTGCTGTTGCTGCTGGTTCGAAAGGAGGAAGTGTCAATTTTTCTAGCACAAAGTTCAAGTCCCATGCTGGCAATGGTGGTTTCCTAGGAGGTTTTACATTTTTAATTCTTCTCAGAAACTGCCTGAGCAGAGGATGTGAGAAGACAGGAGGATCCACTCTGTATTCTTCCGAAATAGCTGATGCATGTATCTTGATGGAAGAATAGGACAGGCCTGTGTGGAAGAGCTCTGCCAAGTATTCCAGGATGTTGGCTATGTTTACCAGTGACACATCTTCTCCCTTTGCAGTACTCCAAATGAGATATCTTTTCCATTTTGCTGCATAATTTTTCCTTGCTGAGGGTCTGCGAGCCTCAAGGATAATATCTTTAACCCTTTGGGATAAATTTGGGTTAATTAATCTTATGTAATGTTCCAGGCAGTCAGCTGCAGAGTTTTCAGGTTTGGATGCAGGATGTTGTAGTTGTTCTGTGTTAACAGCAGCGGAACTAGGGGTAGAGCCCATATTTGTTCCAGAGACATGCTCCTTAGTAATGGGTACCAATGTTGCCTTGGCCAGTCTGGAGCTATCAGAATGATCCTTGGACGGTCCTCTTTGATTTTCAATAGCACTTTGTGCATCAAAGGAAGTGGTGGGAATGCATATGCTGTCAGGCTTTTCCAACTGAAAGATAGGGAGTCCACCTTCCAAGCAAGTGGGTGGTACGTCCTTGTGCAGAATTTCTTTAGCTGATGATTGCGTGGGGATGCAAATAAGTCTATTTCTGGCAGTCCCCATTTCTTTGTAATTTCTTTGAAGATGTCCGGATGCAGCATCCATTCGTGGGCATCCGTGGAAGTCCTGCTTAAGATGTCTGCTAGAATATTTTCTTTTCCCGGTACAAAAATTGCTTGTAGCTGAATGTTGTAGCTCAGAGCCACATTCCATAGGTCCAGTGCCATCCGGCATAGAGGGTATGAATGTGTGCCTCCCTGTTTGTTGATGTACCACATAACTGTGGTGTTGTCTGTCCTTATCATCAATTGGCCTTCTCTGAGAAATGGTCTGAATGCCTGGATTGCCAGTTTTACTGCCAGCATTTCCTTTAGATTTATGTGCAGGTGCAGCTGGTCTTGAGTCCATAAGCCTTGTATGCACTTGTCCAGCATGTGGGCCCCCCAACGGAGGTCTGAGGCGTCCGTTGTGATGGTTTGGCTTGGTTGAATGCTGTAGAAAGCCAATCCTGTGTTTGATTGACAGGCCTGTGCCCACCATAGGAACTCTTGCTTCAGGCATGGTATTATTGGAATTTTGGTTTCTAGGCTGTGCTTGTGTTGAGACCATAAATTCTTTAGGTACCACTGTAGCTTTCTCATATGTAGTCTGGCATGAGGGACCAGTATTATGCAGGATGCCATGAAACCCAGGGCTTGCAGTACTTTTCTTGCTGTTAGATGGTTCTGCTTTGTTAATGCCAAGAAGTAGAGAGGTAGTTGTTCTTGCTTTTCTGCAGTTAGGAATGCCATTTGTTTTGATGTGTCCAGAACTGCACCCAAAAAGGTTATTCTTTGGGATGGTATCAGCTTTGACTTTTTTATATTGACTGTATATCCCAGGCCTTGTAGCAGGTAAATTACTCTTTGTAAGTCTACTGTGAGCTTGTTTTTGTTGTCCGCTTGTATCAGGCAGTCGTCCAGGTAGGGGTAAATTTGGATTCCCTGGAGCCTGCAATGCGCAATTACTGATGCCAGGCATTTCGTGAACACTCTGGGTGCAGTAGATAAGCCAAAGGGCAATGCTGAGAATTGATAATGCTCTGATCCTGCAAGAAATCTGAGGTATCTTCTGCAAATTGGTCATATGGGGACGTGCAGGTATGCCTCCTTGAGATCTAGAGTTACCAGCCAAGACTCCTTGCCCAGCATGGGAAGAAGCTGCTGTAGAGTCAGCATTTTGAATTTTGGAACAATGAGGAATGTGTTTAATGCGGACAGGTCGAGAATAGGCCTCCATTTGCTCTCCTTTCTTGGTACCAGGAAGAGTCTGGAGTAAAATCCCTTTCCTTGTTCCATAGATGGTACCTTTTCCACAGCTCTCATCTTTAATAGTTGATTTACTTGTTTTAGAGCTTCTGCCTTTTGATTCGGAGGTAGGTTTGGCATTCCTCTCTTTCCTGGTAGAGTATGGAAATGAAACCTGTAACCTTGGTGTATAGTTTGCAAAATCCACTTGTCCCTTGTGATGTAATGCCAGTTTTTTGAAAATAAAGCTAGTTTTCCGCCTAAGGGTGCTTCTAGTTGTTCCCTGGTAGGCGGTGCCAGAGCCAAGTCACTGTGATTGTCCTGTTGCAGTGGTGGTGGCTGCGTCTGTGCCTCGCTGGTTGTTACCCTGCCACTGGCGTCCCCTGTAGGCACCCCTGGATTGGTTTCTGCCTCTTGAATCCCTATTCCTGCCTCTCTGTGCTTTAGAGGAGTCTGGAAAGGACCAGTTTTTGGAGGGCCAATTCCTGCTAAACCTTGGCGGCTGTACCTGTAAGAAATCTTTCACTGTTTGTACAGATTTTTCCTTCTCTTCCATCTTCTTCAGTACCTGTTGTGCAGGAGAACCAAATAAATTGGCCTTGTCCATGGGAGCATCTAAAAGTTTTGATTAGGCCTGCTCTTTCAACCATGCATGCCTTCTGATAACTGTGCCAGTCATGGATGATCTAAAGGAAGCCTCCAGTGCATCATAGCCACATTTTAAAGAATGGTTACTAACTTGCTGAATGCTATGTACCATTTCCTGAACATACTTCTTATCAAAAGGTTCATCAGAGGACAGTTTTTTAGTTAACTGGTCTAGCATAAATTCTTGATATTGGATCATATGAAATTGACAGTTCAAGGCCCTAGCTGACAGAGTAGCAGAAGTGTAAACCTTTTTACCCCATCTCTCTAAGGACCTGGATTCCCTTTCAGAGGGCAGGGGATTTTTAGTGGAGGTAGTTGCTACAGCTTTAGGTCCCTGGGAGATAGTCTCGGGATCTGCAAAAGGAGCCTTGTATAGATGGTGATGTGTGTCCGGGACCCTGTAGAACCTATCGGGCTTAGCAGGGGCCGGAGGTAATGAATCAGGAGCAGTACAAGCATCATTAAATGCATCATCTACAACAGAAAGAACTGGAGGTATAGCTAAAGGCCTATGTTGTGGTAAGTGCAGAAAGGTTCTAAGCCTTTTCCTGGAGTCTGAGAAATCTTGGCCCTGCCACTGAAATTGTTCTCTCATAGCATGTAAGGTTTCCCCAAAGGAAAATTCCTCAGGTGGAGAGGCAGAAGGAATGGACTCTTCAGCATCAGAGTCTTCGTAAGGAGAATAATGAGCCTCTGGAGGGTCTGTATTATCTGTATCATCAGAAGAATCATCCGTGGACACTGGCTCAGGGGGCTCTGCTCTAGGTCTCTTCTCTGGAGGTGGATGAGAGGCCCTGTCTGGATGAGTCTGGGATCCCCGGATTAAAGAAATTAGATCCTCTGCTAGAGAAAGCATTTGGGTACTGGAGCTGGGCCTGTGAGAGGGGGTCTTAACAGGCACAGTTTTTGTAGTTTTAGCTGCTTTAGCCCTGGCAAAGGCCTTAATGGACATGGCTGCAGGAGGCCTAGCAGCTCCACGTGCAGGGGTGGAAATATCCAAGGGAATAGTGTCAGATAATTCCTGAGAAACCGCAACTGCAGGTTGGATTTCAGAAGCCGATTCCACCAGGCTAGAGGCCTCGGTGGAAGGCATGTTTTCGGCTGAAGGAAGAACCGCTTGCTCGGTTTCAGCCGAAACCGAGACACTCGCGGTTGGCTTAACCGCAGTTTCGGCCGAAACCGCGGATCGCGAGTGTCAGTCCTTTTCCTTGCGTTTTTTGGATATTTGTGAAGTCGGAGGATCCGACGGCATAATATAAGCAAAATCAGAGCCGAAAAACTGTTCAGCAAATTCCGACCGACGTCTAAGCGTTCGTCGGTTAAAAGAACCACAGGCTAGACAAGCTACTATGTCGTGGTCTGGGCCTAAACAAGGTAAGCAGTAAGAGTGGAAATCTTTATGAGGTATTTGTTTCCCACAAGTTAAACAGTTATTCACTTTTTCTGACATCGGCTGAGGCAAGAAAGAGTCCCCAACGGGGTACTTAGCTTTTAGAAGTCTTCGAAGTAGTATTCGGTAGTAGTAATCTCTGGATCTGACCGACCGGCACTTGCGAACAGCTTCTGCTTCGGGCGCCACGCGGCAAGAAAGACTGAGGAAAATGGCGTCGGCTGATGCCTTTATACCCGAATAACTGCAGCTATGATGTCGGGTGAAGTGCGACACCAGCCGAGGCCAGACCCAGACTTTGGAATCCGGCCGACCGAAGGGCTGCCTGACGACAGGACAACCCATTTGTAAGGACTGCAGATGCATCCTTGAAGGACATCACCTTTTTCAGGGATTCTTTCTGAATCGTGTGTGCTTTGCAAAGTGTACCATTCAAGATGAATCAGCTTATTCAATCTACAATCTCAGAATCCTGGCATATGTAACCATTCATTAGTCAGTGTATAAGATAACTTAAAAATGACGTACTGTTCTCATGCAGAATGAATGACAAAATAAGCAGTTCTCATAATCAACAGAATAATAAATACACAAATACGACAGAAGGAAGAACAGTATTTATTTTTAACACAGTCCTGAAACATTTTAACTGTCTGTAGGAATGTAATAAACAGTTTACTTCAATGACTGCTGTTTGCATTTTATATTTTCAGACCTACTATTGTTCGTAAACCGGCTTTTGGCATCCTCAGGTCTACTACTATTTTGCAATATAAAAAAAAATGCATATGCATACTTGAACTACGAACAGAACATGTCAGTAGTTTATTTTCAGAAATTAAATAAGTATAAATAATAATGAATTCTGCAGTATTAATTTAATATGTCTGATGAAGGCAGGAAGATAAAAACCTTAAACTAATAGATAGCATTGCAGCTATTGCCTTGCAAGTTATGTTACTTATTTATTTTCAGTAGATATTAGTTTTGCAGTTTTTAGCCAGAATGCTGGTTTTACTACAAATTAATTGCAAAGTAATTCACCTAAACCCTTTAAACAGAAAGACCATGTGGTAGTATTTCTGCTGGATTTTTAAAACTGCACATGAGAAATATGAAATGAATTGGCATTTAAACAGCGCTGATTTAGACATTCCTGATGACTACGGTTAATTGTGTCTTGTGATACCACTATTATGGCAAGTTCTTCTACCCATCTTTTTTTTTGCACTCTTCACCCCCCCCCCAGGCTAATAGCGCCATCATCAGGATGGACATCAACTGGCAGGGGCCATCATTCAGGCAGTCAGCAGAGGTAGCTCAAGGGCTTTATCTTTTATGCTGTCCTGTCTGTGCACGTGTGTCTGGCTAAGCAATTGAAGAGAGCTGTACAATTGATTGTGGTGGTCAAGGGAAGTTGGCAGCTAGCTTCCCTACCGCCAACCCTGAAGCACAGGAACTGGTTTCCTGGTATCTACCAGGGAAACCACACTTCCCTGTGTGTTACCCAAGTGCCCACAATCCTTCCCTCCCCCCAAGAATGATGAGAGGGCCATGCTACTTTAGTCTTCTTCTTTTTTCCTGCTTTGCTCACCCAGTGCCAGGGCTGTTAATTGAACCACAGTTGCCTTAGTTATAGATTCAGCCCTCTGTGCCCCAAAGCCAGACACCACTAACCACCATTTTATGTAGTGACTCATTTATCTTAATAATGACGTTTCTAAAGTTAGACATGATGTGCATTACAGCTTTGCACACTTTTCCACAACTATGACAAAATATAATGCAATCACATGAAATCTAAAAAATATACAGTTGAAAAGTGAGAAAAACATTATTACATTTTATTGCAAAAAATAAATAAACAAATGTACACTTTGCGTAGAACTGCAATATTTACATTATTATGATACATTGCTCAAATCAAATTGGAACCAAAGTACATGTAAGTCCATATGTAAGGATCATGATTCTCAAGAAGTGGCTGAAAAGGGTCAACAGACCAGTCCACTTACCTGGTAAACAAATAGTAAATAATAATAATTGTTATACATTTTATGTCTTGGTTAACAAAGAACATATTTCCGCTGCAAATGTTCCAGAAAGTCTTTTATAAATCCTTTAACTTCTTTTTCTTCAAATTCTTCACAATTTTCATGTACCTAATATTTCAAAAAATATAAATTACATTATTCTAGTTTATTAAACATGAGTAGTACATCGCTCTACAGAACTGCCCAGTAAGTTCAGTCTGAAACACGAATGTTCATTCATGACCTTCTAAAAATAGATCATAACTTGTATTTTTTTACTTGCCATTTTCATGCGCTTCTATTGAACCACACTTTTTTTTTTTTGTTGTATACAGTCTTGGAAAACTCTTTAGATTAGACTTGTACTACTATGAAACAAATTAAGCAGTTACTTGTATACTGAATTTTTATTCACTCATATTTCTGTCTACTGAAATAAGTGAGGCACAAAATAACTTGTAATACAGTAATACAGATACAACAATTCACAGACTATACACATTTACAGAATGTTTATGTACAACAGCAGTATTTACAATAACAGATACATTACTCAAATTTAAACGGTGGAATTATGTTTGCAGATAGCTTGTTTGAATTATGCAAGGTTGGTTGTAATCAGTCTCCATGCATGTTCACTTGAACTTACTATGAAAATAATGGCAAAGGATCACAATAAAAGAGGCTGCTGAAGTCACAAAAGGACTAGCACTTAAAGAAGTTTACTGTCAAGAACGATGTAACAAAAACAAGGAGCAATTGAATAAGGGATGCGCTTAGAGTCTAAGACTCCACCCACATCTCACAAGAACAGACATCTGAATAAAACTACAGTCACAGAGTAAACTGCAGTGATAAAATTGAAATGTCTCTGTAGGGCCTTCTGCAGTAGCTACATTGAGATAGATTGCTTAACTGGCCTTTACTGATGCTTTGTTTTCATTGGGTCTATATTACTATGTCAAAAGACCTTTACGTTGAACACCTCTCCATTAACGCAAAACCGTCAAAATTCACTTTACCGAATCATGGAATTTTTCCCCGGGTAAGGAAGTAGTTTGCCAACTCCACGACTCTGCCCTTTTTCCCACTCTAGTGCACTTTCAGAGTTAGTATATATAGTTAGGGGGATGTGGGGGTGAAGCACCCCACTTGGGTGGGCTTGATTTGGTGAGGTGTGTGTTCCATTGTGGCATAGGAAAATTGTTACATTGCCCTAGGAAAAATTCTGCAATTCATGGAAGTGAATTTCGATAGCTTTGTGCCCATGGACAGATGTTCGGTGTAAAGGTCTTTCAACGTAGTAATATAGACCAGTTTTCATTACCATTATTTTCAAGAGTCACTTAGAAACTATTCTTTCAGTAAAAAGATACAAGTTAAGTGTATTGGTCATTTTCTCTTCTTACCTTTGCACCACGGTACAGATACAGAAAGTACCGAACCACAACTTGTCCCAGGTAGCAAATGTTTTTAGCCACAAGATGTGGGTGAAAAAAAATTAAACAAATGCTAAGCTTATGATCCTGTTACTGAGGTCAAAATGTAAATTTTAAACTATGTGGCATCAGTGCAGGAACAGTGTGCAGTGAGCCAATATACTTTAATGAGCGCAAAACTACACATGAGCAGAGATGTGTCTGTTAAAGTCTATGGCCTTTGTTCATGGTATCCCTATGATGATGCCACCAAAGGATACACTGAATATATTTGGACCAATGTTTAATAAAAAAATTACAAAGTTTTTTAATAAAAAATCTGCCCAAATAAATAAGGCAGGAGAAGGATAAATATGCATTGCTCCTATTAGATGCCGTGCTACACCTAGAAATACGACCAATACAATTTAGTAAACTGCCAGACTGACAGGTTTACTTGAAAGAAAAGTGAGCAACTTATGTTCTGATCCTAATTGAACATATTCAGACTTGCTAGCGTAACAACTATATAAGATGTTCACAATTTTTAGAATTTACGTCAATTGTGGTTTGAACTCACTAGCATGCTTTCCCAACATTCGAGTCTGTTACAACCTAGGTTCAGTTACTCCAGTCTTCTTGTAAAGGCACAGGTCATTCTGACTGCATTTAGAGAACTGCCTAAATTGTTGATAATCATATTGAAACTAAGGATGAGTGAAAACACAAATTAAAACAAAACTGCCGCTGACCAATGCTGTCTACTGCTAGCTTGTTATCTTTACAATGTGATGCTTCAGCATATGATAGCCATCTCCATTCAGAGCATGACTATCATCTTCCAGAGATCCTACCAGCTACTCATTTGGTCTGATTAAACTTTCTAACCACATTATTTCTTAATGAATACATAATGCACACTTATTGCTATGTAGTGTGATAATTCTTCTTGCAAAGATTTGTGTATGCATTTATGTATTTAAGCATTTATTTATTCATGTTTTGTTGACTAAATTAACCCTACTGAACCAATCTCAATATCAGAGGGAAGTCAGGGGAATTAATCCCAAAGAAACCATGAGGAGATATATAGTAAAAGATAATACAATATTTTGAAGAATATGCAGTTTTAGAGATTTTGAAAAGATACATATTGTAAATGCTGCAAAACTGGGGCCATTTTCATAAATGCCTACACTAAGTGTACATGAATTGTAGTCAAGAACATCCCTACCACATTTTTGTGCTGTCTGCCCACTCAGAAACATTATACTAACTGTACATGTAGTTTACACTTTGTGGTAACCTTTATGAATCCCCCTCAATATTTAAAGCTGCAAGAAATCAGTTTGAAAACTAAAATTAGGAGGAAGAAAGTGGGAGTTATGCTTGTGTTTATTCACTCAGAATGGTGCACACAATGCAGGCATTCATGAATCCGGCCCTAGGTTTGTAATAAAGCAGGTTTATATATTGTCTGGAATTGGGCTGTATGGTTGCTTGATACTCAGCCAAACGTCACTACAGTGAAAAACACTTGGACATAGCCATGCGTGGTCTAAGATAGACACAACAGCAATGGCAATGTAAAATTGCTGAAGTATAGCATGTATCATAATCCTGTGCTGAGTGCTGTGCCTTCTTGGAGCATTTCAGGAGTGTCCTGACAGTGTGTCTGCAGTCACAATACAGTGTACTATTTCTGTCATGGTGGAGTGGTAGACTGTTGTGCATACCTGCATGTATATAATAACAGAAGTGTATATACCACAGGAAAAATGTAAAGTGCAATTCTGGATCTTTGATAATCCTTAGTGGGAGAGTGTATTGTCAGTGGGTGTTAACACATCACAGCACTTATGCATTTGAACACACTTTCCCCTCTTCTTTATGCATTCACTAAGTCTCTGTTTGACATGTTACAGTTTTCTACTTTCTGTTCAGCCACTGGACATGGGGGCCAGATTGTGGGAAACCGGTAGTGTTATACAAAAAAAGCTATGCAAATGCAGTTTTATGAGTACCACAGGAAAAAAAGTAAACATTTTTGAACTGCCTACTGCTAATTCTGATTTCTTTCCTATAAGATTCCAAAAATGCATGCATTAGTTTCAGACAGATTAGGTAGTTCATGGCAGTTCTTATACAACTTAGAAAAATGTAGTTTTATATAGACAATTGAAAAGAAAAGCCAGGTTCGTATATAAAATAGAAAATGTTTGCAGATAAAAGTATTACACACAAAAATGTGATATCCTTGTAGCTAAATGGGTTGAGTTATGGCTTCATGTGCTTAGGTCCAGGGTTTGAATACATAGAAGGGAAAATATGCATTTAATTTAAATAGGAGGCCGGCATAATGGTTAAGGCGTTTGTTTAACAAACACAACATACAGGGTTTGATGATCACATGGGATAACTGGCTAGGCTTAAAATGGCCCACAAGGGCAATTAGCCTAGTACTAATCTATGAACCTATGAAAATAGACAGATTTTAAACAAGAGTGCTGCACGCTGTTTGTATGTGCATTTGAGGTTGCACTTTGATACTCATATTTTGGAAGGAAAGCCTTTTAGATAAAAAAATCTCTTGTTTTATTTACATGATTTGCAGAGGGGATGTACAGATAGGCAGTGCTACTTCCCTATCTTTTTCAACAGTCATGCTTGACTGCCACAGATCTTCCCTAATGGAATCCATCTGTCACTTTGCTGGATGTCCTCGCTTCTTCTTACCTTCTCCTATTCTTTTCTAAATTTTCTTCACAAAATTGTTTTTTTTCTTACATGTACCTGAACCACAGTAGTCTGTTCTCTTTGACCTTCTCTGCAATTGTAGCTATTTTGGCATCTGCCTTGATGTCCTGATTTCTTTGTCTGTCCTCCAGTTTGCATTCTACCACCCATCTCAGGCACTTCATCTCCATCACCCCTAGCTTCCTCAATTGCTCTGTCTTCACTGCCTAGGTTTCTGTACAATACAGATGTACTGTTTATACCACTGTTTTGAACACCTTACTTTTCAGCTTACTTTGCATTCTTCTGTCATGCACTACCCTTTTCACACCGTGCCAGTAGGCTGCAGCCCCTCTTATTCTAGTTTTGACTTCTTCATTCAGACTTCCCTTTTCCTCAATCACCCCTCCCAAGTATTCAATGTTGTTAATCTTTTTCACTGTTTTTACTTCTGTCTCAGTTTTCAGCTTCTTCTAATTCCCCCATTTGCTGCCATGACAATAATCTTGTATGTTTACAGTTTCATATTATGTACCTTCAGTTTTGCATTACACCTCCCTATTTTTTGCTGAAGTTCAGAGTTTGCTGTAATGCCACATCATCTGCATGCAGCAGCTTTGTTGATCTGCCTCCTCTAACCTGATTGTTCAAGTATTCTATCACCAGTTTGAACAGCAGTGGTCACAGAGCTGAACCCTGATATACACCAACTCCAACTGGGAACCCCTCTGTGAGTCTGAACACTGTTAGTACTTGTGTCATGGAGTCCGTGCACATAGCCTTCATTAATTCTACCAATATTTCCAGGATTTCAAACCATCATGGGACTACCCAAATCATCTTTTTTGGGACCTTGTCATATGCTTTCTTCATGTCTAGGAGTCCAGCTGGACTCTTTCTTCATCTCTAGCTTTTTTTACACAATCTGTCTCACAGTTGTAAATCCAAACTGCTCCCTTCCCATCTTACTTTTAATCACTCTGAAATTCATCTATTAGTCACCCTCTCCAGCACTTCCATGCAGTGTGACAGGTGTATGATACCTCCTTTACTGCCCACTTTTGTGATTGTCCACTTTTTTCTTGTACACTGGCACTACTATGCTTATTCTCCAGTCATGTGGAATGTACTTTTCTATCCATACTGCTATGAGTACCCTCAGGATCCATTTTCCCTAACTCACCCGACATCATGATCATATCTATCGTGACCTCATTTGAGCCTGCTGCTTACCCTAACATAATTTTCCTTAGTGTTCTTCCAGGTTGAGCTTTTCTTCTTATTTTGCTGTAGTCTATATATAGGGGAATGGAGCTTGTGTGGGGTATTTCTTCACTGAGAAACTGTTGAAAGTACTCCTCCCATCTGCCTTTGACATATTGTGGACTGGTGAACAGGTAACTGTTGGTATCCTTTATGAATGGTGTCTCATGACTATCTTATTTATCTTCACAAATTTGCCTTGTAACGTGATAGTTTTTTGTGCCATCTGATGTTACTTTGTAGAAGGTGGTAGAGTGTCTTTGATGCCTTATTCTTTGCTACTGTGACTGCTGTCTTAGTGTCTTTGTTAGACATCCAGTATTCCTTCTTAGTCTGGTCTGTCTTTTCTATTTCCCACTTTTCCAGCACTCCTTCTTTCTTTTGAAAATTTCTTGAGCTTCATTATTCCACCACTAACGTTCCATTTGTATCTTATTTCCATACCTGTCTTGGCTACATATCTACTCCTCACAAGTGTTGTTTTGAGACACTGCCATAATTCTTTTACTCCACCTGGTTCTTCTGCTTCCTTAGTGCAAGAGCCCAGTCAAATTGAGCTCTTTTGCTTTGCCCCTTCTAACCCTAGAGCCTTCTCTGGCTGTTGCTTGCAGCTCATTGTGACCACCAGTGGTTTATGATTTGGGCTGACTGTTTGACTACGGTTAACTTTGAAATCTCTAATTATACACCAGTGTTGTTTCCTTACTAGTAGGAAGTCTACCTGAATTGCACATTGACAACTGTTATACGGGATATTGTGACTGTGTTTCTTGCTAAACTATGAGATGGCCACCATCAAGCTATTTGCCAGCCAGAAGTCTAGAATGGTGTCATCTTCTTTATTCCATTTGCCCCATCCAGGTGGATCCATTTAGTGCTGTTCTGTCTGTCCTGATATGAGCACTCAGGTCCCTCATTATCAACACCATCTCATGCTATCCTGCTTTATCTAGTAGGTCTTAGTAGGTCTTGCAACTGCTATGTGAATGCACTTTTTTTCTTCACAACCTTGCCGCAGCACATAGGGTAAGATTGTGAATACTGCCCTATCGTTTCACTGGAGTCTGATTGCCTTGAATTTATCACAGTTTTAATTGCCCCCTTACTGTCATCAGAAGACTCTTCCTCACCACAATTCCCACACTATTTCTAATCAGTCCTCCCCTGAGTAGAGTAGTCTGAATCCCAAGTCAAGTGGCTTTGCTGCACTGCCTTTCCATCTTGTCTCTTGTATACACAGAATGTCCAGTCTTCTTACCATCATGCCATCCAAACGCTCAAGCAAAACTGTCTCTACTATCAATGTATTTTTTTCTACAATTAATGCACTTTTCATTTGCAGCTTTCTAGTTTAATTAAATGTTAAGAGATTGGTTTATTGCTCCTGTATGTAGTATTCTCTTCATGAGTTTTGAGTGCATGGTTGGTTTGTACACTTGCAAAATATTGTTATGCAAAATATGGCATTTTTTTCTTGTGTTGATTGAGTGTGCAATTAATTGTGTGTGTGTGTGTGTGTGTGTGTGTGTGTGTGTGTGTGTGTGTGTGTGTGTGTGTGTGTGTGTGTGTGTGTGTGTGTGTGCGCGCACGTGCACTATATGTTTAGTTATCTGTGTCCTTACTAAGTGAGATGTGATTAACCATAGTAAATCCCAACATATTGAAAATAATTGTTAATAATTGTTATGCAAAGGATGAAATGGCAAGATATATTCAGCTTAATCATTCCCTTTTGATGGGGAGTCCTCAAAACTACAAGGGCAACAGCTGTCCTGAGGGGCCATTATGTAGGCATACATCGAGATTGATTGTGCCCTAGCTGGCATCCTGCCTATGAGAGCTCTTGTAGTGGAAGACCTAAACCCTCCCTTCATGGTGAGGTGAGCTCTTGAATCACTGCATGGACCATAGGTTCATAGGTTCATAGGTTCATACTAGGCTATCTGCCCTAGGGCATTTATAAGCCTAGCCAGAGTGTGTTTGGCTTTCGCCACCCATTTTAAATGAATTTTGCTATGCCCTTTTTCGAGGTTAGTATACTGTGCCTCTGTCTAATAGTGACACAGAAGTGATACCCAGGGTAAACCTACGATCTCCCATCCACTCATCAAGATTCCTCTTGAAGAGAGTCAATGAGGGACTCTGCCTAACCTGCACTGGGATTTTATTCCAGAGTGAAGGGAGCCTCTGGGTTATGAATCTGTCCCTCCAGCATGTCCTATTTATTTCAGTGCTGAGGTTCAAGTCTCTCGAGCGCGTAGCTCGATGGGATTTGGATTTTCTGAGGTGCAGCATGTCCATTAATTCTGGGTTGGACATGGCTTTATATGTCAGGCACAGATCGCCTCTGAGCAGGTGGTATGCCACTGAGTAGAGCTGGAGTTTCTTTAACCGGGCAGCATATGGCATCTGTTTGAGCCCTTTGATCCTCTTGGTGAGGTACTTTTGGGGTCTTTCCAGTTGCTGTAGGTGTCTGGTAAGGTACATCCCAAAAAGGGACATTGTACTCAACTATGGGCCTGTTGAGGAATGAGTAAAGAGGCACGATGACCTCCCCTGATCTAGATGTAAATCCCTTCATGATTAGGTGGGCTATATAAAATGTTTTTCTAACCACTTTGGCCACGTGGTTTTCAAATGAGAGATTGCTATCAACTTGGGTCCCCGGGTCCCTAATTACTTCTTCCATACTTAATGGATTGCCACCTATGTGGCAATTTGTGGGCACTTTGTTTTTGCCAAAGGGGATGACTATACACTTTTTGGCATTTAGCTTGAGGCCATGGCTCTGGCACCAGTTGTCTGTTTCTATGAGGCCCTTTTGTAGGATCCTTGTGTCGGCTGGAGAGTCGATTATGGCGCCTAGTTTGCAGTCATCTGCGAACTTGGTCAGCCACAGTCCTTCCATGTTGGCCTGTACCTCCAAGAAATATATATTGAACAAGAGAGGTCCCAGGACTGAGCCTTGTGGGATGCCACTTGTAACTGGTTTGGAGTCTGACATGGCTCCAGCAATTCTAACTATGTGGGTTCTGTCCTTGAGCCAGTTTGCAACCCATCTAGTGACATAGGGGTTTATATTTAAGCTGGTGAGCTTATCAATAATGCCCGAGTGGGGTATTGTATCGAAGGCTTTTGCGAGGTCCAGGTAGGCTGTGTGGACCACCTTCCCCTCGTCAATGGCCTTGGTGACTGTTTCAAAGAAATCAACCAGGTTTAAGAGGCAGGATCTGACCTTAACAAAGCCAAACTGGGTAGGATCCAGTGTCTGTAGGTCCCCAATATCTTTATTTATGAAGTCCATGATCATCCTTTACATAGCTTTGCAGACCAAGCTAGTCAGGCTTATGGGGCGATAGTTTCCAGAATCCGTTGAGGCACCACCTTTGTGGAGAGGGACCACTGTTGCTGTACGCCACTCTTTGGGTACATATCCTGTAGTAAGGCTGAGATTGAACAGTAGTTTTATGTTTGGGTTTAGCTCTTCTTGGAGTTCATGTAGGATGCAGCCCGGGACACTGTCTGGTCCCATTGATGCTGTGTTTTTTGCTTTGGAGAGGGCGGCTCTTACCTGAGCATCTGAGATGTCAGGGGGGCAGCACTCTGCTGGGATAGATATTTTCCCTTTTGGTGGGGGGGGGGAGTTTGTGCTGAACCTGTCAGCTAGGATGTTGGCAATGTCTATGGGTTCGGTGTATTTTTTGTCATTTTGGACTAATTCTGAGCATATCTGGGAATTCCCACCCAGGTTCCTAACATAACTAAAGAAAGCCTTGTGATTATCCTTAGTGTCCTATGCAGTTTTTCTCTCGAAGCTGGCCTTAGACAATTTAATGAGTGTCCGTAGTTTTTTGCTAATACTGATCAGAGATGCCTTCCCTTTTTGGGATTTTGCTCTATCATGTAGTAGCTTCCTCCTTCTATTGTATAGTTTGTTTATGGCTGGGGTCCACCAGACAGGACGCCTGCCTTTGGAGGATTGGGTCTTGGTTTTATTTGGGATTGCATGATCCATGCATTCCTGAAGGTGTTCATAGAATGCGTTTATAAAGGATTCTGTGGTCTGGGCCGTATTTTCCACAGGCCCGGGGGCTTTGAAGGATTCCACCTCGGTTTTGAGGAGTGTGAAATTTGCTTTAGAGAAGTTTTTCACTGTGGTTTTCTGGGCAGGGGGTGGGGTCGGGATGTGAATATCCAGTGAGATTAGTTTATGGTCTGATCTTACCAGTGAGGGATACACTTCTGGTCTGGAGCATAGCGCCCCCATGTTGGTGATGATCAGGTCCACTATGTTTTCCCCTCTTGTGGGAGTGGTAACAAGTTGTTCCATAGCATTTGAGTTCATAAATTCTAGGAACCTTTGGGCTAGGGTGTTGGGGCTAGAGTAATGCTCCCAGTCTATGTTTGGGTAGTTGAAGTCGCCCAATATAATGGTGTTTGGAGAGACCTTCATATTTTCCAGTGTTCTCAGGAAGGCCGAGTGGGGTTCCTGGGTTTGGGAGGGTGGTCTGTAGCAGGCTATAAACTGGAAGGCAGTTTTACCCACAGTTAGTTGCACATGGATAGTCTCTGATGCATCGTGCTGTGCCACCAACCTGGAGGTGTGGGTATCTTTGATGAATATTGATACTCCCCCTCCTTTTGTGGTTCAGTCCAAGTTTTGGGGCCAAAAAGCATGGTATGAGGTATAACCTGGTAGTGCTGGGGTGCTCTCGGGAGCCTTGAACCAGGTTTCTGTTACTGCACAGATATCGATGTTCTCCATGCTAAGGAGAGTTTCAAGTGCGTGCATCTTGAGGTTTAGACTTCTGGCGTTGAGTAGCATTACTCTTAGTTTCTTATTCCTTGTGATACCTATGGAGGTGGGCTTGTCTTTTGAGCCAATATCCGAAAGCCCAGGGGTGACAGGTGCAAGCCGTCCCTAGCGAAGCATCGTGGCTTGTCGAGCATGTCATCCCAGGCTGACAGGCATTGGATCCCCTTTGAATGACACCAATACTTAAGCCAACTGTTGAAATTGATCATCTTGTCTTTATATTGTGGCATCATTCTTGGTGAGGGTAAGATGCTACTCAAGGTCAGGGTCATACTGGCCTGGGCTACATGCTCAGAGAGCTCCTCTATGTCTCTTTTCATGTAGTCCAGGGAGGTACGTCTCAGGTCATTCACACCAGCACGGACAATGACTGAGTCAGGCCAGGTTACACCAGGTATGTTCTTCTCTCCATGTGTGTATACTCTTGCACATGCCCAAAAATGAATACCGTTACGAGCTTGGGTAGTAATGCCCATGTCCTCCCTGTACTGGCTTCTCCCATCATAACCTGAGTCAGCCCTCAAGTCAAGGCTGTTATCAGCAGAGCAGCAATGGAAGATGATCAAGAAAAACATCCCTCCACCAGCACTACCAAGTACCCTAGCTGTTAATAAAACTTGGTTGACCTGGGTTGTAGTCAAGTCATTATCCCTGTACACTTTTGGTGCAAACTGATATTTTTACTTTGGCCTCCATGAAAAACAATTCCAATATGTTATTAGTATTCAAAAAAGGAATGTTGGAATACTTTATCTGTATCATAATGTTAGTCAATTTTAATGATTTTATTTAGACTTGAATACTTACCTGGCTGCATTTTTAAAAGTACTTTCATTAAAATGAAGAAGGCCATACCTCTCAATTGTCCCTAATTTTGACTCAAATTTTAGGTTTGTGCTGCTCATCCCATGCTGTCCTAACACTAGTGACATTGGACAAAATGTGGTGAATTATACTTACTAAGTAATGACAATAACTGTTTTACTTCAGAAAATGTATATTAGTTCACATTCTTTTATTCTTTCAACATCTCAAGATCTAATGTTGTCTTTTTCATCTGTTCCTCAACCAAAGGGTTTTAGATGTGACCTTGGATCCAACTTCACCCACTTCGTTAGATTTTACCTCTATAGCTCAAGTTCCTACCCTTACCCATAATCCTTATCCTTCACCTGAATTACCCCAGATCTCATTTGCTGCTTCAGCATCTGGGCATAGTCACCTGTAGCTGAAGTGGGATTTAATGTTAGAATGTTAGATAAGTTACTCTTACTTATTTCTCCATAGTGGGTTTATGTGTAACCCGTTCCTTTCTGTGGTATACACACACACACACACACACACACACACACATATATATATATATATATATATATATATATATATATATATATATATATTAATTTATAAAACATTTGTACTATTGGTTGTCTTTGAGCATTGTGCCACTACTAACTCTATTTTGTTGCTACCTTAGATTTGGTAGTTTTTCTTTAGTATTGTTGGTATTTCTCTGTGTACAATTGCTGATATTTAGAGTTACCATTGTTGGTAGTCTGTCTTATCTCTCTTGTTGCTTGCTTCTGTTTGTTGTTGAGATATCTGAAAAACCAACTGGTTTTAAGAAGTGCTCATCTTGTGGGCACAAGATTCCTAATTTGGACACCCACTCTGACTGCGTTTATTGCCTCAGATCAGGTCATCTTAACACTTAGAGTGAGGGTTGTGCAGAGTTTAATCATTGAGAAGGAACAAACCGGTATTGAAAGGCTTGCTTCCCCCCACTTCTTCATTTTCTGGAGCTTCGCCCAAAGAAATATTTGGAGTCTTCCAAGGGGCATGCTATTGGCAAGACTAAAGATTCAAGGAAGCATTCCTCCCACTTCTTTCCTCCGTGTACTTCAGTATCAGCTCCACCTGAGAAAACAGCAAAATCATCAGGTCTGATGGCTCTCTCAGATCCAACTCCATCTAAACTGAGATCCTTAGATCCAACTGTTTCTTCGGATCTGACTTAGGCTTAGTCAAAGTCTCCTTGGGTTAGGTCACCCAGATCTTCTCCAGATCCTATTTCCTTAAGGGTTCACTCACCTTTTTTGCAAGAGACACCTCGAAGGATGGCCAGACCACCCTTGACCTCTTCGCCCCTCATGTCAGCTAGGAGCAAAACAGAAACAGATGTGGACAAGATGATGAGAAAGTTTCCCAGAATCCAGATTCAGTTGGGAGTCATTCCAGCTCTGTCTCTCATTGGAACAGTGAGCCTACCCCCAGCCCAATCCCAGGTTTTGACTCCTACTCTGGTCTGTTCACTGGTTTTGCAGTCTTCGAACCCAAGAATCATGAGATTGTCAGTTGATCCTAAGGATTGGCCCTTGTTGACTCTGACACCTTCTCTGATCCAGATGGCTCTGACTCTGTTGGAGCTCAAAGAATCTCAGATTTTCAGAGCTGCCACTTCCCCTCAGAGCATTGGCACTGGACAGCTTGACTCCGACATCTGTGTTGAGGCAGAATTTTTGGATGCCCAGAGCCATCCTGGGCAGGTGGTTTCAGCTTCTACCAACTCAGTTCTTAGTTCCCTCATGACCTCTGCCTTTGAGGTTGAGTTTTCCACCTCAGTGAACAAGATGCTCTAGCCTCCCTTGGGTCCAACACTTCCACAACTACCTGTTTTGGATCCTGAGTCTTTTCATTCTGTCCCATCAGGACAACTGACCTGGAGAAACCTACAGACAGTCCTCATCCAGGATTCTGCTTGCATGCCTGGGTCATCCCTGGAGCTTCCCACCAGAGAGCCCCCTCAGAAGCATACTTCCTAAAGGAAGCAGTGTGATTCCCCACAGGGTCTTTGACAGAAGACACTGACTTTAATGAAGAGCAGAGGTCCCCCAGATCACCCCTTGAGAATGTTTCCTTCTGCAAAATACATGAACTTTTGAGACAGAAAGGTGGATGGTTTTCTGACCCTCCCTCCCCCTCCCAGGAGGAGTCATCATTTCTTGAGGCTTCTGAAGCCAGCTCAGGTATGTTCTGAGTTGCTCCCCCAACTGATGAGATGGTGGACCTAATCTCTTGCCAGGCTTGGAAGAATCTGGATGTCACAGAGTCCATCCACAAGAGGCCAGATAAGTACCTCATAGTGCCAAAGTATAAAGCCCATTGGAATGAAGGTCCCCCAGTGGATGCTATGGTGGTAGCAGCAGCCACAAAGAAAGAACTTGCTGAAAAGAAGAAAAGAGATCTTCTGTCCATCCCCTGAACAGAGAGTCCAAGGTGTTGGATAGATTTGGGAAGCATGTTTATGCATCAGCAACATTCACCCTTAGGTCACTGAACTTCTTGGCACATGTTATGAGATTTCAGAGGGAATGATCAAGAAGTTTTCCAATAACCTCTCAGGGTCCATATCTGTAGAGGACAAGAAGATGGCTTCTTCATAACTGGCCACCATCCCATCCCTATTGAATGCCTCCATGAGGCTGATCTCACATGCCTCAGAGGGAGATTTGAGAATCACAAGTTCAGAAATTGCTGTAAGAAGGCACACCTGGATGCGCCATTGTGACTTTGGGGAGCCCTTCAAGACTTGCTTCATCAATGCTCCCTTTGATGGCGCCACCTTCTTTGGCCCTAAGGTAAAGGAAACTCTCTTCAGGAGTAAACAAGATGGGAAGACTTTATCGCCTTAGGGGTACATCTTTCTGTCCCTCAGAAGACTTTTTCATGGAACCAGAGAGGGAGGAAGAAAGATGTTTCCACAAGATGCAAGAATCTTCCCAGGAATCCTGTGGAAACAGATCTCCCTACAACAGATGGGAACAGATGGGGGAATTCTAATGGCAGACATCACCCTCATGGCAGAGGAGGCACACAACATCAGGGCTTCAGTGGTTATTTCTCTGAAAAGCCCTTTCAGCACTCCTGAGAGGTTACCCTACTGCTGCACTCTGGAGGCAGTCTGGGGGCATCTATCTCTGCACCCAAAGCCTGGACAACCATCACCAAAGATACTTGAGCACTCAGTATAATATCCAGAAGTTATTACAGAGCATTTTATCTTCAACCTCCCTAAATGCACCATAAAGTTTCTGGATGTTCCACCCAGTTAGAGGAAAGTGGCAGTCATAGAAATAGAAAATCTGCTGGCAAAAAGAGTCATCCAGATGGTCCCCCTAGACCAGTAAGGATCTGGAACTTACTCAAGATTCTTTAGTGCTAAAGAAAAGCAGAGACCTAAGATCAATTTTGAATCTCAGCAAGTTGAATCACTTTATCAAGCACTTGAAGTTCTGAACGGTCATGGATCGGTCCAGTCTGATGCTCTTGACCAAGGATGATTGGATGTTCTCTGTAGCTCTCTAGGATGTGTACTATCACATCAAAATAGACAGGTGCTCCAGGAGATACCTATGCTTCTGGCTGAGACCCAGCCGCTACCATTTCAGCAGTTCAGGGCCCTGCCCTTTGATCTCATCATAGTCCCCAGGGTGTTTACTGAGTGCATGGTAGTGGTCGCAGCTCACTTGAGACTGCTAGGATTCAGGGCATTTCTCTATCTCTATGACTGGCTCCTCTCTGCTTCCACCAAGCTTTTACTGATTCTGGCTAGGGACTACTTGCTCCATCTATGTCTTCAGCTGGGCATTACAGTGAACTATGCCAAGTCTCAGCTCTGCCTCACTCAAGTCCTGGAATTCACCGGTGCACATCTGGATATGGTGAGACAGATTGCAAGCTTACCACAGACAAGGTTAAACACTCTGTAGAGCCAAGCATCAGATATTCTTTCTTTTACTTGCCTTCCAACCAGGTAGTCTTACAGCTTCTTGGATCTATGGCAGCTTCCATACTTCTGGTACCTCTAGCAAGATTTTACATAAGGATACTGTAATAGCAATTTGCAGTACAGTGGGTTGATAGGATGTCACCTTTTGACTGCACTGATTCAAATAACAAATATTTGCAGAAAACATACAGCCTGGTGGACTTGCACAGAAGTTTTTCAGGGCTTCCCTTTTAACCCTTCTGAATCCAAGGCCACAGTGACTACAGATTCCTTCCAACTAGGGTGAGGGCATTACTTGTGAAGGAAGGTCTAAGGCATGTAGTCTCAGTTGAAGGTCAATCTTCACATCAATGTCCTAGAAATAAGAACAATCCTATTAGCACTGCAGGTGTTTTAAGATGATGTTCTTTGTGTTTCACTGTTGCAGTCATCACACTTTGGTTATCCTGCCAGGGGTAGCCCTCAGTTGGCCCGAATAACAGAGGCTTAGTATTTCTGCATTGGTTGCTGTCACTCCAGGACTGATGTCAGGTTGTCAGTGGTATAAAAGCAGGGCAGCTGATGCCATTACATCAATCTTTCTTGCCGAGGAGCCTGAAGCAGAAGCAGTTCACATGAGTGCCGGTCGGCCACTACCTGAGCTTTCATTACCGAAATTGAAGTTGAAGTCTTCTAAAGCTAAGTACCCCATTGGGGATCCTTTTTTCTTGCTCTAACCGATGTCAGAAAAAGTTAACAATTGTCTCACCTGTGGAAAGCAAATACCACACCAAGATTTCCATTCTTACTGCATCACCTGTTTAGGCCCAGACCACAACATTCCTCGCTGTTGGTTTTGTGCTTTGTTCAATGCCATAACTATACGTCATTGGGCCCTTATCGTAGATAAATACTTTCGCTCTCAATCTCTGTATTCCGAAATGGCTTCGGTAAGCCATCCGACTACCGATTTTCAAAAAAATGTAAGGATAAAGACAGAGACAGACAGTTCCAAAACTGCCGATGATGCTGTCGTTAAGCTAGTTGCCAGTTCGCTGGTACTCAGTGAGGCGCTTTCGCAGCCCCTGATGCCCACATCTATGGATTTGCAGGCCGCTACTGAGACCCGTTCAGAGTCCGGTATGCTGCAAGACTCTTCTTTGACTACGGAACCTGTGGATGTCTCTACCTTGGATGGGTCCAAGCAGCTGTACAGGTACCGGCTTCTGAGGAAGTTCTTCGCACTACCGATATTTGACACAAACCGATGACTTCTTTCGCGTCTTCAGTTCTTTCTAAAACTACTGAGTTTCTACGGCCCAGGGTACGAACTACGCCTAAAAAAATGACAACCCAAGCTCAAGCACCTGCCTCCATGCTTTTGGTGAAACCCTACATACCTTGAGAGAGCATTTCAATTGGGAATGCCAGGATTATCCTCAGTCCAAAAAGAGACTCAGGAAATTTTTAGATTTACCACAGCACAGACCCTTAACTATTCCTCCTGTTCTGGATGTTGTGGATGATGTTTTCATGGAGTCCAGTTTAACTCCTGATACTCTATCTCCTGCTCCCAGGAAACCTGACAGGTATTACAGAGTCCCTGACTCACACACATTTCTTTTCAAAAATCCCACTGCTAACCCAGAAGTCATATCCCAAGGACCTAAAGGAATAAAAGCAACCACAGCTAAGAATCCCATCACTTCGGACAGGGATTCCCAAGCTTTAGACAGATGGGGTAAAAAAGTATACACCTCTGCAACTCTTGCCATTACAGCACTAAATTGTCAGTTCCACATGCTGAAATGCCAACAACATACTATGGAACTTATTAAACAAAACCTATGTACCTTTCCAGACTGTGCAGAAAATAAAAAATTACAGGAGCTTATGCATTCTGCAAGCCAAGTTACTAAGCTTACCCTGCAATGTGAGTCTGATGCCCTAGAAGCATCCTGCAGGGCAGCAGTCACAGGTTCTGTACTTAGAAGTCATGCTTGGCTTAAGGAACAGACCTTGCCAGACCATGTCAAATCAAAATTATTGGATGCACCACTAAACAAAGACAATCTGTTTGGAACCAAGACAGAAGAGGTTTTAAAAAAAGATGGAAGAAAAAGCTAAATCTATGCAGACAGTTAAAGACTTTTTGCAAGTCCAGCCTCCGAGATTTAGTAGGCATTGCCCCTCAAAACACTGGTCCTTTCCAGCCCCCTCTAGGCCAGCTCAGACTAGACCTAGGGGAAGCAGACCCCTCAGACAGCAGTCCCAGGGAATGCAGATATCTAAGCAAGGGAGTACCTCCACTTCTAAAACAGGGAGTGCTAAGCCATCCCCTTATGAAAAGAATTCACAATGACATTTCAACTCTACCTCTTATCTCTGCCCACCTGATTGTGCCCCTAGGAGGAAAACTTGCCTCCCATGCAAAAACTGGGCCTCCAATACCAATGATCGATGGGTCCTCAACATAGTGTCCCAGGGGTACAAATTTTATTTCCATACACTGCCAACCCCAAAAGGGTTCCCAGATCTTCCTCCAAACCAGTAGGCAGAGGCACAAAACTAAGTTCATGCCCTGCTCTCCATTAGGGCAATTCAGCCTGTTCCTGCAGACCAGATAGGCCAAGGTTTCTATTCCAGACTTTTCCTGGTAACCAAAAAAGAGGGCACATGGCACCCAATCCTAGAACTATCCATTCTAAACACCTTCCTGGTGGTACCAAAATTCAAAATGCTCACCCTCCAGCAGCTTCTTGCTATGCTAACCAAAGATGTCTGGTTAGCCCCCCTAGACCTGAAAGAAGCCTATCTGCACATCCCAATCAGAGACTCTTGCAGGAAATATCTACGTTTCAGGGCAGGATCTATGCATTATCAGTTCTCTGCACTTCCCTTTGGCTTATCCACTGCTCTGAGAGTTTTCACAAAATGCCTGCCTCCAGCCATTGCTTTTTGCAGACAAAGAAATATTCAAATTTACCCCTATTTGGACAACTGCCTGATTCAGGCAGGCAGTCAGGAAAAGCTGTTGCAGTACCTGACATTTGTAAAGGACCTACTGACCTCAATGGGGTACACTATAAATGAAAAGAAATCCAAACTAGTCCCCAGTCAGAAAATTGTATTCCTGGGATCAAGCCTGGAAACAGCATCCCAAATGGCATTCCTTACTCCAGAAAAACAAGTCTATCTGACAGGCTACTTCTCTCCACCAGACCCCAGTTATCCACAAGGAAAATCCTGCAAGCTCTAGGGTTCATGGCCTCCTGCATTCTACTAATTCCATATGCCAGACTGCATATGAGGAAACTACAATGGTACTTAAAAAGCCTTTGGTGTCAACATTCTCAGGACCTGGAAACTATTATACCTATGATACCTTGTCTAAGGAAAGATTTTCTTGGGTGGGCAGAAGCATGCAACCACAACAAGGGACTTCCCTTTTCATAACCCCATGCCACCCAAATCCTAACCCTAGATGTATCAGACTATGCCTGGGGTGCACACCTGGACGGCAGGTGCATTCAGGGCCACTGCAGCCCAAATCAAATTCATCTGCACGTCAACCAAAAAGAGATGCTAGCTGTTCAGCATGCCCTGACAGCTTTCAGACCCCCTACTCTCTCCAGGGCCTCTACTAATCAAAACAGACAACACGACAGTGATGAGGTACATCAACAAGCAGGGAGGAACCCACTCTTACCCACTCTGCAGGCTAGCCATGACCCTTTGGCACACGGCTTCAGCCATGCATATTCACCCGCTAGCACAATTCCTGCCAGACAACCAAAACTCTCTGGCAGACAACTTAAGCATAAATCTCCTATACCCACATGAGTGGCAATTAAACCACAACACCTTCAGCCTCATAACCCAGAAATGGGGTACCCGAAAGGTGGACCTATTTGCCTCCACAACAACCACCAGTTCAGCAAATTCTGCACCAGGGAACCTCACAGCAAGGCCTGGAAAGTGGATGCCCTATCCTTCCAATGGGTAAAACTCTCAATCTATGCATTTCCCCCTCTTCCTCTTCTTACAAGGGCATTACTCAAAATAAGGGAGGAAAGACCAATGGCAATCCTGATTGCCCCAGACTGGCCATGCCAACACTGGTACACACTACTGCGCAGTCTGTCATCATTGCCTCCATGGCACCTACCTTCAGATTCCAACTCTCCTGACCCAGCAGAAGGGAGAGTTCTTGCATCCACAGTTGCAGACCCTGAACCTGGCAGCCTGGCTTATTCCTTGACCTCTCCTCCACTGGCAAGCCTAAGCAAGCAAGTCCTGGACGTTATACGTGAAGCCAGATGACCCAGCACTATAAAATCCTATGCTGACAAGTGGAAAAGCTATTGTTCCATGTTAAAGGAGCTGAACCAGCACAGCCCTCCTTACCTCTCATCCTGGATTACCTAGCAGACCTACTTCACAGGGGCCTATACTTCTCTTCTATTAAAATCCATGCCTTTGCCATCTCTCCTCATTACAGCACAGAGCCACCTCTCATTCCACACCCTGTCATCAAGCAGTTCCTTAGAGGGGCTAACAACTTAAGGCCACCCAGAAGAGCCCCTACCCTGCTTGGGACCTTAACTTTGTGTTGGAAAAGCTCATGCTACCTCCCTTTGAGCCTGCAACTTCAGCAGAATTAAAATTACTCTCTTGGAAAACAGCCTTGCTTCTGGCCATCACTTCAGCTAGAAGAGTGTCTGAGCTACAAGCACTAATGGATGTGGAACCCTTCATCATTTTTCATGCTGACAGGGTCTCCCTCAGGACTAAAACAACCTTCTTGCCTAAAGTGGTGTCCAGTGTGGCTCTCAACCAATCTATTAATTTGCCCACTTTTTTCCCTAAACCTAAAAATAAGGGGGAAAGGATACTGCACTCTTTACATGTGCACAGACAGCTCAGATTCTACCTGGATAGGACTATGCCCTTTAGGAAATCTGACCAGTTACTAGTCAGCTTTGCAGCAGGGGTAGAGGGCAAGGCCATATCAAAACAAACCATTTCCAAATGGATAGCACACTGTATCCATTTCTGTTACAAGCACCATGGGAAACTACCCCCACATGGGGTCAGAACACATTCCACTAGGGCAACTTCCACCTCTGCAGCTTTTCTCAGAAGGGTCCCTACCAGGGACATCCTGGAGGCTGCAACATGGAGTTCTGTTCATAGCTTCACCAAGCATTACCACCTGCCTATCTTTTCCAAATCCAGGACAGGCTTCTTGACTGCCTGCAGCCGTTTCTTCAGATTTGAGAACCAACCCAAGTGTGATGACTGCTACAGCGAAACACGAAGAACATAATACAGTTGTGTACACTTACCATAAATGTAGATGTTTGAGTGTATTCACTGGTGCAGTCCTGGTTTCCCACCCTCCATCCCCCTTCTCTCTCTCTCTCTCTCTCTCTCTCTATTCCTCACTCTTTACAGTGCTTTTTGGTATTTACTTTCTACTGGTGGTGTTATTCCACCATGACCTAGCTCTCTATTTGGGGGCTCCTGATTTTGGGCAAGAAAAACTGTTGTAATGGCGTTGGATGCCTGTTTTTATACCACTGACGACCTGATGTCAGTCCTGGAGCGACAGCAACCAACGCAGAAATACTAAGCCTCTGCTATTTGGGCCATCTGTGGGGTACCCCTGGCAGGATAACCCAAGTGTAATGACTGCAACAGTGAATACACTCGAACATGTACATTTATGGTAAGTGTACACAACTGTACTTTCTCCCTCTAGGGATGGTTGCTATTCAGACAGACATTATGTCAGTGGTCTGTTGCATCAACAAATAGGGGGGAACCTGATCCTACCCCTTATGATGAGAAGCAATGAATGTGAGGCAATGGGCAATCTCTTCTGGCTGCTTTCTATTGGCAGTGCATATTACGGGGAAGTCCAGTAAGCTGGCAGACAAACTGATCAGGTCCTTCTTACTCCCTCATGAGTAGTCTCTCAGTCCATTAGTGGTGGAAATATTTCACCAGTGGGGCCAACCATGCTGAAAACTCTTTGTTTCTCCCCTAAGTCTAAAGTGCAGCAGTTACCATGCCCTCATCCCTCCAGAGGGGGAAGTCACCAAGAAACTCTCTGGTTCACGACTGGTCTACAGGTCTCCTTTATGGCTTTTCCCTACCCCTCTCATTCCCAAGTTTCTTCAGAAAGAATTTCAGTAGAAGAGCAAGATAATCCTCATTGTCCCTTTCTGGCCTCAAAAAGTTTGGTTTCCCTTCCTGTGGACTCATCTAGTTCACCCTCCCTGGGTGATGAATCCCTCTCAGGACTTTCTATTTTACCCAACCAGGATACCTCACCCAGATATTCTGACTCTCAAGTTGACCACATGGTTTCTACACTTCCAATGATGGCTATGCAGTCTAACCTTTCTTCCCCAGTTTGTCATATCGTTATATCATCCCAGAAATATTCTACTAGAAAGATTTATAAGAACAAACAGAAAAGATTTTCCATTTGGGCTCTCTAGAGGAAACTAGATCCATTTTCAGCACCTATTCTTGATTTCCAGGCTTCCATTTGTAATAGTGGAGCTAGTTATTCTACAATAAAGGTCCAACTTGTTGCCATTTATAATTTTCACTTAGGCAAAAACTATTCTTCCTTGGCATCAATGAAACTATGTAAGGCCTTTCTTAAAGGTACCTTTTTGCTTTGATTACCTATTAAGGACCCTACTTCTCTGTAGGATTTACCAGTGCTTCTTCAGGCTTTGACTCAGCCCTGCTTTGAACCTTCTGCCATGGTGGACTTAAAATTCTTGTCATAGAAAACTATTTTTCTGGTTGCAGTTACATTGGCTAGATGAGTATCAGAACTCTCTTCCCAGCCACCATATCTTTTTTCATAAGGACAGGGTGTCCCTTTTGGAATAATCCTTCCTTTCCACTTAAAGTGGCATGAGAGGCACCTATTAATCAGTCTATCAATCTACCTTCTTTCTTTCCAAAATTTTACAAGGGGGAATACATGTTAGATGTACAAAGACAGTTTAGATTCTTTCTCCATAGAACAAAGATTACAGGAACTCAGACCAGTTGTTTGTCTCATTTTCTAAGGCTAAGTTTGGCAAGGCAGTATCAAAATTAACCTTAGCTGGATGGCTCACTGATAACATTTCTTTTGTTTATAAGTTCAAAGTGCTGACATTACTTAAACCTCGTAAAGTTCATTTCACCAGATCTGTGGTCACATCGTCTGCCTTCTGGTCTAGAGCTTCCATAGATGATATTTGTGTAGCTGCTGCTTGGTCTAGTGTTAATACTTTTATTGCTAATTACAAAATGAACATCTTATAGAGGAATAGGACAGCATTTGGCTCCGCTGTACTCTGGAATATCTTTCCTTGAGGACCACCCAAGGTTTTTCTGTCTGGGGACTCTGTCCCATCAGTTGAGGAATGGGTGAAAAAGGAAACATCGGACACAAAAGTTATGTACTCACCAACAATGCATTTGTGTTGTCTGTTTTCATCTTACCTCAACTTCCTGCCCTCCAGCCCAGTCCTACTTTGAGAGTTTTTCATATGGGCCCCTAGTATGTCTTGAGAAGTAATTTCTGCCTGCCTTGCTGAATGAGCTCCAGTCTTCCTCCTTTCCCTTTCTAGCTGAAGTGTGACTTAACTTACAGTATTTTTTTACTGGGTACCTTGTTTTGGTGCAAGATGATAGGATGACTTGAGGAAAAACTAGATCTGAGGTAATTCAGGCGAAATGGGAAGGATTATGGGTAAGGGGTGGAGCTTGAGCTATGGAGACAAAGTCTAACAAACTGGCTGATGTTGGATTCAAGGTCAGATTCGAGGCCCATTGAAAACAGACAACACAGATGCATCATTATGGTGAGTACATAACTTTTGTTTAATACTACTAATATTTTAAAAGTGTCCCTGATTATTTCTGGATTTGTCCCTCATTCTATTGAGATTTGTTCCTGATTCGTTGAGAGCTAAATGACATAGAGATAATAATGACTTAATTAACTAGGCACCCTGTCACCCTGTTAGCCATTTAAATCAATACATATTATTGTTTTTTATTATAGTCCTAAGTCTGTAAACCATTGCTCGCTTTCTCATTTAATGTTACCTTTGGGAAGTTAGAAACAAATGTCTGGAGCTCTCTAAATAATTTAGATATTAGTGGTGGTAAAATAATACCAATTTACTTAGGTATTAGTGCTATTAGTATACATGGTGGTCCAGTTCAATATAAAATTAATGTACTGAACATAATACAATTAAAATAAATGCCTAAAAGCAGAAGAAAAAGATTCTGAAACATTCATAGACAAAGACATACATCACTGTATTTATAATGATTAGAAAGCCATTTGTGGTATTTCAATTAATATTGCAAGATATTTCACATATATCTACCCAAAATAATAATACCATTATATAAATCCGTATTAAGAGCTGTCTATTGCATTCATAAACAAAAATGCAGTGTGCAAGATGTGATGGTCATCATACTGATCACTGCTGCAGTAGCCTTAGTTATATGGGTTATATCCTAACAAAGATATAACAGCCGCCCAGCTTCCAAAGCTTCAAGGCATCTTCCACATGCTTAAACTGTCAAGCAGCACAAGCTGAGCTGACTAAAAGATAAGTCTGTGTGTGAAACCCTCCAGAGCTTTACTGCCACAGAAGAGTACACTCCTGTGAGGCTTTCAAGGATTAATGGTTGGCTTGTTCTTTTCTTTGCTGGACAGGTCAGTTCCCTTTGAGGAAAAAACTTCCATTTTCTTAATTTTGTTGATGTTTTATAATTTCCCTCTTCAGGAAAGTTATTTTAAAGCTAGGAGTGTTTCATTTTAATGGACTGTCTTGAGACTGTAACATAATTTTAAACTGAGCACTTGCTTTTTCCTGTAAGTGTAAAAGTAGTGTAAAATAACTAAAGCATTTTTCTGTGGAGAAATTGTGTTTATTTTTCTTTGGTGGAGTTTTTTTTTACTGTTTCTTTTTCTTTCAAAAAAGTAACTTTTCTGGACTGATAGTGCTTACTGGCAATTACTGTTTGCCTACCTTGAGAAAGAGGCACCATTTTCAGCTTTAATGTGGAAAAGACTATCAGTCCCACAGTCAGTCCTTCTTCCAGCCACAAAAAGAAAAAAAATAACGAACAGTCATTGCTGCCACAGCAGGCTTGCATTTGCCTTGGGTGGGTGATTTTGTTGTGGTCATTTGTTGTACCTCAGACCACTCGTATTTTACCCTAGATCCCTCTGGTGTAGCTCCTATAGTCACTATGGACCAGGGGTTAGATACATCCTCTGTGGCTGTTGAGGTTCCCTCAGTGGGCAAGGGAGAGCCACTCTTGTTGGTCCTGTGAGAGGGAACAGGGAAGGTTTCCCTGTTGTATCAGAATGCTATGTCCATGGTTAGCCCCATTTTTCCTGTCAAAAAGAAAAAGAAAACCAAGTACGTATCTACTCCTCCTCAACTTTCTTTGGATATGAGTAGTTTACTGGGTCTGGCTCAAGGTTTAATTCAGGCTATTGATCCTTCTTGTTAAATAGTTTCTGGTAAGGATACCTCTTTTATTTATTTTATTTATTTATTTTACATTTGTTAACTGGGGGTGTCTGACTGAGCCGAAAAGGCCCTTTTTCAGCAGAGGCCCGGGGAGAAAAGCTCCACAAAGAAAAATTGCAGACATATGATCCAAGATTCTGAATCTAGATGAGAAGACGAAGGGACAGATACAGGGTTTTCCCCTTAGATTTCTGATTCTCCCTGTGGGAGGTTCTCTTTCTCTGAGACTGTTGCTAGAATGTGCCAATGTTTTCAGTGGGAGAACACTGAAGTTTCTCAGTGCCTCAGAAAATACTGAGTTGTTATAGAAGGAATTTACAGAACCTTCAACTTTGGAGGATGTGTGTATTACTGCCCCTGATGTTCCTGATAGTAAGCCAGCTGCTGCTAAAATGTTAGACAGGATGTATTAGAGTTCATTGATCTTTGAAGTTTTTATACACTCTTCCAAAACCTGACTCAGCAGTTATAGTTTTAGTTAATTCTACTGTTGCTAAACATTTAGTTAATTCTAATCCTACTCTTTCTGATAAGGATGGGAAAATTCTTGATAGGTATGGGGAAAAGTGTATACTTCTACAACTCTGATTTGCAGAATTTTTAATTATCAGGGTCACATGTTAAAGTTTGTTCTGACAAACTATGAAAGTAAGAGGAATGTTTTATCTGCAGTTTCTTCTTGTGCAATACAAAATGCTTTAAATAACTTAGTTTCTTCAAATGGGCAGGTCACTGCTCATTGTTGCAGTGTGTGTATGACTCTGTTAATACTTCTTCCAGGGCTATGGCCAATGGTACTCTTTTGAAGAGGTCGGCATGGCTGCATTCTCAAAACCTCCCAGATGATGTAAAAATGTGATTTGAAATTGCCCTTTGAATAGAGATTTAGTGTTTGGCCCCTCTGCTGCAGAGGTGACCAAAAAATGTGATGACTTGGGCAATCTGATCCAGGGAATCTCTAAGATTTTTCAGCCCTCTTTTTCCAAATTGTCCAAGTGATTTTTATCTCCTCATTCAAGTTTGGTAAAAAATAGAATAAACAATATCAACAAAATTCAGGTAAAACAGGTGTTTAAGAAGAAATGGCAAGGGGGTTCCAAAAATAAGTCTTGAACCTCCCAAAAGTAAGGACAGTCCAAGTGTGAATGACTGTTTGAGAGACCTTGTGACCCCCTCCTATCCTGGCCCCTTTTTTCTTCCAGAAAGTCTGACTATCCATTTTTCTCTTTGGCAACATATTGTTTCAGACAAATGGGTTCTGAAAATCATTCATCAGGGTTACAGATGGCAGTGGGAGGAAATTCCTCCTTTCTGGTGGTGGTGGTGGGAGGTCATTCTTCATCCTCCATATCAGATTCTTTTGTTTCCACCTTTTTTTCATCACATGCTGTCCCAAGGAGTGATAGAACCAGTTCTTCCTTCCTAGGTGGGGAAAGGTTTTATTCACGGATATTCCTAGTGTCAAAGAAAGAAAATACCTGGAGACTAGTTCTGGATCTTTCTTTCCTAAACCTGCTTGTGATAGTGCCCAAATTCAAAAAGATATCACTTTACAACCTGTTAGTTCTTCCTCTTTCAAGTTTTCTGATAACACCAGACTTAAACTATGCTTATTATTGTGTCCCTATTCATCCAGGCATCAGACATTTCTTAAGATTTTGCATGTCTAGATCACATTATCAGTTCTCTGCCTTACCCTTTAGACTATCCACTGCACCCACAGTGTTCACAAAGTGTCTAGCTCCAGTTATAGCTCATTGGAGGCTATAGGGTATCTAGAATTTTCCATATTTAGATGATTTGCTTATCTTTGCAGAGTCTTTTTAAAAGTGTCAGGAAGGACAAAAGCGATCTTTGTTAACAATAGGTTATGAAAATAGAAACTGATTTTTACATGCAAAATGTATATGTATATATTTATATATAATTTTTGATCGCAAAATGAACTAAGGTTGATATGTTTCCAGCCATGTAGTATATTGACTTGTATAAAATCACAGACTTAATAATCTACTTAATAATTTGGTTAAATAAGATATACCATTAAAGTACATTAGGGCTATATATTATTATGACAGCTGCTAGGTAGGGCAGGACCAGCTCGAATGTCACACTGATGGGGGAAGGGATGTGAATTTAACATGTGTACCAATAACACTTTGTTTTACAGCACAATAAACCACTCCCATGCCTGATAAAAAGTATATATATATTTCGAAAGCTTGTGAGGAAATTATTACTATATTTTTGTTTTACTTGGATCGCTTGTCTGTGTACTTAATAAAGGATTTTCGACTGGAAACAGACTGCCTGCCTTGCTTGGATTACTTTCGAATACTTAGTAATGCTGTTTAATTATATATTTTCTATTATTACGTTTTGACTTGACGAGTTTAAGTTCGCTACTTCTACTACTATTGTCTGACTTATACTACTATTGTCTGATCTGATTAATATACAGTGATTAACTAGAAATATATGGACTGAAAATCTTCCACACAGAGAATACACTGTTTTGTTTTTAGACCCACTACACTTTAGTGGGTTGTTTTGAGACTTCGGGGATACCATGGAGATTACTTGAAAATAAGAGATCTCTTACACAAGCTGGGCTTTCAAGAGAACATTCAAAAGTCTTTTTTGACTCTCACACAGGATTGTATTCATAGGATGTCAACTAGACACCTCAGTTCAAAAATTTTTCTTGCATAAGAAAAATAGGTCTTTATTTCTGAATTTCTAAGGTTTTTCACTCAGACTGCAGTCACCGAGAGGAAATACCTCAGGATTTTGGATTTCATGGCATCTATGATTCTCATGATACCCTGGCAAGACTCCACATGTGAAAGATACAGTGGTATCTGAAATCTCTCTCATGTCATGTGGTACATCAACAAGCAAGGCAGAATTAGGTCATACCTTCTTTGTAGACTAGCCATGTTAGCTTGGTATATAGCTTCACAGCGCAATCTCACTCTACAGTCATCCTGCATTCCGTCAGAGCAAACTTGTGTGGCAGACAAGCTGAGCAGGACCAGGGCAGATCCTCATAAATGGAAACTAGATCAGGGAGTCATCCAAGGTTTGCTCCATCTGTAGGGAGCTCCTCAAGCAGATCTATTTGCATATTCCTTGAACAATCAACTGGCAATATTCTGTTCTAGGTCTCCATGTAAGAAGGCATGTAAGACAGATGTTGTTTCTTTTTCTTGGGCAGGAATGTTCCTGTATGCTTTACTACCCTTTCCACTAATAACCAGGGTACTTATGAAGATTCAGAAGAAATCCCCCAAGGTCACTGTGGTGACTCCCTTCTAACCCAGGCAACTGTGGTTCACTTTTCTTTTGGAAATGGCCAGGGGCAATTACCACATGCTTCCTTACAGACTGAATCTACTCACACAAGAACAGGGGTGTAGGATACACCCTGACATCCATATTCAATTGACTGCCTCAATGATAGGGTCTTAATTCCTTTTAGGCACTTGTTTTCTTAGAATATACACAGGTACTAATGGAGGCAAGAAAGCCTGCTACTACAAAATCATATTTTAGCAAATGGAAAAGGTCTTTTAGTTAGCGTCATCAACATAATCTGCACTTTTAGGGCTAGTTGTTTTCTGGATTTACACTACTTGTGTGAATTACTACCCTATGTCCTTTCTTATTCATGTAACATGGTTCATTTAATGGCCATTTCAGCATGTCTGCCTATGGATCCTCCTCTTTCAGTGCATCTCATGTCACAATGTTCTTGAAAAGGGTTTTGAATAAGAGGTTTCCAAGAAAACTGGTGGCCCCTCCTTGAGATCTTAATTTTGTTTTAGAGAAGCTAACACTTACTCCATTTGAACCAGCTAATCTGGAGGACTTGGGTTTCTTAACATGGAAAACAGTTTTACTGATTGCTTTGACCTCTGCAAGAAGGGTATCTGAGTTGCAAGTTCTAATGGTGAGTCAACACTATCTCATTTCCCATAGGGACAGGGTTTCTTTGAGAACTAATCCTTCTTTATGCGTAAAGTGGTATCTAAGTTTACTTTCAGCCAAACTATCCAGCTCTTTCTTTTCTTTCCTAAACATAAATTTGAGAGAGAAAGGATATTCCACACATTGGATGGCCACAGACAGCTCAGGTGCTAACTTGACAGAACTAAATCTTTCAGATCTTTGGACCAATTGTGAAGGTAAGAAGATGGGACAACCTATATCAAACAGACTATTTCCAAATGGCTATTACCTTCTGGTATACTTACCATAACAAAACTATTTAAGGCAGGTTCAAGACCCACTTTACCAGGGCTTTGACTTCATCTATAGCTTTTTGGAAATGGCTGGATTCTAGTAGTATTCTAGAAGCTGCTACTTGTTCCTCTCAACCTACTTTTACAAAGCACTGTAATCTTAAGGCATTTTCTAGGCCCAGATCAAGCTTTGTTAAGGCCATTCTCTAGGGGCTCTTGGTCTCTTCTTCTTCCACCTCTCAAGTGTATGGTAATCTATCCATATAGCTATGTCTACTGAAGCAGTGATCATTATTATGAACATAGTACAGTTGTGTAAGTTTACCTTAACCATAACAGTAGATGTTCAAATGATCGCTGTTGCACTAGTCACTTTCACCCTCCATCTCCCTTGTTTATGGTGCATTTTTAATAGCAGGGTGTAGAAAATTATTTTTTTGCTGCTCCTACCATTGTCCTTTCAGTGCTCAGCCTCCCTTCCTCTGCTGGCAGGAAAGCTCTGAAGGACTTTGTAACCAAACTTGTCTTTTAGTCAGCTCATCTCAAGCTGCTTGCGAGTTTGGGCATGTGGAAGGTGCCCTGAAGCTTTGGAAGCTAGCTGGCTGTTATATCCTTGGCAAGATATAACCCATATAGCTAAGGCTACTGCAGCAGTGATCATTCAGTCACCTACTCTCATGCTAAGTTAATCTCACACAACTGTACTTTTGTATTCAAATGTGTAATTACCTTGATTCATAGACTTTGATTGCAGTAAAGACAACAGGTAAATAAAAGAATGCACATGCAACCTCAGACCAAGTTTGGTGCCATTCAGGACAGTAGCTTGGTCACTCGCTCCTTTCTCTGTATCCTTTGTGGACAGGGTTTGTTTTCACCTCTACCTGCTGTTTGGTAGTAGTGATGAGTGTAGTGTCTGTGTAGTTTAGTGATAGGGTTTTTTCTCTAGTTGTTGTTGTTGTTAGTTACTTGGTTAGAGTCTCAGCAGCTCAATGGGTGGGACACTATCCTTTGGTGCAAAAGGCTATGCATTCTATTCCCACACCAAGTAGATGGATTTACTTGGTGATGTGGTTAGCATTGTTGCCTCACAGCAAGAGTTTTTTTGGTACAATTCCCAGCAGGCATGCCTTCTGTTTGGTGTCTGCATGTCCTCCCTGCATACTTGTGGGTTTCCTCAGGGTACTCCGACTTCCTCCCATATTCCAAAGACATGCATCTGTAGCATTTCTCCCCAGGCCTCTGCTGAAAATGTGCTCTGTCCCAGTTGGACTTTCCTGGTAAACAAATGTTAAATAAATAGAACATGTTTCCTGCCTTTTGGGACTTGTGTTGTGGGTTTTTAATATGTTTTTGGGTTAGGTTAGGTAGGTGTTGTTGTGTTATGAATAAAGGATTAAAAAAGTGGGTTTCATGCAGGCATAAACTCCCTTCACATGATCCTCATGACTATTGTGTATATTACCTTGGGGCTGCTCAACTGGATTCCCCTTGTGTCATTAGCAAGGGATTCTTGTACTACAAATAAAAGGAGGGCCAAGGGTCATCTGCCTTTGTGGGACTCTTTGTTGATTTCCTCCAGCAAAGGGGGCAAGTCGGATCATAAGCAGTCTAAGGATCCCAAAGCTTCAAAGGGAGCCCGTGAGTGTTTCCTCCTGTTGTCTGTTTATGTCGCTGGCCAGCCAGATCTGAAAGTCCCAAGATCCTTGGATTTGCTGGTGGCCTTGGCTATGCTGTCATCTCCAACACCTTGGAGTCGATTGCCTTTGGAAACAGTGTCTTGGAGTTGATCTTTTTCAGCTCCACTGCCTTGGAGCTGATCTCCTTCAGCTCCTCTATCTCATAGTTGGTCTCCTTCAACTCCAGGCACTAGCAAGGCATCCTCCCCTACTGTTAGTGTACTGAGCCTTTTTCTCATTGGGGTCCTCCTTCGGGATTGACTTTCTCTTCCTTTTCTCCATCTATTCCATGGGAATTTTCATCTGAGTCCCACCTGTTACCACCTCAGATCTGAACTTTCCCAGTTTGGACCAGTAGGATAAAGCCATTGCCTGGTCAATGATCCTCCAAGCACCCCTCAGTGACCTCTTTGGTTCAGTTATCTTTATCTTTTGGCAGTCTGAAGCCTTCAGATTTGGAGCAGTTGATGCAGTCCTTCCTGCAGGCACAGATGGAGTTAGGCATCATTCCACTGGGTCCGGACCCTCACCTGAAACTTCAACTCCTGTATCTTGGTTTCCTCCCTTGGGCCCTAAGGATCTGAGGTTTTCAGAACTGGTTGTCTTCCATTCCTTAAGACTGAAGCCAATGGCCTGGCTAATTTTGCCACCAGTCCTCACCTTGGTCTCTTCGACCTCAGTGGTGTCAGATCTGGATGGACCTCAGAGTCAACAGGTCAAGACAGAGCTCTTCAGGTTAGGTTTGATGATCCTAGTGTCAGGGAAATCCCTCCTGCTTGGAGCTTCTGCTCTTGATATTTTGGCCCCAGTCTCGGTGTTGGGACAGGGTGGGATGGCTCCAAATTCTGGTGCACCCTTGAGGCCTTCAGACCCTATCTGCTAGATGTGATCAGCCCACTTCTGCCTCTCCTTTTGACATCATGGAATGGATGTTCTCCTGCAGGAAAGGGAATGGTATAGCTTGACTGATACCTTGCTTTCTCTGGGACAGCCTGCCCATAGTGGTTTTCAAGCTAACATGTCAGTAGGGCATCTGACCTCTTCCATTTCCCCTACGGGGTATCCAGGACAGGAAGTGTCTGGTAACAGGTAGTGCAAGAGAAAGTACTTGGACTCACTCGAGGAGTCTCTCATGGACAGCACTGACCTTGAGGAAGGAGAAGGGTCCCCAAATCCCATGGGAAGATACTTTTTTCTGTGATCTTTTGGAGCTCATTCACCAGCACAGAGGCTGGACTGCTGAAGCTCCTACTATGGAGGAGTCAATGTTTTTAGAGGTCTTCAAGAAGGGTCCATCCATGTCCTGGTTGGTTCTCCCTCTAGATGCACTTATTGATCTGGTGTTACAGAAGGCATGCAAGGAGCCCAATACAGTGGAATCAATCCCCCAAAAGCCTAACAAGATACTCCCCCCAAGTTGTCAACACTGGAGTAAAGGTCTTGTGGATTTTATCATGGTGGCAGCAGCCACAAAAAAGGACATTTCTGAGGAGAGTTCCTCAGTCCATCCCCTGAACAGAGAGTACTGAATGTTGGACCACTAAGGGAAGTGCTCTTACACCTCAGCTACCTTTGGGTTAAGAGCATTACATTGTTTAATTCATCTGACCAGGCTTCAACAGGACATTGTGTCAGAAGTCTTAAAAGCTGTGAAGACACAGCAGTGTCCAGAAACTGTGAAGACTCTGGAGACTCAACTATCCATCCTGCAATTCATTTCTAACATGTCCATGCATCTTCTTTTAAATGCATCTGATTGCATGTCCCAAGAGACTGGCATCAGCATTGCTATGCATTGCCAAGCTTAGATGAGATTGCATTTGTGGACTGCTTTCAGGCATCCTTTGTTAGTGCCCCATTTGATGGCTTGTCTCTTTTTGAGATAAAAGTTAAGAACACCTTGACCAGGAGTGAGAAAGACAGGAAGATGTTGTCTACCACTGGAGTTCGTTTTGCTACCCCTCAACAGACCTTTTCTTGGAATCAGAAGGGGGAAGAATCTCTTTTTAAAAAAAAAAATCACAGCAACACTTTAAAGAGGCTCCTTCTGAGGATTCCTCCCATGAGAGTGGGGCAGTCCACAAAAATCAGGGCTTCCATAGGGGTTCACCAGGAGGCCCTTTCAGAAACCCTGAAAGGTTGGCTGACTGATATACTCTGGAGGCAGTCAAGGATTGATTGGCTGTACACCCGAATGCTTTGGAGGCCATCATCTCAGACTCATGGGTGCTGAGAGTCATATCCAGAGACTATTCAATTTCATTTTTACAAGTTCCCTGTATAACTCCCAAACAACTTTCAAATGTTCCACCCCATCAGAGAAGAGCAGCACCCACTGAAATCCAGATGATTCTAGAAAGTCGATTCATCCAAGAGGGCCCACAATACCATCAAGGATCCAGGTTCTACTCAAAGTTCTTTATGGTTCCACAGAAAAACAAGGATCTCAGACCTATACTGGATTTGAGCAAGCTGAACCACTTTGTAGAGCAGATCTTGTTCTAGATAGAAACACTGCAGTCCTTTTTACCTCTTTTGAAGAAGGATGACTTGATGTGATCAATCAATCTTAAGGATGCATACCATCATATAAAGATTAACAGGCAATCCAGGGGATTTCTGTGCTTCCAGCCAGGGACCTATCATTACCAATTCAAAATGCTGCCATTCAGTCTCACCACTGACCCCTTGATGTGCACCAAGTGTATGGCAGTGGTAGCAGCCTAGCTCAGATTGCAGGGGTTTCAGGTCTTTCCCTACCTGGACAATTGGCTGATAAACACCCCCACAAAGCATCCCTAATCAGGGCCAGATACACCTTACGTCAGCTGTGCAGTTCCTTGGGGATTACAGTCAACTTCTAAAAGTCTAGTCTCTATCCAGTTCAGTCTTTGGAGTTTATAAGTTGTCATTTGGACACAGTCTCCCAGATTACCAAACTTCCAGAGTCCAGAATATCAAACCTTTGGGATATGTCAGGGTCTTTGATCACTTGCAGAAAACCTCCAACTTATCTTATTCTCAGGCTCTTGGGTCATATTTAGGTTTCCATTTGTTTGGTTCCCTTGGCTAGGAATCACATGAGGACATTAGTGGTCATACATAACATGTCCGATGGATTTTCCAGTCTTTCTGACCTGGGTTTGTTGAGATCATATCAGGTGGTAGTTGGAGTCTCCCTTAGTGTCCACCACTTCTGGGGTAGGGGCATTTCAAAGAGAGGACTTTCCAGGAGACCTGATTTGCTGCTGAGGCCAACCTGCATGTCAACATTTTGGAGATGAGAGTGGTCTTCTTTGCACTGCAGGCTTTTCAGGACTTTCTTCCCAAAGGGTGTGATTTCTGTCCAGACAGACAATATGTCAGTGGTCTGCTATCTGAACAAATAGTGGGGGAACACAGTCTTACCCCCTTTATTGAGATGTCATGAGGGTCTGGCAGTGGGCAATTTTGACTCAGTAGTTTGTGATTGCAATGCACATGCCGGGGAAATCCAACATCTTAGTGGACAGTTTGAGCAGGAACATTCTTCTTCTTCACAAGCAGGCCATGAATCCAAGAGTTGCTGCTCAGATTTTTCAGCATTGGCGTACTCCATGTTGCGACCTTTTCTCTTCTTTATCCAACAGAAAGTGCAGCAGCTACTATGTCTTAGCTCCTCCTCAGGAACAGTCACCCAGGGACACTCTCCTGTATGTTTGACTCCTGGGTCTTCTGTATGCAAATCCTCTGACCCCATTGATAATTAAATTTCTTCAGAAAGTGGTTCACTGCAGAATGGCTGTAATCCTCACTGCTCGCTTTTGGCATCCCCAGGTGTGGTTTCCCTTCCTTTGGCCTCTCCTGAGGTGCCCTTCTTAGGTCCTGGATCCCATTCTGGATTTCATTTCTCACCCAGAGGGCTTAGATCTGCCCAACTTTCGAACACTGACCCACTTGGTTTTTCCAGTACCCTTGATGGACAGGAATCCCAAGCTTTCAGATAGATTTGTTCACATCTTAACTTCTTCGCAAAAGATGTCGACCAGTAAGGTGTATGCTAGTAATTGGAAGCATTTTGCCTTGTGAGCTGTCTGTCAGGGCCTGGATCCCTTTTCAGCACCTTTGGAGGCTATCATGGACTTCATTGCAGATTTGTTTAATTCTGGGTCTAGTTACTCTACTATTAAACTGTACATGGCAGCTATATCCAATTTTCACATTGGTTGGAATAATGTGTCATTAGCTGCTCTTAAGATCTCGTAGGCCTTTATTAAATGAGATAACCGCAAATTGAAGATAGACCAAACAATACCAATATCCACAGCAGGTCAGGCCAGAAAGTATAACCAAGAAGACACTGGAGAGATTTTTAGTTAAATTTATTTAAAACACTAATAAGGATTGAGCGCTTTTGTTAAAAAACGTCATCAGAATCAACACACATATCCTTTTACATGCTTAAATACCTTCCCCTTCATCACATATCCAATGAAAATACCGCACCAATTAACTATTTAAATTCCACATAAATATTTAAACAGGCTAATACCAAAAATATATATATATAATTACACCAAGGTAAAAACACTTTTTTGCATTATTAAATACACATCTTATTTAATAAAAATCCTATAGGTGAATCCTAAAACTACACTATATGTGACTTTAGTTTTAAAATACACGTAATAGAGAGACTCTCATTTAGACCGGGGGGGGGGGGGTAAGTGGCATTCAGAGGATGAGCCTTTCTACTTCACCCTCCTGTATGAGATCACATTCTACATTGGGACTTGCCTTTTTTTGCTACAGGTGCTGGATGTGCCACCTTTTTAGCCCTCTGCTACTGTTGATTTGAAATTGTTGTAATGGAAGACTGTGTTCTTGGTGGTCATTACCTCTGACAAATGAGTGTCACAGCTGCATGCCCTCTCTACTCTCCCTTCTTATTTGGTCTCTCATTGAGATAGGGTGTCCCTTAGTGTTCTGCTAACATTGTATCAGAAAATAATTTGAATCAGTCCATTCATCTGCCAGTCTTTTTTCTCAAATTTTCTAACGTGAATGAATATCTTCTGCATTGTCTTGATGTCCATAGGCAATTGAGGTTTTATTTGGATAGGACAAAGTCCTTTAGAAAATCCGATCAGTTATTTGCCTCACTCTCTAACTCTTGTTTGGGTGTTCCTGTACCAAAGGTTACTTTGGCCAAATAGCTTTCTAATTGCATTTCTTTTGGGTATGGTTTGAAGGGAAAGTCTTTGCTTCACAAAGCCAAAGGTCATGCTACCAGAGCTATGGCTACTTCTAAAGTCTTTTTCTCCAGAGCTGTCTTGGATGACATTTGTGCAGCTGCAGCTTGGATAAGTCATCACACTTTCATGTCCCACTACAAGCTGGATATACAGTTCAGGTCTAGAGCTTCATTTGGTTCCACTGTACTATACAATATCCTTCCATGAAACCACCCTAGGGTGTTATTTGGCTGGGAACTGTGTCCCACAGGTTGAACTCAGACAGAAAAGACAACAGCAGATACAAAGATTATGTATTCATCACAGTGATAGATCCATGTTGCCCTTTTCCATCTAGTTCAACCTCGTCTCAGCTGCCTCTGCCTTCTTGGCAATTCTGTTATCCCAGAGATGACCAACCAAAGCTAGACTTTCCACTGTGTGATACCTTAAACCTTTTGTGTCAGAGGCAACATATCAGGTGTTTCAGCTAAATGGCAATTCTGAATGTCCATGACTTTTTCTTTTACTTTAACACTTGATATCCTTAAAGGGTAATTAGCATACATCCCATGTTGCCTCTGATACAAAAGGGTTTTAGGTATCACACAGTGGAAAGTCTAGCTTTGCTAGATTTTTCTTTTTTCTTTTTTAACCAAATGGTTTTCCTGTGTGACCTTTTTACTCGTTTTAGTTTGTTAGTTGAGATATTTTGTAGAAACCTTAATGCTTATGGATATCAGTTGAGTACAGCAACCCTGTGTTTCCAAAAGTCAAGCATTCCTCCTGTGCTGTGCTGATAGTGGCATAAGAAGGCAGAAACATGTATGTCGATAGCTAGAGGGTTTGGCTTCATTGGCCTAAAACTGTTCATAAAGAGGTGTAAAAGAAAAAGTCATGGACATTCAGAATTGCTATTTAGCTGGAACAACTGATATCCTTAAAGAGTAATTTGCATATATCCCAGATTGCCTCTAATACAAGAGGTTTAAGGTATCACACAGAGAATGTCTAGCTTTGCTAGATTATTCTTTTTTTTTTTTTTTTAACCAGTTGGTTTTCCTTTGTGACCTTTTTGTTCATCGTTTTAGAGATGACCAATCAGGGAAATAATGTTCCCTCTTTGTTTGGGTCCTTGGCTTTTTTGGCTTTTCTCCCCTTAGGAACTAGGCATGAAAGTTTAAACAGAGAGATGGGGCAAACTAGAGCTGAGACAGCTTTAGTGAAGTGGGGGGTTATGGGTAGAGGAGGCAGAGCTCGTCGAACTGAGGTCTTGGAAGTTGGCCAGCATCAGTTCCGATAACCCACAGATTAAACCAGAGAGAAACAGACAACATGGATCTATCATTATGGTGAGAACATAGATTTCCTTTTTTTGAATATATACTCTGATGTTGCTGCTCAACTCAGTAAGTTCAGCAACCCATCAGCTGAACAGTCCATTAACAGTGGAAGGGTATCTCACTGTGGTTAGATGCATGAAGAGAGACATCATGGAGCTCTCAAAATACGTGTTTCAGGCTGGTATGAGCCTAGCATTGAGCAGCATTCTACCTTCTCCAATGATGATGCCACAATATGAACAGAAGATGGCTGACTTTAATTGGATTAGTTTCTGTTGCTATTCTAAAGGGTGCAATATTTGTCAGCATGAAAGTAGATGGTCAACAGACCATGCTGCTTTGCCTTGGATGATCTGCACCTCTCCCCTCTAGGCTTTTGAATATTAACTAAAACCTTGTCCTCCCATAGTGCCTTTTTTAGGCAATGCCAAACCGAAATTTCTTCTGACATAGCAAATCAAAACCAAGAGAATCTAAAGGTGTTACTGCTCCAAATAAAATGCTTAATGCTTAAGAGTCCAAATGAGAAACTCCACTTCCTATAATCTCTTCTCATCCTAGAGAATGCTGATGTCTGTGCAGCCATTGAGACATAGCAGAGCTGAGCACTCAGGCAGTGCAAGGCTAAATGTCTTCTGCACATTTAGATCAGCTACCACACAGGCAGGGACTAAAGTTGAAGGTAAAATAAATATACCTCAAGGCTGGTCAAACAGGATGATGCTCGTGCGCTTCCCCCTTGTTCAAATGACCATAGGCAAAATCCCATACCACTTTCTTACAAGTCGCAGGTCCCCTCTTGGACTCTTGGAGGACCTCCTGGGTTCTATCAGTGAGCCAGCTGGCTATTCAGCAGGTGATAAAAAGGCTTATACCTAAATTGGTGAACTTGCTTATAATGCCTGAGTAGGATATTGTACCAAAAACCTTGACCAGGTCAAGGTAAGCTGTGTGCACAGTCTTACCTTTATCCAGTGCTTTGCTGACCCTCCAAAAGTCCACCAGATTTATTAGGCATGACCTTCCTTTAACAAAGCCAAACTGTGATGGGTGCAGTATTTGCAGGTAACCTATGTCCTCATTTATCATGTCCATGATGATTCTTTCCATGTTCTTACATACGAGGCTGGTAAGATTTATGGGCCTGTAGTTACCCAAATCAGTGGTTGGACCTTTGTGCATGGGGAATAACTGTAGCATCTTCCATTCCTTGGACACAAAACCTGACTGTAAGCTACAGCTGAAAAGCGACTCAAGTGGACCAGAGAGGTCATGTTTCATGGTATTTATTAAACATCCTAGAATGTTATTGGGGCCTATCAATGCAGTGTTTTTGGCCTTGGAAAATGCATTGATGACCTGTTTCCTAGTATTGGGGATTGTGGTATGCATATTTCCTTCGGACTGTTGGGGGAGGGAGTGGGGTGAAATTTGAGCTGAACCTGAAACATTGGCAGTGTCCTCTGGTTCAGTGTTGGTGATGCCATTTGCAGTAAGTTCTGCGTATTGTTATGTATTTCTCCTGAGGTTACAGACATAGCTGTAGATAGCTTTGTGGTTGCCCTTTGCCTGAGAAGCTATTTTTTTTCTTCAAATTTAGCCTTTGAAGTATTAATTGACACTCTTAGCTGCCTGTTTAGATTGGTCAGGGGGCTTCTAGTATGTTGGGCTTTGTTCCTCCAGCTTTTGGTCAATTTTTTTTTCTTTTGTTGTATAACTGGTTGATATTGTGATTTCACCAGGGTGGCTTGTGTTTTGAGTTTGCCTTATTCTTAAAATGAGTGGCCACAATTGCTCTATACCACTATCAATATGGTTCTACAGAGATTTTGTAAATAGGTCAGCATATACTATGGTGTTTAGTGGGATTGAGGGTGCTTGAAATTTAGCCAAGGTGTCACTAAGCAGAGAGAGAGGTTAGCTTTGGAATAGTTCCTAAAGGTTTTTGGTTTTGCTTGATCCCTGGATTTAATTTTTATTTCAACCAGTACTACCTTATGGTCAGATATGATGAGCGAAGACATTACATTGGGTATGGAACATCAGCCCCCCCCCCCCCAAGTTCGTAAGTACAAGGTCAAGTATGCTTGTACCACTGCCAGGAGAATAGACCAACTGTTCCAGAAAGTTGGCATAAACAAAATTTAGGAATCTCTGGGCTTGTGCATTAGAAGTGGTGTAGGATTTCCAATCTATAGAGGGGAAATTCAGATCCCCTATGCAGATCCTGTTGGGTTGAATGGTGAGGGACACTAATACATTAAGATAGGTAGTATGGGTTTCCTGGGTCATGGAGGGGGACCTATAGGTTACAAGGAAATGGTATGAGACCCTGTTTATGGTGAGTTGCACGTGTGAGTTCCAGTGGGTCATACACTTTAACTAGCCTGGATGTGAGTAGACTGAGACTCCTCTACGTTTAGTCCCCTCTTGTGCAGTAGCTGGTCTAAAGATGTGAAAGGTGTTATAATCTTGCATTGGTGGGGTACTGTCTGTGACTTTAAACCATGTCTCCGTTACTACACAGATGTCGGCACTCTCCAGGGAAAGGAAGGTTTATAGGGAGTGGAGTTCCTTGTTAAGACTTCTAGCATTGAGCAGTACCACCTTCGGATATTCCTTCACAGGTTCAGTTAAGTTGGGAGTTTTATCAGTTTGGCACTGCCTAAAAAGGCATTATGGGGGTGGTATAGGTCTTTGCCAATGTCCAAAAGCCTACAGAAGATAACTGCAGACCATCCCTGGCAAAGCAGCATGGTCTGTCAACCATGCCTTCCCAAGCTGTCAAATATTGTACCCCCTTGGATCGACACCAGAAGCTAAGACAATTGTTAAAATCAGCCATTTTCTGCTGGTAACGTGGTACCATCCTTGGAGAAGGTAGTATGCTGCTTAGTGGTAAGCTCATACCTGTCTGAGACACATAACCAGAGAGCTTGATCTTGTTTATATTGTGGTGCTATTCATAATCAGTAGTAGAACATTTTTTCTTTACTAGTTTCTAGTTTGCTGTTTTGAAAGCAGTTGATAGTTATCCGTTATGATGCTTGATGCAAGTGATTTTCTTTTGGTTGTAATTCTGCGATGGCCAACAGGGTGGGGTTGTGTTATGAGATTCAGGAGTCTGATCTTGACAATTTGTTGTTTGTGCTATCCTGTTTTACTAGTGCTATTGTAAAACTTTACTTCTGAGGGTGTTGTGATATGGAATGGTTAGTGTTGCCTATCACTACAGGACCTTGGTTTGGCTCTACATCCCTTACATAGTGTGGTTGGAAAGCACAGAGGAAGTATATTGCAAGTATATTGCTGGCTGGTAGCTTATACTTTGTAAGTAGAAAATCAACACTGCAAAGTTTTTCTAGAGGTAACAAATGCATATTTTAAGTAAAGTAAATGGATCACCAGTCTGGTGTGGAGACAGTTATGCGTTAAGCAGACATGTTGATGTTAGTTTGTGTCCAACCAAGTTTTGAAGTTGGCACTGGAAATGTCTGCAATAAAAAGATGGCACTGAAGAGGCATAATGTTAATAGGACAACAATCAAAAGTGTAGTTCACATTTTATTACATGAGGAACAATTACTTTATGTATATTTCTAAGGCTTTACTGAGGGTTAGTAGCGGGTATAGAAGTGAAAATATATTGTTACTGAGAGAGTGAGGAACTAAAAGGACTGCAGTAAGGAATTAAGTGTAAGGTGAGATAAGCTGGGTCTATATTATAAGATCAACATTTGAAAACATTGAACAACATATGGTCGACACCATATGGTCGATGTCTTCAAACATCGACCTTATAAAAAGACAAAAAAAAAAAAAAAGAAAAAAGTACTCTAACGGGTTTCCCCCACATGGCGGGCTGTGCCCCACACACCCCCCACTACTTAAATATACCAGCTCTGAGACCACACTACATTGCAGTAAACGGAAATCTCCCCTTACGGAGATTTCCATTTACACGCTCGAGATTCTGAGCGTTCGATATTCTTGTGTCGATAATGTCAGATTTGACATTGTCAGCTTTTGAGAATATAATATAGACCCGATAAGCCTGGGTGCCTAAATGTTATCTGTGGGAAAAGCTTGTGTAAGGAATGTATGAGATACTTGTGGCTGTATCCAGCAATATGAATGGAGAAAGAAGACATTATCTCTGGGGTTAAAAAGAAAAAAAAATATATATATATATGTATATATATATATATATATATATATATATATATATATATATATATATACATACATAAGTGTGTGTGTGTGTGTGTGTGTATATATATATATATATATATATATATATATATATATATATATATATATATATATATATATATATATATATATATATATATATAGGTCTACTTCATATGACTGAAAGCTCATATGATCGACAACCATATGACTGACACCAAAACAATGAAAGCTCAAAACACTGAAAGCTCATATGATCGACAGCTCATATGGTCGATACATAAATCCAAAGCATTATGCCCATTCCCCACTGTAGCGCGACCCTGGAGTAGGAATAAATAGTAAGGGGGGGTGTGGGGGCAAAGCCCCCCACATATGTCATCAATTTTAAACATACATATGGATATTTTTAACTGAATTGACTGTATTCATGTAACTAATGAGAGGGGCTATGCCCCCCACACCCCCCAATGTAAGGGGCTGTGCCCCTACCCCCCCAACTATTTATTCCTACTCCAGGGTCGCACTACAGTGGGGAAAGGGCATAATGCTTTGGATTTATGTGTTGACCATATGAGCTGTCAATCATATGAGCTTTCAGTGTTTTGGTGTCAGTGTTTTGGTTGTTGATCACATGAACTGTCGATCATATGAAGTAGACCCATACATATATGCATATGTGTGTGTGTGTATATATATATATATATATATATATATATATATATATATATATATATATATATATATATATACATATATGTATATATATATATATATATATATATATATATATATATATATATATGTATATATATGGATAGATAGATAGATATAGATAGATATATATGGGTCTACTTCTAAATTTAGAATTTTCAAAATATTGACTTTCTTATGGTCGAGACCATAAGATCGAAGTTTTGAAATTTCCTGCCATTTAAATGGAGATTGCCATACAGTGCAGAATGGTATATTTACCATTTTCCTTGCTGTAGTGCGATCTTGGAGTTGGTACATTTAATTAGGAGGGGATGTGGGGGGTGTAGGGGGGCTTGCCCCCTCCAAAAACATAAAAAAAAGATTTTTTGTTTTTATTTTTTTTTAATTTAAATTTTGAAGTTTGAAAACTTCGATCTTATGGTTTCAACCATAAGAAAGTCAATGTTTTGAAAGTTCAAAATTTAGAAGTAGACCTCTATACATATACATATATATATATATATATATATATATATATATATATATATACACACACACACACATGCATACATACACACACACACACACACACACACACATATATATATATATATATATATATATATATATATATATATATATATATATATATATATATATATATATATATATATATATATATATATATATATATATATGTATGGCCTAGGATATATAATCTGGTCTAGTGTTCTAGATTTCGGGTTAATATGACTTTCAGCTATAGAATATAAGGATTATTCTCCAGAAGGAGCTGACATACCAAGGCATACAATTGCCATGATCGATATTTCTTAAGTTCCTACAAAGGATCGCTGAATACTGGGCAGCAAAGCAGAGTAGTCCTACATGGAAATGAACCAGGCAATCACTAAGACATTAAATTAGCCCTACTTCCCACTCCATGGGGACCAGACTGAGCTTAAATATCAAAGCTAATTAGTGCCCACACAATATGGAGTTATGTCCTGGCACCATCCCCTTGACCATGCTTCATTGTGGCCAAAGGAAAAACAAAAGAAAAGGAAAATGATTTTCTGTACTGCTGTAACTGCAGCAAGCTGCTCTGTTAAAACTGTAAAAAAGCAGCTTGCTATTGTTACTACACACTGACCACACACAAACTAAGCATTTTAATGTTTCAGCTGTAACTACAAATGCAGTAATGGCATAAATCCGTGCAAGTACTGCACTTTTGAACCACTGAAACCTGCTGGTCATGCCACCTAACAGCAGGCAATAGTTTCCTTCTCCCTGCCCTAGTTACAGCCTCCTTGAAATTGATTATATGTATTGATCTGCAGTTGTGGGACTGCATACATATCTGCTGACCTCACAAGACCCAAACATAGTGAAAGTTTTGAAACATGAGAAGAATAAATCTAAGATGACTTCCCTGCTTAGTCTAGCAGAAGCATATTGGCATCAAGCCGGAATTGAAATCAAACCAGATGTAGATAAAAATCAGGCAGCAGCTGAATATACCAAGAAGAAAACGAAAGTATATAAGGTGAAGAACCAAGAGAGAAGGCAAGAAATGTGGAAAATGCATAAATATAGTTGCAAGTATAGAAAACATCTGGACTGAAGCAGGAATGGTTAAGGAGAGGCAAATTCATACCAAAAGATGAAATGTTAATACTGGCTGCCACAGATACTGGGCTACTTACATGTTGGTTTACAAAGTCCATTGAACATGTGGGAGAAACAGAAAAATGTAGGTTTTATAAAACAGAAATGGAAACAGCTGCACATCTCATTAGTGGTTTTGACATAGTAATGGCAGAAAGACTGTATGCTGAAAGGCACAATAATGTGGCAAGACTGTAGCACTGGGTATTATCAAACATTATAGTAATGAAGTGGCTGAAAAACACTGGAAACATGAGACACAAAGCATCATAGAAAATAATGAAGTCTGCATCACATGGGATCACTCATTACCAACAGTTAAAAAGACAGATGTGAGAAAACCAGATATAGTGGTCCATGAAAAGACAAAAGTAGCATTGATCATTGAAATCGCTACTCCCAGTGACTACAGTATCTTGTGTAGAGAGAGACACAGTCATAAAATATCAGAATTAGCAGGTAGAAATGAGAGCAATGTGGAAGAAAGATACCCAGATGGTTACAACAGTAGTGGGAGCAACGGGTCTTATAAAAAAGTATCTACAGTCATATTTGGATATGTTCCCAGTGCATGTAACTCCATAAGAATTGCAGAAGGAGTAATTTCTGGGTACATTTTGGGTGTTGCAAAAGAGCACTTCTGGCTGACATCAAATATTGAAACAATTTTAATGTCATGAACTTTAATCGTACTTTCACTTAGGAATCCGGTGTATTCCCATCATGGTATTAGAAACCCAAAAGATTTGGAGAAACTAAGAAAGGCATCCATGGATATTATTAGGGCCCATTGATATTGTGTTTTTTGTATGTAGAGAGTGCGGTGAGGACCTGTTCTTTAGTGATAGTTGGAACAGAAATGGTAGAGGGTATTTACTGGGCAGCACAGGAGCAGCTCAGAAATGTATAGATTCTGTTTTCTGCTTGTACCTTATTATTCTTAACACTTTATGACCCCCTTGTCCCTGGATGAGGTACCCTTACTTATGAGGTGCTCCATATAGAAAGCTTTCTGTACAATGGAAGCAACATGGTGGTCAAAAGTCAGGTTGCTATAAACCTGGGTGCCCAAATTCCTCATGACTGATTGCATGCTTATGACATTGTTCTTAATGTGATAATATGGGCTCTGTTTTAAAATCGCAAAGAGGCGTTACAGCGAACACCTCTTGAGCGACACATAAAGACCAAATGCACTGAACAGCAAATGGTCAAAACAGCTATTTCTTTCCCTGGGAAAGAAATCGTTGGCACCAAACACAATTTAAAACAAGATTCATCACCTCATGCATGTACATAGGTCAGTAAACCTCAAGTACCACTATGACTCAGTCATAGTTCATGTGAATGTAAATGACCTGAGATGTACCTTCCTGGACTGTATCAAGAGAGACTTGATTGATCTCTCAAAATATATGACACAGGCAGGTATGAGCCTATCATTGAGCAGCATTCTACCATCTTCATGGATGATGCCACAATACCAACAGAAAATTATATCCCCCTTTGAATTTTTAATAAATTGTCCTTTATCATGGCTTAACTGCAAAGTGGTTTGCCACTGTAATATAATCAATCACTATAGGGTGCTTCTTATAAATCTTTAAGCACTCTTTCATTGATAAATGTGGGACACCGCCGAATGCTTTTTTGTAGCCTATTCATGTCGTATTTAGATTCTTCCCTTTTTATAGTTCTCTTATGTAGCTCTGTTTTACAGCCAATTATACTTTGTTCCATATGACTTTTTGTTACCCTTTTGTTGTATTGCCATGTTTGAGTTTTTTTCCAACTGACCATAAACTCTGTTGGCACCAGTTCCAGTGTACATTTGTACAGTTTATACATCATCAGAAGGCAAGTTATTGGTTTGTAGTCTTTAGGGTCGTTTGCAGGTTTGCTGTGAAGTAGAAAAAATGTTTTTCCTGTTGTTAACCAGGTTAGTGTCTGTTCAGGGTGCTAATATAAATAGTTCTTACTCATGGTAAAATCTTCATGTAAAGATGTTCACACTTTTAGCCAGAAGTTAGGAACTTCATCTGGACTGGAATTTTCCAATAAGGATCTTTTAGTAACTTAGTTTTAGTTCTTCTATTTCTCTGGTTGTTACTTCATCCCATTTCAAATCCTGGACATTTGAACTTCTTATTCCTTCTTTTACTTTTTCTTTCCATTCAGCGTCTTTGTAATGTTCATAAATATTTCTCCAAAATGTATCTATTTCTTCTTTTTTGGTGGTGTTTCAATTTCTTGCACGTGTTTCCCAGTTCTCTATAAATCTGTTTGGGTCATCAATAAAAATTGCTTATTTTATACCTTTATATTTTTCTGCATATCTATTACGTTTTTCTGCCTGTGCTGATAGTTTATTTTCAGTAGTGCATGATAGATTTTTATCTCTTCTGATACTGAGCATTACTGACATCATGACTATCTTTCAGCATATTAGTTGATCTGTTCTCTCTTCTATACTTTCTAACATTGACACTAGTTTTAATTGCTTTATCATTTTCTCTATTTGATACTTCCATGATGACATTTAATCTCTCCCCTCCCTTCCTTTCCCTTACTGCCCTCTGTTTTGTGGTAAGACTATCTGTTATTAATTTAGCTGGACAGTAATATATCCTATTTACTTTGTGTTATATTGCATGAATTTCTATGAACAGTCATAATTACCGTATTCATTTGTTTTATCAGGCTTCTAACTTTTGGGGTTTTGTTGACCTTCTGTAGTCTATTTCTTTCATTGACCTTAATATGTCTGTCCTTCTCTGAAGTAACTCTTCTCTTAGATTGGTCTTGTTAGCCATCCAGAATTACCTCCTAGTCTTGTCTGTCTTTTCTATCTCCCATTTCTCCCTTCGCTCTTTATTTCTTTTGATGACTTCTTGGACTTGCGCAATCTTCCACCTGCTTTCCTTGCATACCTTATTCCCATACCTGGCTCAGCTGCATACCTGTTATGAAGTCCTCACACGTGCTGTTTTAAGGTGCTTCCAGTCCTCTTCAACTCCACTTATTTCCTCTTCTTGTCGTGGTGGTAGAGCCCTTAGCAATGTTTAGAATGGTTGTACTTTCTCTTCAGTCATCATCTAGGTTTTCAGCCTGATCTTTGTTGACATTGGAAGACTTCTATAACCACTGCTTGCATCTGATTGTGGCAACCAGTGTTTTTTTTACTGTCGGCTTACTGTTTCGCTAGGGAGAATTTACAGTCAATGATGCTACCCCATTGTCCTTTCCTTACTAGGGGGAAGTATACCAGATTTGCACAATAGCCACTCTTGTATGCTTTTTTTGTGACAGTATCACTTTTTGAACCATGTGTTACCTACTATGATGCAGTTTGCCAGACAGAAATCTAGAGTGGCCTCTCTATCTTTATTCCTACTGCACCAGCCATGTGGACCCAGGCAGTCCTTGTATACTATTCTGTCTGTCCTGTTAAGTGCATTCAGGTGAGCCATTATCAACACCAATTTCTGCTGTCCTGATTTATAAATGAATGTGTTTCCTCTGATGCGAACCTCTGTTTCTCAACTCTCCTCTTGGACAGCTGCTATTTGAAGTTCCCATGATTTTCACTGACATTTTGTTTTCTCAGCTGTTCCAGTTGTGTTACAAGCCTATAAATAGGGTTCTTACAGCTGTACACACAGCTTTATTATTTTCTACAGATGTCAATCTTCACTGCAAAATTCAATTTCTTGAAGTTTGTTACATTAACTAAAACACTGACTAATTATATAACAAAATAGTTACATAATTTTCAGTTTGTGGTAAGAGAAGCCTGAGTCAATTGGTTTGCATGTTAATTATTCTAACATTGCTACAGTCATCTTTGGTTTTTGATCTTGGACATACTGAGCTAAACAATGGGTGCCAGCAGAGGTGAAAATAGTCATATCAAACTTGATGAGGTGCTAAGTGCACTGGTTTCTGGCTTGGTATTGACTTACATTTCTTTGAGTGAGCGGTTACAAATGTCTTCTGCATTTCAATGTATGTAGTTATCTGAATGTGTTTACCAGTGTAATATATTCATGCATTCATTACAAAATAGTAAAGTCAGATATTGTCTAGGTGCATCATGTGGACAGACAAGACTTGGTTTAATTATTTGGGGCTGGGTATGTGGTGTTATGAAACAATATGTGTCCTTTCTACAGAATTCTGCTTAGTTGTGGAACTCACAGTCATAAGGGAAGTTTGGACAAGTGGTGAGTGCAGCCTTTTTTATTAAATTAATACAGTTTGTTTCAGAATGTAACTTTTGGTGGTTGGTGACAGTGGGGTTATAAATGTATGTCACAATTTGCTATAGGTGACTTTAATTTTGGAGTACGTTTTACAGAAAATGGTGATATTCTGCTGTTTAAGCTGTTCTGTAGAGTCATCTGGAGAAGCAGTCAGCATTGTAGGAGACGGCTGCATGAAGAATTAATGGGACTTATTTAGACTACACACTAGTATATTACAGGTACGTGAAAATGTTTGTTTGGGAGATTCCGATTTAAACTGTGTGTTTATGAAATCTTGTGTTTGGTTTCATTACTGGAGAAATTTAAGTGGGCAGTATGTGTTTGACGTACTTCTTGTTTTCATGTTGCATGGTTTATATAGTGTACATTTTTGTATTATAGGTTTAATTCTTTACAGGTTGCTAGTTTTCCTGCACTCTGAATGTGCAGTAATTTCAGTGTGTCTTTGTGTTAATGGAGGAGTGTTCTCTCCATTGCTGACTGACCATTATTTCACTGATTGCTTGGGAGTCTGGTTTTCTAGGAGGTTTACCATGTTCATTTTGTTTTCCTCTGCAGGATTTTAGGCCTACTAATAAGATGCGGTCCATTTTAAGGTGTTAGTGTGGCTTATTAGATATATTTTTTTATACAATATTTATTGTGCTTTCCTTTTGAGGATAGTCATAATAAGTTTATAATTAGTTTTGGTGAGGGATTGTAAAACCAGAGTTGTCATTTCACCTCTTGGTGTTGTATTTGAGAGTGATTATGGCCATGTTTTATTGGTCAGATACTGGGTAGGTTTTCCTGCTGGCTCAATTGAATCAACAGTCTACTTGACACAATAACATGGCTCCAGTGAGACATTCTGGTACATGCTGACAGGTGTACATTTTTATGTATAAGATTTTCTTTCATTGTTATGTCAAATCTTAAATTTGGAATAAGCGTATGAAGAAATAAGTATGAATGATGCACTTGGTGCATAGTTGTGCCATGTTTGGTGCATAACTAGTAGATTCATAGGTGTATACTAGACTAATGACCAACAGAGTCTTTACAAGTGCAAAATCATGTATAACTTTTAAATATTACCCTAACTCATGTTAGTAGGAGAACAACCGGGTTTTGAACATGGATTTCCTAAAGACTAAGAAGTATGAAACTGTAATGTCTGACATTATGTAATGACTGTAGTCTTCAGTAATTTATCAGAAAACCAAATCATTTTATAAGGAGAAGGGTAATAATATGAGGCAAAAATCAGGGACAGTTGAGCATTATGAAGTAGTTCTTGACCAGTAATTTTGCTTACATATTTTTTCAGTCTGATTTTTCTTGTGGTGTGGATGGCCAATTATTTCCATGGATTTGATTATCTGGGTGTCATTTTTTTCTTGGATTACAGTTGGTTAGTTTTTGCAATCACAAGTTGTATATCGTATTGTATTGTATTATATTAGTGGGGTGTAGGCAGAGGAAACATTTGTAAGGACAAGGTCAAACATGATATTTGTTTACTGACGTCTACCAGGAAAGTCTAACTGGATAGGTGTCCATTTTCTTCTAGATAAAGTTAGGAAGTGAGTGTAAAGGGCGAGTCAGGAGGTGTGAGGTATGATTAGGAACTTGTTCATATTTAGGAATATCATTATCCTGAGATTGGGCAAAAGCCGAAACAGATTTTAGCTAAGAACTATTTCTGAATGGTTTTGAAGGACTGGAGGGAGGGTACTGATCTGATGCACATATGTAAGGAGTCCCAGGCCTTAGCAACATGGTATAAATATAGCTCATGGCCTTCATATTTGATAAGGTTGTGGACAGAGAAGGTTTTCCTCACTGAATCATAATGATGGAGTGCAAACATAGTAATATAGAACATTATTTATTGCTAGCCACGCAGATGATTGCAGGCTAATGTTGTAGGTCGGTAGCAGCTCTGTATACATTAGTTGAAGAGTTACTTCTAATCACTTTAGGCTTTCAGTGCCCTACAGAAGTGGGTTGTGAAAGGGGCATTTGCTGATAATTTAGCCACTTTATTACACTATTAGTCAAATTTTGCTTTTTATGCTGCCTGGAAGTTAATAGGAATGAGTGCTCCATAAACTACTCACAGGAGGTGTTAAGTAGTGGAGAGTGAAGCTTTAGTTGCGTCAGTGAGTTTTTGGATCTGTAAAGCATTTCAAATTTTTCGGTGAGTTTGTTAGGCATTTTTGTATGTGCATGTGAAATGCAAGATTATAGGCTCATAGGTAAGGTAAGTACTAGGCCAGCTGCTCTTGCAGGTCATTTGATCTAATTAATTTCCATTTTTGTGTTTGAAATAATCTATCCCACTTGGTTATAGATTGGCCTTACCTGTCTCATGGTTGATAATTACATATGATCCCTAATGAGAATAATTGGGATCATACCATAGATAATGTGAGTGGGCCAACACCTAGCATAAAGCATTTAGGAGCTGCATCTGCCCATTTGTAGTGCATGGGGCAGTTTTGGGGTAAAATTTCTGTTTTCCATCCATAAGTTGCAGTTGGAAATGTACAGGGATGAACTTTGTTTTATGTGGATGGGGAATCTGTTCCACATGAGCAGTATCATCTGTGGTATGCCTGTCCCTCCAAACTGTTCTATTAATGTTTCAGAAGAGGTTTAGATGCCTAAGCAAAGTATTTGTGAAGCCATTTGACTTAGTGATCTGCAGTAAATCCATTAGTAATAGGTCAGAGGTTGCCTTGTATGCCAGACACAGGTCACATCTTCGGAATCTATAGGTTACCAAGTATATTGACAGGGGTTGTTGGTGCATAGTTGTGCCATGTTTGGTGCATAACTAGTAGATTCATAGGTTTATACTAGATTAATGACCAACAGAGTCTTTTCAAGTGCAAAATCATGAGGGCCATTGAGGGGCTCTGCCTAACATGGACTGGGATTTTGTTCCAGAGTGAGGGGAGCCTCTGGGATATGAATCTGTCCCTCCAGCATGTCCTATTTATTTCTGTGCTAAGGTTTAAGTCCCTGGAGCATGTAGCTCTAAGGGATTAGGATTTCCTGAGGTGGAGCATTTCCATTAATTCTGGTTTGGACATGACTTTATTCGTCAGGCACAGATTGCCTCTGAGTAGGCGGTAAGCAACTGAGTAGAGCTGGAGTTTCTTTAGCCTAACTGCGTAGGGCATCTGTTTGAGTCCCTTGATCCTCTTGGTGAGGTACGTTTGGGGTCTTTCCAGTTGCTGCAGGTGTCTGGTAAGGTATATCCCAAATGGGGCATTGTATTCAATTATGGGCCTGATGAGTGATGAGTAGAGGGGCACAAAGACCTCTCTTGATCTAGATGTGAACCCTTTCGTGATGAGGTGGGCTATATAGAAGGTCTTTCTAACCAGTTTGGCAACGTGATTGTCAAAGGAGAGATTGTTATCTACTTGGCTCCCCAAATCCCTAAATACATCTTCCGTACATAATGGATTACCACCTATGTGGCAATTTGTGGGCACTTTGTTTTTCCCAAAAAGGGATGACTATGCACTTTTTGGCATTTAGCTTTAGGCCATGGCTCTGGCACCAGTTATCTGTCTCTGTGAGACCCTTTTGGAGGATTCTTGTGTCAGTCAGCGAGTCTATTATGGCACCCAGTTTGCAGCCATCTGCGAACTTGGTCAGCCATAGTCCTCCCGTGTTAGCCTGCACCTCAGAGAAATATATACCAAACAAGAGCGGTCCAAAGACTGAGCCTTGTGGGATGCCACTTGTAACTGGTTTAGAGTCTGACATGGCACCTGCAATTCTGACCATGTGGGTTCTATCCCTGAGCCAGTTTGCATCCCATCTTGTGACATAGGGTTGATATTTAAGCTGGTGAGCTTATTATGATGCCCGAGTGGGGTATTGTGTCGAAGGCTTTTGCGAGGTCCAGGTAGGCTGTGTGGACTACCTTCCCTTCATCTATGGCCTTGGTGACTGTTTCAAAGAAGTTGACCAGCTTCAAGAGGCAAGATCTGCCCTTAAAGCCAAATTGGGTAGGATCCAGTGTTTGGAGGTTTCCAACGTCTTTGTTTATGAGTTCCATGATGATGCGCTCCATAGCTTTGCAGACCAGGCTAGTGAGGCTTATAGGGCGATAGTTTCCTGGGTCCGTTGTGGCACCACCTTTGTGGAGTGGGACCAGTGTTGCTGTACAGCATTCCTCGGGTACATATCCTGTAGTAAGGCTGAGATTGAACAGTGACTTTGTGAGGGTTCAGTTCTTCTTGGAGCTCACGTAAGACGCAGCCCGGGACACCGTCTGGTCCCATTGATGCTGTGTTTTTTGCTTTGGAGAGGGCAGCTCTCACCTGTGCATCTGTGATGTCAGGGAGGCTACACTTTGTTGGGATAGACATTTGCTCTTTTGGGGGGGAAGGGGGAGAAGTTTGCACTGAACCTGTCTGCCAGGATGTTGGCAATGTCTGTGGGTTCAGTGTATTTTTTGTCATTTTGCACTAACTCAGAGCATATCTGGGAGTTGCCACCCAGGTTCCTGACATAACTAAAGAAGGCCTTGTGATTATCTTTTGCGTCTTGTGCAATTTTTCTTTCGAAGCTGGCCTTAGATGATTTTATGAGGGATCGTAGTTTCTTGCTAGTATTGATCTGAGATGCCTTCCCAAGTTCACAGCTTCAGGCCACGGACACTCGGATTGTGCCTACCAGGGGTTACATGGGCATGTCCAGTTATACACCTTGATGTGCTACTCTCCCCTGATAATGACATATGTCCGCTGGAACCAGGTCCCTCCCGGGACTGGCCTGGCCCATGTGAACGTGGCCTGCTGGGGTGTAGTGTGGACAGCTCCCCCCTGCAGTACTGGGTACTGGGGCTGGTACTGCCACTACGTGAGCAGCTTTGTGTTCTTGCACGTCCACGTCAGTCGCCAGCTGTTGGTGTTGCTGGCCTACGTCCATGCGGCCGGCGCCGCACTCCCACCACATGTTCTAGCACGGACAAGCCACGGTCGATGAGGCCCACCATCTCACCCAACTGTCTATCCATGACTTCGGTATAATCACGGAGGGCACCTGCAAGTTCATGGAAGTTGTCACTTACATATGAGAGAGCAGGCCTCTGCAGCCTCTGACCCTGTCTGGTGTACAGTTCCATAAGTGCCTGTGCCCCCATGACAGTCTGAAACATGCGTCTGGTGGTACCAGTTGTGGCACTTCTGCCAGGGGTATGATGACCAGCGGCCCTCCCATGAGCACCCTGGTACATCTGCTTATGTGATGCCCTGCTGGACATCCGGCTATGCCTACTGTGTCCAGACTCAGCAGGCATAGATACCACACTCTCCTGTGCACTGCCACCAACCTCCAACTGTCCCTCTGGTATGGCCACTGGTGATGGGGTATCTATAGGCACTGTGACTGTTTGGGGTTGGGGTAAATAACAGGGGGATGTCAAACGATGGTGCAGTTTCTGCTTCTGACAACACTGTCTGTGCCTCAACAGTCCTATCATCATTTTTGGTGTCTGTATGGACACCAACATCAGATTGCATGCATGAGGGACACTGACCCACTTCACCACCTTTGAGGGGAAAACAAGAAATGCACTTAAAGACCTGTACGGCATTGCATAACAGTACACACATGCACGCACACACACACACACACACACACACACACACACACACACACACACACACACACACACACACACACACACACTGTAATTCCACCATAATAACTACCTGTCCCTGAGTTTACAGACAGTCCCATGTTTATTCACGTAAGTTCTCCATCCTGCTTCACACTTGGTAACATACACTCATTAATACCACTCATTAACGTATCATTATTGTAAATGCCTAGACAAAGGATCACAACACAAGACCTGTTACTCCATTACCTCCTTGATTTGATTGGAGTAGGTTTTACAAGGCCTCACTGCTGTTCACCCTGGGTATGTCCGGACATCGTGAACATGGCCCACATATGTTAGGGGCTACTACATTCACACCATAATGTCACGCACTGAAGTGTCATATGTAACTATTGCTCAGTAGATGCAAGATCTGCTGCTCAAGCAACTTATTATATGGACAACAGTAATATATGGATACACTCCCTGGTGCTGTCTAGTAATTCCCCAATGCATCTGTAGTGCTGAATACGTGGGTAGTCATTCACCTTTCTGCTTATTGCAGTTTTAACAGTAAACCTGGTGACTAGTTTCCCTCCCAATGCACGTTCCATGCTACAGACCTTTTTATACTATCAGCTGCCCTGTGATTACACATCAGACAAATATTCCTGGTGTCTCATGTGTCAGTCCATGTCCATGTTCTGCACAATTCCAAAGAGAAGTACAAACACTAAACACCACGTGTAACAGCCTAGTCCCAGCTAATGAATGAACAACCCCACAATTATACATGTTCATACATGACACGCACACAAACACATCCAACATGCATCAACCTCCCCTCCACTCCACCAGATTGCATTTACAGACAAAATAACACCCCCCCCACAGACACACACACACCTACAGGTGAGGTTGCACACACAGACCCCATTACCCCAACCCTTATTGTGGCTATGGGGAGTGTACACACCCTTATTGATATGACGCACTCTTCCTTGATATGCCATGGGACCACATCACTGCATATGTTAACATTACATGAGCCTGATATGTCACATGTCCTGTACATTCAAATGCAGTGTCTAACAAATGTGTTAGGTGTGCAGATGCTGACAGCGATGCATACACTCTGTGGGTGCATATGTGTGCATGCCCTTATCATGATCGTTTGTTGCAACTATTGTTATGTGTACTACAGCAGTCACTATTCCTGGCAGGGGTATACTAGCATGGGGCCATCTGCATTTGCCATATATGGTCAGTCTGCCCTACACGTCTCCCAACCCTGCATGATTGCAAGGTCAACTCATGTGCACATCCCTTGGAGTTCACACACTGCCGTCACTATTGCTGTGGAGTCAGGGTTACATCAGCCATAGTTCCTGAACCTGACTGTGTGCAGATACAGTCATTCATAGCATCTTTAGGATCCCTGCTGCAGTGCACTGGTGTGTCACGATGACACCCCCGCCCCACCTTCAGCCTTTTTGCAGATGCTTGACAACTATGGCCTACACATGTGTGTCAGTTTGCAGTGTCCCAAACACTAAACACCACGTGTAACAGCCTAGTCCCAGCTAATGAATGGCAAACATACAGATGTACACTGGCACCAGCTCAGTACAGATGGGGATGGTGGACCTGAGGTGAGGTGAGGTGAGGCATTGGTTGTGCAGCACATGTATCTTACATGATACTGTCTGTAGGTTTCCAACATGGTCATGGTACACCAGTACACATTGCAACGCATGACTTTTGGGAACCTTTTCTGTTATGCATACACTACCTTTAAAGAGGCCTGGCTGATGATTCATGTGGTACAACTGTCAGATCTGATTACCCTAACCCACAGGCCACACGCTTGCAGAGTTCAGGCAATTGCTGACATGGGACATGCACAGCCAGTACTTGCTAGACATTCCTGTAACCCCCCCTCAGTGTTGTGGCATGTTACTGGGCAGCCCGCATGACCAGTTTGCTACATGTGACATCATTTGTCTTGGATGGCCATCAGTTTATTTCCTACATCATTCCTGTCCCATAAATCCTTGCCACATAAATGACTGTCTGCACAGTTTGCCATGGCATATGCAATGTTGAGGTATGGCTGCATGTCCAGCTCATGTGTGCTACCTGCTGGGTATGGGGCCCAGCCATGTCATGTAAGATGTGTGCAAGCCACACCTGCCTCTGTTGCAGGTAAGTGTGCACATTTGATGGCCAAATGTCTTGGACAGCAGACCATTAGTGGTGCGACATTGGGATGTTTACTTGCTGTATGGTGCATATCCATGACAAATGCCTTCAGTCAGTACCTCGACAGCTGCTTCCACTATATTTTATCTGGAGTGTGTGCACACATATGCTTCCAGTGTTTGTTATGTATTCCCCATATTTGCTGCCCTAACCTACGATTCCATATTACACACTGATTGCTCATGTTGGGACCACATTGCAAGTTTTTACACTTGCGGACCGCTGTATTATGATATGCTGTAGTGTAGATCTGTAAGAGTTGCCATTGTAATACTGGTATATACACTGTTGTAGCACTGTATAAGGGTGATGTTTCACACATGTCCCTATTGTAGGTCATTTGTCCCACCATTATGCTCATCCCTGTGGACACATTTTGCAATGACAGGATGTTAGTTATATTGCAGGTGCCTGACATAACCTTCAGATACCCCATTATGGTCACCACTGTGATGCACTGCAGTTAAGAGCAACAATACGTGAACATGTACGGCATGCATTATGGGTAGGTGTGTTAGATGTGTGCATGGAATATACCATAGCCATTACATGACCAGTGTATTGGCAAGCATGAACATAAACCATACTCACCAGCTACAGGCTGTTGCCTTGGTGGTATATCAGAGGGATATACATAAGCGTGTGAGACATGTGATGTCAGTAGCCACAGCTGTGGCATTAGTACACGGTGGGTGCAGCATTACAGTACATCAACAGTAGAAGTCCACAATACTACAGCTTATACACATCTGTTTATTACTATTATGCAGCAACAGACTATATATATGTCATGTCACATATGCATGATCTACCTGTACAGATGCGGATGGATATGCAACAGTGGTCTACTGATGTGCCCTGCGGCCTTATCTGCACACTCCTCAGCTGGTGTGTGGGTATCACTCACCTCCACTTTGGTCTCTGCTAGTTGTTGCTTGTGTGAGCGGGCAGATGCCACCAGGCTGGCGAGGGGCTCCTGAACACGTGTCAGGGGGGTGGATGGCATGACCCCCCCTCTGTTGCAAGGTGATCCACCAGACTGCAGCAGCATGCCGATAGGCATCGCGGAGCAGGTTTCTGTACTAATGCCGGACCTGCTCATAACTGCGGTTATGCAGGCCGACATCATTGACCCTGTGGACTAGATCATTCCACAGGATGGTCTGCTCCTGCTGCTAATGGGCTGTGCTTCAAAACAGCACCTGGTAGTGCTGTATGAGGTGGTTGATGATGACTTCATTTTTATCTGCTAAATACACAGGTAACCTGCCATGTGACATCTTGCCTGAAAGACATAAAAATGGAAACAGGTCTGAGCAACTCATACAGCAAGGTTACCATAGTTCTTAATACATATCTCTGTTGCCCACCCCCACTATATCTGTGACAACAAAATGTTCACACAACTCAATAGGTATGGCTACAGCTTAACTACCACTGGGACATTTATCGTATTGTACCACGCTTTGTGCTATGTGTTTGTAGCCAGGCACCCTGTGGGGACACTATCCTTGCTGGCCTGTTACGGACAATGTCACCTGCATGCCATTGTAAGGGCTTCTATGGTTCCATATATGCATGTGGTCTGTTTGCTATGGGTATGCAGGAACTCCATCAAGGCTGGGTCTGAAATGGCCTTGTATGCCAGACATAGGTCACCTCTGAGCAGTCTGTGTAAGACTGAGTAGAGGAATAGGGATTTTAGCCTATCTGTATAGGACAGGTGATTGAGATCTCGGATTTTCCTGGTCAGGAACCTCTGTTGTCTGTCCAACTGCTGCATGTGCTTGGCAAGGTATATGCGGAAGGGGGCATTGTACTCAATAATGGGTCTGATAAGGGAGGAGTACAGGGATGTTTTGACCTCCTTGTTCCTGGATGAAATACCCTTATTTATGAGGTGGGCCATGTAGAAAGCCTTCCGTACAACAGAGGCAGCGTCATGGTCAAAAGTCAGGTTGCTATCAATCTGTGTGCCCAAGTCCTTCACAACTGATTGTATGCTTAATACATTGTTATTAATGTGATAATTAGTGGGGATGACATTTTCTGCAAAGAGGATAATGATGCATTTCTTGGCATTCAGTTTGAGGCCATGCTTCTGGCACCAGTCAGTAGTTTGGGTAAGGCCCTCTTGGAGGATGTTCACATCACTAGGGGAAATTAAGACAGCACCCAGCTTGCAGTCATCTGCAAACCTGGTCAGCCACAAACTACTGATTTTGGCTTGCACCTCAGAAAAGTACATCCCAATCAGTATAGGCCCCAAGACCGATCCTTGGGGTACATCAATAGTTACTAGTCTAGTACTAGAGGGGGCTTCCCCTACTTTGACTGGGTTCTATCAGTGAGGCAGTTAGCTACCCATCTGGTAACATACAGGTTGATGCCTAGCTGGGAGAGAGTATCTATTATGCCCGAGGAATAGTGTCAAAGGTTTTGTTGAGGTCAAGGTAGATGCTGTGCACTGTCTTCCCCTCGTCTGCTTCTGGCACCAGTCAGTAGTTTGGGAAAGGCCCTCTTGGAGGATGTTCACATCACTAGGGGAAATTAAGACAGCACCCAGCTTGCAGTCATCTGCAAACCTGGTCAGCCACAAACTACTGGTTTTGGCTTGCACCTCAGAAAAGTACATCCCAATCAGTATAGGCCCCAAGACCGATCCTTGGGGTACATCAATAGTTACTAGTCTAGTACTAGAGGGGGCTTCCCCTACTTTGACTGGGTTCTATCAGTGAGGCAGTTAGCTGCCCATCTGGTAACATAAAGGTTGATGCCTAGCTGGGAGAGAGTATCTATTATGCCCGAGGAATAGTGTCAAAGGTTTTGTTGAGGTCAAGGTAGATGCTGTGCACTGTCTTCCCCTCGTCTGCTTCTGGCACCAGTCAGTAGTTTGGGTAAGGCCCTCTTGGAGGATGTTCACATCACTAGGGGAAATTAAGACAGCACCCAGCTTGCAGTCATCTGCAAACCTGGTCAGCCACAAACTACTGGTTTTGGCTTGCACCTCAGAAAAGTACATCCCAATCAGTATAGGCCCCAAGACCGATCCTTGGGGTACATCGATAGTTACTAGTCTAGTACTAGTGGTGGCTTCCCCTACTTTGACTGGGTTCTATCAGTGAGGCAGTTAGCTACCCATCTGGTAACATACAGGTTGATGCCTAGCTGGGAGAGTTTATCTATTATGGCCGAGGAATAGTGTCAAAGGCTTTGTTGAGGTCAAGGTAGATGCTGTGCACTGTCTTCCCCTCGTCTATGTCTTTGGTGACTGTTTCAAAGAAGTTGACCAAGTTTAACAGGCATGATCTCCCTTTGACAAAAACAAACTGTGTGGGGTGAAGCTTTTGGAAGTTGCCAATGTCCTTGTTTATAAGGTCCATGATGATGTGTTCCATGGCCTTGCAGATCAGGCTAGTTAGGCTGATGGGCTTATAATTGCCTGGGTCAGTGGAAGCTCCACCTTTGTGTAGAGGGATGACAGTGGCTGTCCTCCATTCAGCTGGGATGAAGCTGGTGCTCAGGCTTTGGTTGAATAGGGTGTCTAGTGGAGCTCAGAGCTCATGCCTGAATTCATGCAGGATGCAGCCAGGGATGTTATTGGGTCCTATGGAGACTGTATTTTTTGCCTTTGAGAGGGCAGGTGCTGGGGATGTCCTGGTTTACTGATGAAGGGACAGGGGGGTGAAGTTTTCACTGAACCTGTCTGCCAGCAGGTTAGCTATATCTGTGGCATTTGTGTACTATGTGCAATGTCGTTATATATGTTTTTTTCAAAAATGTTCTGGATCTTGTCTCACATTGTTTGTCTGTCCAGTTTTATTAGTTTGGTCTTCAAAGTTATAGCTATAGTTTGCTCTCACTTCATTTCTTTTTATCTTTATCCATCATCGTGCTTGAATTCCACTTCTGCATTTTGCCAAACTGTTTGACATTCCTTCAAAAAGTGGTATAATACTTTATTCTATTTGCCATTTTCTGTTTGTGTCTTGTACCATGGAGGTCAGGTTGTGATTGAAAAGTCTGCCAGCCAATCCACTTTCTTGGTTACCAAAATGAAATTAATAGATAAACAAACAAGCACAAAGCTGAATAATGGGTATAAATTACATGATTTCCTGCAGAGATTAAGTTTAAATCAGGGTACCTTAGAGAGTACAGTACAAATCTATTTGTTTTACTTTTTTATTAAAATACACAAATGTTTGCTTACAGGTACCATGTAATCTGTGTACATTGTTGCTACTCTCACATTACATAAAACACAGTATGCGGGTATTCAGAAATTAAAAATAGCACACTATGTAATGCTAAACTTTGCAGTAAGTGCTATCATGCAGGCATACCTTTCAACCTGTTAGAGCAAAAATCTGGACACAGCCATAAATAATGGAGGGACAAAGGCCCCAAAACAGGGACACTTTTTAAATATTGCTTTTACAAACAAATTGATAGAATAACAGGTTTTGCATTAGCATGGTTTCCTGCAGGGTATAAAGTCTGAAACTGAAGTGTCTGTGATTTATTTTCTGACTACAGTCCTCCATAATTTGCCAGAAAAGCACAATTTTGTGAAACAGACCAAAAATAAGAGGCAAAAATCTGTATAGTTGAGAGGAATGCATGCAGCGCATATCCAGTTCGGAGATATCTGCAGTATAATCATGAGTGTGAATTTGTGTGGTCATTAATATATACTTTCACAAGTACATTATTTTTGGGTGAAAATGAAAATATTTTATTTTGGTATGTGTGACTATGGATGCTAGTATCAACCATGTCTGTTAATTATAAGATGTACTGCGGTGGTGGTGCTGCGGTAGCGTTGCCTCACCGTTTGACGTTGCCTGTTCTATTCTCAGTTAGAGCGTCATCTGTATGGTGACATGCATGAATGGGCGTTCCTTCATTAAAGGTTGTGCGTTAGACCCGGCAAGCCAGCACGTAAAACTCTACTGCCAATCATTAGCGGACTGGAGTTCCGCTGTGGCGACCCCTAACCGGGAAAAGCCGAAAGACATAAAACAAATACCTATGTGAATAAATTTCCTATGTGCATGCATATACATAAGCATATGCATGCACATTACTCAGGCAAGAAAGCACAAAGATTGCAATATATGCATGCATATATACTTTATGTATGTATGTGTGTTGAATTAAATATTGAGATACATATGTAAATATGCAGGTACAAACAGAGTCACTAATCATTTGCCATTACTATTTGAGATGATTTAGGTGGTGATAATGATAATTACCAATGAGTTTGTTCGATGTTTTGTGTTTTGAACAAATTCATTGATTATTCATTGTACAGACACACACACACACACACACACACACATATATATATATATATATATATATATATATATATTATATATATTACATGCTCAGAACACATTATTGATTACATTTAGAGATAGTTACACAAATGAGGGTGTGGATAACAGAGTGGAAGACAAGGACAGTACAGTAATGTGATGCAGGCTAGTCAGCATCCAGATGTACTAAAAGTATAATTCCACATTGTAGGATAACAGCAGAACTGTTTGTATTGTTGGATAGAGTGTATACATTTTGTACTACCTGGCATAATATTATTGTACTCCATAATAAGTCATTATGGCTATATTACCCTTTAATGTTTAACTGACCCTCTGCATAATGTCAGACATTTGCATAGACCTAAAATGTGACATCAACACACTGACCATTCCTTGTGTGTACTGTTGTGGACATTTGACAAGGTGATGGCAGTCCTATTCTTGGACTGAGACAACACATCCTTGTTTTCATTTGATGCATTCAGATTTGGGGTATAGCACTGTAGGGCTTATCAGTGCATAGCAATGAGAGCATCACCAGAGGTGACATACTGAGTGGGAACACTGTTCTATCACTGACATGAGATATGCAGTCACAGCAATGAAAGCAATCACCAGAGGTGACATATTGAGTGGGAACACTGTTTTGTCACTGGCATGATATCTGCAGTCTAGCTGTCTAGACAATACATTTTGTGTGAGTAGAATATTTCTCATTCAGGCCTGGGGTGTGTTTGTATGGTTTGGGTCATGCAGAAGTGTACTGGCAGGCCTTATGTAAATGTTGTTGTTCACTCATGTCCGGCTAAGTCTTCCAAGATGACAGTACTGCATCTGTATAAGTTTTTAGGTTTTGTTGCTTCTCTGTACTAAACACTGTGTTATGTGATGCTATCATGTAGCCTATGTACAGACGTGATTAATAGGTCTGTGAACTGTGATCTCCATTATCAGATATGTATCATATCTGAAATTTATCGACATTATAAAATGCCTAGAATTTCAAGTCTGTCAGTAACACACGAACAGGATATTTTCAAACCGCATGAATATAAATGTAGATTGTGTTACATACATGCATGCATACATACATATAAAAGTAGCTATTTGTCAGAATATAGGGTTATGGATGGCATGAGATTTTTGGTTGTAGCACTTACTTTTTACTGCCTTAGTAAAAGTACCCCTGTAATTACCTACTATAATATACTCGGAATGGTACTGAAAAGTATATGGGAAATGTATAGACTGCATTTGCTTCAGCTTTCAAATGCTAATCAGTGTAAATTAACTGTACTGTTGTCAAACAGGCAGGAAAGATGTGAAAGTTGAAAACATTTTACCACAATGAATGATAGAAAAAAAGTGAGAAAAGAAAACCAGCAGGATGGAATCACTATTAGACAAATAGTTATGGTGCGATTTCGGAAGGACAACATACAGCATCAGCTAATGAGAAAATACTTTTCGAGCAGTGATTAGATTCTGTTTGAAAGCTGCATGACATTTTTAGAGAAAAGATGCAAAATATTTTATTATTTTAGAATATTTGGACATTTATTAGTCAACATGTTTCTTTGCAAGGCACAACTGTCCAAAGCAATGCTGTGCTGTAAAATGAGGGAAATATGTATGACTATAAAAGTGCACCTACATCATCACACACACACACACACACACACACACACACACACACACACACACACACAAGCAACACTAATAACACACTGTATGAAAAATAATTGATAGTGGAGGGAAAAACATTTGTAGCAACAAGCATGAAAAATACTATTGCCTAGGCTTGAATACTTATTTCCAAAAGCAAGTACATAGTAAAGTAGCAATCACTTCATTGCTAAAGAGGCTGCAGGTCTGTGTGTGACAAGAAGACAGCATCTTTAGCTGAGTAAAATCCAGTCATTCAGCTGATCTAATTGCTCATGAGTGGGGGAAGGAAAATACAAAAGGACAAACTGCAGCTGCAAGTTCTAAGCATTTCCTCTAAAACCCCCCACTGAGAGTTTTTTGTAATCTGACCTGCAGTATGCTAAAAAGGCTATTTGAAAACCTTTCCCCTAGCTGAACATGTGACTTACAGAGTACTAAAATGTAAACAAACTCCTCTAGCAAAAAATCTGAGCCAGTGCCCCTTTAATGTTCTTTGCCACTATCACAAGTCTGTTCTTGCAAAATGTGGGAAGTAACCAGCAGTGGAGAGTTATATAGGCTGTAGTGATCATTATTGTATATTGGTCACTGTCATCTCAGTGGTATTAATGTGCTAACTGCATGGTATTTCTCTCAGAAGAGAAATGTAAATTTAAGGGGAATGGTGTTAAAATGAGTTAGTCAATAACAGTTGTACAAGTCATTGAATTTCCTGCTGTTGGCTGTTACACTGACTGCAATGGCATTACCTGCTTTACAAAAAATGTGGCACGTCCAACACTCTATAATGGCTGATGTTTCTCCCAGTCTTCTGACTTGCAAACTTGAAACAAAACTACTGGGTGTTGGACAGGTAGGTGTCAGACTTCTGAACTGCCCCTATTTTAGAGGAACTTTCCCATTTTCAGGCCTGATTTACCACTGCACAGCATGACCTTATTTTTGGAGGTATGTCCCTAGTTTCAGTCTTGATTTAACCCTTTACAAAATTTCAGAATATCCCCTATCACATGTGGTTTTTTAGCTGTGAAGTACACAGAAAACTACACCACAACAACCAACATATGACTGGCAACAATAGATTAAAGAAACACAACACACATATTGCATTCCCTTTTTCAGAAGCAAATTAAATGACCTTGTGGGGTAGAATTTTGTAATACAGTTTATTAAAGTCTATAGATTTTACACTGTCTCTTTCATAACATGCTTATATTTTTCCATTGTTTTTGTCACCTACTGTTCTTTAAACATGCTTCCGAATAGTATTTCACATTTTTACTAGAAGAGGGGAGAACTGTATGCCCTTTGATATTCAAATTTTATGCTGATTAGATGTCCATGTTATTAGCTGGATGTTCCTACTTTTTAAGGGCCTTTGTTTCTATTTTTAATGTCTTCAGCTTGAAAGGTATGGTAGGCTAAGTAGTAACTCCATTCAAGTGTGTCATCTCATGCAACATTCTAAGTTAAATCCATATAGTAGGCACCAGCAAGAGAGAAAATCTTAGGACTGGTAAAAGGATGGGGGTGTTACCTTTCAAACAGATTAACTCTGTACCAAGGGACAGGTTCCTTCTTATTACAGAAAGAAGACATCTTTGCTTAGTACTGACTTGGAAAGGTACGTCTCAAGGATTGCCCCTTTAAAGAAAGTTGAAAGGGGGGGCTAACACAAGCAAAAAAAGGGGGTAGGCATTTAGATAGTAGCCAGAAGGTAAAAAGAGATTTTCAGAAGAAAAAATACTACTAAGTGATGTGAATGTCAATTGGTTGGACATAAACTCCAATTCCCGTACATCTAACATGAACTTGTATAGTTTCACACAGCTAAGGGTGACACAGTGGTGCAGCAGTTAATGTTGTCACCTCACACGCAGTGGCGTAACTACGTTAGAAGCGCCCTGAGGCAAACTTTTCCTAGGCACCCCAAACCTATATATATATATATATATATATATATATATATATATATATATATATATATCTATATATATTTTACAATCGGAAGTTCGAATGTTCAACCATGACAATGTTAAATCTCAAATTAATGAGACCAGAAGATCGCAAGCCAGGAATGACACAATATTAGTAATAAACAAAAATCCTTAGTAATTGACAGTCTACATTTTAAATGCAGAAAATTAGTGAGCATGTTTATAACAAGAAACAAATATCTGGAACAACTTACAGCACAAATAAATATAGGAAGATGCATGCTAACAGCATAACAAGCACTTTTTGTAAGGTGTTGTGACTGTGCTGAGCTATGCCCCTGCTTCCCCTAACCATATATATATATATATATATATATATATATATATATATATATATATATATATATATATAAATAAAACTCCAGAGCAGTAGAACTGTGAGTAAGTGTGCAACACCACAAACTGGCGATTTGCACACAGACAATTAATTTCAGTATAACGATATTTCTGCATTTGTACACAGGAGAGCTTTGATAATGATGTACTTCAATAACAAAAGGGGTCTCCCCAGCTTAATGCATGCTTCCCTGTACACAGTTCCCATTTCAAAATCTGCTGTGCTATGGAAGTCATAGATGGCACTCCCTCAATTCAAAGATTATGTGTAATGTAGTTGTCCAATGGGTCTTGAGGTGATACAGTAATTCAAATGCAGATATATATATATATATATATATATATATATATATATATATATATATATATATATATATATATATATATATATATATATATATATATTTTTTTTTTTTTTTATAAGACTGGCTGATGGATAATATCGTCCACCTTAAGATAACAACATATGGTTTCTACAGGTATGTTTTAAGTGTATCTTTGTAACATTTTATCTAACCATCACAGAAGTTTTGACTTTGACCAAGCTATGGCACTAGTAAACTTGGCTTTAACTGAACACTGATTAACATGTCGATCTTCCCATTTTATATGGATCTTTTTCAGAGCTGATGGTACTAACTGTACAGGCTCTTTGCATGACGTTGGTAAGTCGGCAAGGTTGAGATGATCTCCAAAGTATAAAAACTGATGAAACCTTTTAATTTATTCAATAAGAAAGACATAGCAGAAGGTGCTGGAGAGATCTGACTGGTCCTTCAAAATTTTCAAGCACTTGAGTCTCAGCCATATCAATAACAGAATTCTCTATTTTTTTCACAGATAGTCATTCCATATCCAAGCTAAAGTCAGGCAAATATATGTCATTGTTCCATTCATGCATTTGGTTTTCTTGGTATGTACCTTCATTCTCATCCATGCTACCTTACCAGTGGAAATGAAGAGATCATAGAATGGAGGATGGCTGTTCAGTCATGAAGGGCTGCATTCAAAGAATATCTTCGCTAAGTCACCTCTGGCTAATCTCATTTACTTCACTGACCGGGTCATTTCTGCACCAAATAAGAGTTACCTAAATGTTGCATGACATGCACTCACAGAAGTTGATCAAAGTCTGGCACTTTGCTAAAGTCCTAGGAAAATCAAAGTGCTCAACCTGCCTGCTAGGCCTTGCAAATACCATTTCACATTTCACCATCAAGGGACAGTTTCTTGAGAGAATTGGGCACTTTTCTTACTATTGTAACTACCTTGCTCTAACTGTAAAGTGTCAAGGTGTTTGGGGCAGGATCATCACTTATATACTGGAATTACATTGTATGATTTCGGGCAGCAACTTCAGTCCTCAGTTCTGTGATAACTGAAGTGCGAGTATAGGGAAATACACACTAACCCTGAAACTGCTCTATCTGGGAGTATTCCATCTTCTCATAATTCACATACACTGCACCTACCTTCTGAAGCCAGCGACCATCCGAGTCCGACCAACAGAATGAACATCCACATAATCCAGCCAAAAGAAACTAAGCCAGCGACCGTCCGACCATGTCTGAAACCCCGATCGCTCTACACGACGCCCGCGCAACAAAATTCCCACGAGAGCCGAGAGAGAGCTCTCAGCTCACTCCTCATTGGACCTGACTGCAAGGGAAGCAGTCCGGAACTCCTCTGTTCTGTGCGGTAGTTGACCGGCCCGCACAGATGTCTGGGTATCCTACACAGCACAGGTTGCTGGGTACCCGTTTCTCTGCATTCGGACTGCCGATAAAGGCATTCTGAATAAATTTTTGTTTCACGGATTTTTTTTTCTTGTTTTTTTTTCTAGGTGGGAGAGCTGCAGACTGGGATTCTTACCACCGGACGATGGACATTTACTAAATAAGCAAACAATCCGTGACAACATCCGTCGGCCCAAAGCGCCCCCTGCTGCTTGGTGCCCTGAGGCAATTGCCTCACTTTGCTTCTCATAGTTACGCCACTGCCTCACAGCAAGAGGTTCTCTGATTCAATTCTCAGCTGGGATGCCTTCTGTGTAGAATCTGCATGTCCTCCCTGTGTTTGCATGGGTTTCCTCCGGGTACTTTGGTTTCCTTCCACATTCCAAAGACATGCATTTGGAGCATTTCTCCCCAGGCCTCCACTGAAAATAGGCTGTGTCCTAGTCAGACTTTCCCAGTCAACAAATGTTAAATAAATAAACTAATTAAAAGCCCCACACATTATTGCAAGTCATCAAATTCTCTGTTGGATTGGATCCTAGTATCAGACCCCAGCAAATACTCCACCACAGGTACAATGTCAAGACTCTGTCAGTGATCATTTCCCAATCTATACGACTAGAGATCACACACATTCGGTTAAACAATATTTACAAAACAACACATAACATTTCCAAGTTTAACCCAGAAATGTTCATTACTACACTATCATCTGTTAACTATTTCCTAAAAATCTTCCTTTAGATGATCCTGTAATTGAATTCAATACAACTTTCATAAATAGCCTTCTACATCCTACAAGGAAGAGACTAAAAACAAATAATGCAATTTGGCTATCCAAAAAGAGTAGAATGTTAATACAGGATAGAGAAAAAGCATGGAAATAACTGCAAAATATAAAACAAGTCAATATTTTGAAAATTTCAGAGTGCTTCGCAATCAGACTAAAAGGCACTTAAATGAAGACAGAAAATTATACTGTAATAACTTTCAGAATAATGCTAAACACAGCCCTAAAAATTATTTTGCAGGGAAGCTATGAGAGTATGACAGTGGGCTTTGGATTCAGATCACCTTCTAGTAGCAGCACAGATTTTGGAGAAGTCCAACCGGCTGGCAGACAGGCTTGGCAAGTCTGTCCTTATACCTCACAAATGGTCACTCAATCCATCAGGGCCTAAAGAAATTTTCAGTCACTGGGGACAGGCCTGCTGTGACTTATTTGCCTCCTTCAGCACCAAGTGTAGGATCATCTTCACTCTTATTCCCCCACAGGGACAGTGACTGAGAGATGCCAGTGGCCTGCCAGTCTCCTGCACACCTTTTCCCCATTCATTTCTTTTCAGAAAGCAATAACCTGCAATTCACAGATAATTTAAATTGCTCTATTCTGGCCCAGACAGGTTTGGTTTCTCATTCTAATGCCTCATTTGAAGAAGCCCCCCTTGGCTTCTAGATCCACAACCAGATATGCTTTCATACCCCTCTGGTCTGCCTCAGCTGGACCTTCCTAACCTCAGACTAACTGCCTGAATTCTCCAGTTCCTTCAATAACTGGACATTCTGTCCTTTCAGAAAAGGTAATTCACATCTTACCCAGTTCTCAGAAACAATCTACTCAAAAGATTTATACGAATAAATGGAAGTGTTTCTCTTTCTGGGCTTTCAACCAAATATTTGACCCCTATTTCATATCTGACAGTTCTTCCTTCACTTTTTGATGCCAGTTTCAGCTGCTGTATCATAAAAGTGCACATAGCTGCTGTTTCAACTACCACCTTGCAAACTAAGACTTTCATGCTCATCTATAACCATCCATTTGAGAGCCAGTCCACTCAGGGATTTGAATTTTGTGCACAAATCACTGACAAAGCCTCCACTGAAGCAGCTTCTTCTGTAGATTTGAAGTTCTTATCTTGGAAAACAATTTTCTGGTGGCTATTAACTACATACCCAGTCTGTTTTCCCTCTTATTTGACCTTTTGTAAAGACAGTCATGCTTGAAATTAATCCAGCCTTTCTTCCAAAAGTGGATTCCAAAAACATTATTAACCAGTCTATTAATCTATCAGTGTTGTTCTCAAATTTTTCCAGCAAAGGAGAGTACCTGTTACATACTTCAGATGTCCACAAGCAGCTCAAATTCTATCTCCACAGAACCGAACATTTCACGAAAGACAGTCATTTGTTGGCATCTTTTGCTCCTCACAGACTGGGCTGTAAAGTTACTAAAAAAACATTATCCAGGTGGCTGTCAGACAGCATTTGCTAATTCTACTAACAAAAAGACCCTAAGTGTAAATCCAAAAGCTCATTCTACAAAGTCTACAGCAACTTATATGGCCTTTTTCAGAAATTCCTCTAGTGATAATTTGTACTGCAGTCACATGGTCTGTGTTGCATACCTTTTCCAAACAGTATATGGGAACATCATCTCTTCAACTAGAGCTGTATTTGGTGCTTTGGTTCTCAGGGGTATCCTTTAATTATTCCACCCAAGATTTCATGTAGCTTGGGCTGTCACAACTGCTGGACCAAATGGACAGATGAAATAGATTACAAAAGTTATGTACTTAGCATAAAGCTAGAGTCTTTTCATCCAAGTTCATAGGTTCATAGATGATTACCAGGCTAAAGACCCAGAGGGCTTTTTAAGCCAAGGCATGTTTCCCAAATGTATATGACAAGTTTTGATACCCTAAGATTATTTTAAGTGGTATATGTAGGCTTGGGCATTGGTGATCATTTTATCTGCTTGCTGGCTTCTGTGGTCATTGCTTTGGATTTATTCCTGCTGTCCTGGTGGAGTTTGTTGTGTGATCACATATTTACAGGCTGCTACTGTCTAATTAAGAAATAGGTGTCATATCAGGCCCATCTACTGGTGCAAGTTATACTTCAATTGGGTTGGGGAAAAGCTCTACTTCACATGGATGGGAAGCCTGTAACAGAGAAATGTCAGTCTCTCAAACACATACCTGTCCTTCCAGCATGTCTTGTTTATTTTCCAGATGAGGTTTATGTGGGTATCAATGTCGGGATCTTCTAGAGCTCTGGCAACATGGAGACTGAATAGCAAAAGCAAAAAAGACTTACATATATCAAGTCCAAGATGACCATTTCCGGAATATTTCCTTTTTCCTGTGGTGTGGTGATCTCAGTGTTAGTATATATAAGTATCGAGAGGGGTTTAACTGGGTTTTGGGCTTTTTTCAGCTTGTTGGCACTTGGCATTTCAAGATGGGGCCTTTTAAGTCCCTAAACTTGACAATTTTGATGCTATTTGTTTTGCAAATGTGCAACAGGTCAATCAGACTGGGATCAGAGGATGTTTTGTAGACCAGGTATAGATCACCTCTCAGCAGAATGTAGGACAGCGAGTACATAGATGAGTTTTGAGGCAGTCTGTGTAAGTCATGTTGTTTACAAGTCTGTTCATTGCAACATCCCTCCCTCAATTCCGCATCCAAATTTTGATATTGCTAAGTAGGTTACTGCTGTTTTTCTAGTATCTGCAGTAATTAGGCAGTACATTTGATTTAAAGGGAAGCTCACAGGGGATTGCAGGAAATTTTGTAGGAGTTTTGAAGAAGAACAGCACTAGCAAATGGCTAGGCTGGATCAGAGGAGTGGCTCAGTACTCAGCTGTTGTATCAGACAGACCCTGATGAAGAAGATACAGTGCTATAAGTAAGTACATCACTTCAGTTTTCCTCTCAGATGCCTGGATATATAATATCACTAAAGCCCTCGAATCCCTTCATCCCAGGTTCACATACAACCTGATTATTTCACACATGGGAGTAGATGACTGAGACTCATCTCCTTGGATAATATGAGCAGTGACATGATTGAGCTCTCTGAATATGCATCTGGAAATGGAGTGAAACTAGTACTGAGCAGTATTCTACCATCACCAAGAATGATGCTTCAATACAACAAAAATATATATTTGACTTTACTCATTGGCTTAAATACTGATGGCATTCTAGGGAGATCCAGTGACACCAGTGAAATGGCACACTTACATTATAAATAGTAATGTTGTTTGACTTATTAATTGTTTATTTAATAGCTATGCCTAACTGCATATGCAGCATTTATATAATATCCATGTCTACCTGTTAGCCACAAAAATTACTTTGTTCTGTTTGTTCATTTATATTATATCAATCATTTTTTTTCTCTTTATATAATTGCATATTTTCTCTCTTCTGTGGAACCTGGGACATGACTGAAAATGGTCGGTAGGCCAGCCACCCTTCCTGGTCAACAAATGGCAAATAAATATTAGCTTGGGATGAGATAGTTGATAATCCCAGCTGCTCTGCTGGAGATGGTCTGCATCCCACTCCTCATGATTTTCATATAATGGCTAAGTAGTGCATTTTTTAGGCAAGGTTACTCCCTTCAATTTACCTGGTTAGCCAATCACAAACAAAATCATATAAAAGTAGCACTGCTCAATGCCAGAAGCCTGAACAAAAAATTGAAGCCATTACAGGCCTTCCTAACCCTGGAAATACTGATATGTCCATAGTTCCTGGAACATGGTTTCAGAAAGCGACAATGTGCAATATAGTGGCTACTAGTGGCAATTATAGCCTGTTTTCTGTACACATTTGTTAAAAGTGCGGTAACCCCAACATCATTCCACTGAAAGGCTGTCACTGCATTGGGCTGATTGCTTTTGAAACATAGGCTTGATTTCTTCTATATACTGTCACCCTGGTGATCTCAACAATACCTAGAGACACCATGTGATCACAAAGTAGTAAAGAGGTGAAATATCCAGCCATGTATGACACATGAATGCAGACTATCTACTCTCCCAAACAGTCACCTTAATTTTGAATGTAACAGATAATGTTCATCGTTTTGATCACTGTTGCACTACCCTTAGCTATATAGGTTAACTCATGCATAGGATATAACACCTGGCCAGCTTCCAAAGCTTTAGGGCACCTTCCACATGCCCAAACCATCAGTCAGCTTGAGCTGACTAAAAAGAGGTTTGGGCACCAAGCCCCTCAGAACTTTCCTGCCTCTGAAGAGTACACTTGATTGAGGCTTTCAAAGATCGACATTAGGAGTGAGTTTTTCCTTTGTTGGGCAGATAAGTTTCCTTTGGGAGGAAAATAAAACTTCCATTAAAAAAAAATCTGTTTAATAGCACTTTCCTCTTCAGAGACTGTAGTTTTACTTTTAAATGAGAGCTCTTTTTTTTCACTTTAAAAGTAGTTTAAAGTAACTTAAAAACATTTTTTAGGGGGGGGCTGGCAAAGTGTTTTAAAGTGTTTTTGCTCTGTTTTTTATGTGAAAAAGTTACTTTTAAAGACGTTTAAGTTTTACTGACTTTTGTTGCTAGTTTTCCCCATGAAAGAGGCACCATTTCTAGCGTTACCACAGAACATACTATTTGTCCCACAGTTGGTCTTTCTTCCTGTCACAAAAAAAAAATTAAGCAAACGGCCTTTGCCATGACTGCAGGCTAACAATTTGTCTCAGCCACATGTGGGTGACTCTGCTGTGACCATTACTTGTACCTCAGAACACTCATCTTTTACCACAGATCCCCCTGGTGTCGCAGTTACAGCCACTATGGACCAAGAGTTAACCATGTCCTGTATGTCTGAATCTGGACAGGATGATGAAAGACAGATACAGGATTTTCTCCTCAGATTTCTGATTGAGTCTCAGAGAAGAACTCAGTTTCGGATTATCCCTGTTGAGGGGGGTGTCTCTTTTTCTATGACTGTTTCCAGAATGTGCCACTGTTTTCAGTGGTAGAACACTGAGCTTTCTCAGTTCCTGAGAAAATACTTTGAGCTGTTACAGAATGAATTTCCAGAACCTTCAGCTTTGGAGGATGTGTGACTTACAGCATGTAATTTTCCCAATAGTCATCCAGCTGCTGCTAAAAAGGCAGATAGGATGTATAAAGTTCATCAGTCTTTTAAGTTTTTATACATTCCTCCAAAACCTGACCCAGTAACTATAGCTTTAACTAATCATACTGCTGCTAAACGTTTAGTTAATCCCAATGCTACTCTTTTTCGATAAATATGGGAGGATTATTGATAAGTGTAGGAAAAAAGTGTGTGCTTCTGCAACTTTGATTTTCAGAATTTTGAATTGTCAGGCTCACATATTAAAGTTTGTTCTGACTAATTGAGAAAGTATGAGCAATGTTTTGTCTGTAGTTTCTTCTTATGAGGAAAGATCTGCTTTAAAGAATTTGGTTACTTCTGTTATACAAGTTGTGATGATGCCCCGACACTGGCCCAGTCATCAAGGAGCCCCAGTCCTCACCACTAGCACGAGTGAGGGACAAGCACATTGGGAGGATGACAAGTACACATACAGTAAAGTACAGTTTCCCTTAAGAGCACACAGAGATCACAGTCAGTCTGGGACTAGTTTCTCCCTCTTTCTCCAGATCCCTAATAAGACTCCCCACTGGCACAGCTATAGGGTTAAGATCTCAGTCGAGCGGTCAAGCCAAAACCTCTAGCACCCTCTCTGTCCAACCAGTGCTTTGTGTCCCTGCCCAAGTAGCTGACACATGCACTTTGAGATTTGATTTATATACAAACACACACTCCTGGGAAAGGCTGGCACAGGTTTACTAGCTATACCCCCTAATGCCCAGACTAAAAGGTAGTTATCACTGCCACCAACCAGCTCTTTATCAGCTACTATAAGGCCCTTCCCAAAGGGTGACCAATCCTACTGTGTGATGTTACTATTATCCAAATAGTAAGTGTGACCAAGACCAAGGCTATTGGAGTGGCCTGTACAGTGCCACCAAATACATATGCAAGTACTCTAAGAGCTTAAATAGCTCTAAACAAACCAGCCACAATTAAAAGGTTTAAATATATTTAATAATAAACAATAAAAGAACAAGATAATATTCAATAACTCAGCAAGTGACTACAGAATTCAGAATCACAGGAATATTTTAAAACAAGTTTGCAGGACAGTCTCAAATAAATACAGAAAACATGTAAACTAATCTTACTATACTCCTATCTCTCTCTAAAAGAAATACTATACCTAAATCTTACTTACAGAGCAAGGCAAATGCAGATGGGAAGTTATGAATGGATATTTTCAGATCCAAGCCAAGATACAAAATGCTCAGTCTCTGAGAGAGTTCCCAAATTAATATCAAAACATTACTGCTGGGTCAGCTTTGGCTGACATCACTCTTTATCACCTGCCCCCAGTTCCTAGGCTAAACAGATACTTAGAATTTAGCATAGCTGTGTCAAAAATACATATCTATCAGATGTGCAGCTGCTAGGAAGTCACAGAGCATTAAAAACACTCCACATTTTAAACCTAGTAATTATTCCTGTTTCAAGACAATAGGAAAACCTCTAGCTGTAGACACTGTGCTTGCTTGCTGCACTAAAACACAGTCATAAAACTCTTTACTTTTCAACTTATTTTCTTGAGGGATTGCAAGTTAACTCTGTATGTTCCAACTATAGTTTATATACATTTCTGTTCTTTTCCAGTATGGTACACTGTGGTTACATTCTTGAAGCTCAGTACATAACATACAGTTCAACACACACTTCTGCACCAGTAGTTTAATATCCACATAACATATAGTTCTCTTACATTTGTAAGACAAGCATATGAATCATATTATTATTCACAAATGGCATAGAATTATTTACAAATTCCAGCTAGCTGGGGTGGCAGCATTTCAGTTTGTCACACTTCTCCCCCCATGAGAATTCAAGCTAGTTTTTCAAGTGACCCTTGAGAAATGGTGCTTGATAGGGTTGAGCCTATCTCGGAATACCTTACCCTGTTCCCTGTCTTGAGATTCCAGCTGCCTTGCCATTGCTGACCCCCCATACCATGCTGCATTGCCCCATCATATGCCTGAAACCCTAGGCTCTACCATAGTAATTTGGGATTTGGCTGGCTGGTTCCCTGCAGCCATAGATCCCCCTCAGACTCCTCCTGCCTCATATTGCCAATACTTAGCACAAGGGCCTCCACATCACAGTAAGGTTTCTTCATGTTAACATGGTACAATTTGTGCCCCTGCCCCCTGCCTAGCAGTTCTACCATGTAGTTAACATCACTGAACTTCCTTACCACCTTGTAGGGTCACTCCTAAGCTGCCTGCAGCTCGTTGCGTCTGATATGAATGAGAACCATTGCCTGCTGCCCTACAGCATACTCTCTAGCTCGAGAATTCCTGTCATACCAGACCTTTTCCTGCTGTTGAGCTTCTGCCAGGTTCTCCTAGGCCAAGTCCATGAGTTCCCTGAGCCTTGTCCTGAGGTTTAGAACATATGCCACAACAGACTCCTTGTGGGATTCAGACACCCTCCCACCCATCTCAAATTAAATCTAGAGGTCTCCTCAACCTATGACCATATAGCAACTCAAAGGGTGAAAAACTTGTGGATTTCTGGGGAACCTCTCTGTAAGCAAACAACAGATGGGGCAAATATTTGTCCCAGTTCCTCTTAAACTGGTCTGCAAATGCCTGTAGCGTCATCTTGAAAACCTTTCAACAAGACCATTAGTCTGGAGATGGTAGGGAGTGGTCTTTAGGGGCTTCACTTCACACTGCTTCCACAGACAAGCCAGCAAGTCTGACAGGAAGTTGGCAGTTCTGTCAGTCAGTATTTCTTTTGGGAAACCTACTCTGATGAAAATCTCTAACAAAGCATTTGACACCTTTTCTACCTCAATGGAGGACAGAGACACTGCCTCAGGTTCTCTTGTAGCATAATCTGCAACCACTAGGATATATTTTTCCCTGTGGAACTTGGGGTACGCAGATGCCCCACAATATCCATAGCTACTCTCTGAAATGGCTCCGCAATCACAGGCAATGGCATCAAAGGAGCTTTCACCTTGTCTCCTGCCTTGCCTACCTTTTGGCACTGCTCACAGGTCCTGCAGTACCCTATTACTTCTCTGGAAATTCCAGGCCAATAGAAGTTCTGCATAATATGTCTCCTCGTATGCTTTATGCCCATATGACCTGCATAGGGAATATTATGGGCTATGGCTAGAAGTGCCAGATGGTAGGCTCTGGGCACTACCAACTGCTGTATTCTCTCACCCTCTTGCCCTTCTTTAAGGGTCCACTCTCTATACATTAACCCTTTGTTCCAGTATACAGATTCCTCTTTCCCTTGAGAATCAGATGCCTCACTAGCTACCTCCCTCGGGCCTTGTAATGTAGGGTCTGAAAGCTGAGCCTGTCTCAACTCTCTCTTTGAAACCCTTCCCAGCTCCCCTTCCACAGGAAGTCTGTCATCCTCTGACAGCGGTGCCTCTCTGTCAGCCTGGGTACTACTACTACTCACCTCTGCCTTTGCAGTCACTCTGTCCAAGGAAACATCAGTACCCACAAGCAGCTGTGGCTCACCTTCAGCCTCACTGCTACAGGGTAGCTCCCTCCCTGAAGTAATCACCTCACCAGTCATGGTTGCAAGTGTGCAGTCTGTCTGGGTCTCCCCCAGGCTACCAGACCCACAAGCTTGTCTCCAAGCCTGACTGTGTGTAACTGCATGCACACATGGTACTGCATTATCAAAATCATTCCCTATCAGGACATTTGCGGGGTGGTAGTTGGTACCCTTGTTGTGTTGAGACAACCTACTGTTAGCATTTTGTCATTCATATACAAACAAAAAGCCGCATAACAGATGAACCAGAATGGCTTCAGTGGTGAAAAACGATCCACTAGGCATATAATATGTAACAAAGCAATTTATTAACAACACACAGAGGAAAAAAACAAAATAAATAAATAAATAATATTAATCCAAATGAGTCAAATCCAAGCGCTTTCGTCTCCTGTGTAGGAGACTTTTTCAAGAACAGAGCATGCCCAACAACTGAAAAACTTTTATACCATCATTAATTAAGTTTCAAAAACAAAAGCACCAATCATTTTCTGTTTTCACTAATTGAATCCTTTGGTGTAGGGTATGATAGTTAAAGGTATAACACAATGAAATGTGAAATAAAATATGCAGTTTTACCATGAGTCAAACCAACACAAATAGTAAAAAAATGTAAAAAAATGTGTGTGTATACCATTTGTGCATTACAATCAGTTGTCATGAAGTTAGAAAGTAAAAATATATATTAAAAAGTATATAACTAATATACTTGTGTTAGGTTTTACAAGTGCATATACATACGCACATGCTTGTGTAACCTATTCACGAAGATTTACGAATGTATAAATGAATAATGTCTGTATGAGTAAAAGCTAAAATATGTGTGCATATATATATAACTTGTATAGACAATAAATTTCATTTTAGAGGGTCAGAATGCACATAATTAATAAAATTAATAAAAGTTCATTGCCAACATTAAGCAGATAAGTTGGTATCATATATATTTTTTAGGTTTAATAAATAAATGATAAATGTGTTTATAATAAGAAATAAATAGATACATAAGCATACTATGTTAAAAACTTAAAAACTGTTGGGTAACCACCTATGTTAAAATACAATGTATAACAAATTCACTCATCTAGGCTATTTAACTTCAAGAAACAAGTAATTGAAATAGAATCATTCAGGCCTGGCCATTGAGTAGCATTCGTTCTTAATTGCCATAAAGCTTCATTCATTTCCAAATGTAATGGCCATGGTCTACCCCTTGGGTTCTTAGCTTCTATGATAGTAAATTTAAACCCATGATCCGGCCATTCATTACAATGCCTTGCCAAGGCGTTTATATCCTTTTTTAATTTAATGTCCTTCAAATGCTTGTAAATATGTGTCTTTAACTTTCTTTCCATTTTTCCAATATAAAAACAAGTGCATTTGCAACAGAAAGCACAATATACAACTCTTTCAGTGTTACAACAACATTTTTTCTTCTGGGTAATTCTAATGCCATTAATGTTAAATTCCATGCCTTCCATTATATATTGGCAGCACTTACAAGATCCACATTTTCTCATGCTCCTAATACTATAAACTTGGGTGTTGTTTTCAAGTATGTTACACAAGCATGTGCGTATGTATATGCACTTGTAAAACCTAACAGAAGTATATTAGTTATATACATTTTAATATATATTTTTACTTTCTAACTTCATGACAACTGATTCTAATGCACAAATGGTATAGACACACACACATTTTTTTAAATTTTTTTACTATCTGTGTTGGTTTGACTCATGGTAAAACTGCATATTTTATTGCACATTTCATTCCTTTAACTATCATACCCTACACCAAAGGATTCAATTAGTGAAAACAGAAAATGATTGGTGCTTTTGTTTTTGAAACTTAATTAACGATGGTATAAAAGTTTTTCAGTTGTTGGGCATGCTCTGTTCTTGAAAAAGTCTCCTACACAGGAGACAAAAGCGCTTGAATTTGACTCATTTGGATTAATATTATTTATTTATTTATTTTATTTTTTTCCTCTGCATGTTGTTAATAAATTGCTTTGTTACATATTATACACCTAGTGGATCGTTTTTTCACCACTGAAGCCATTCTGGTTAATCTATTTTGTCATTCATACTTACTGGCTCTCCGACCTTTTGTTCCCCACCTTCCCTCCATGGACATTTACATGCTACATGGTCCCACTGGTTGCATTTAAAACATTTAACCCTTGGTCCTGGATGTGTACCTGGACTAGTGGCTTCCCTGCTACTGGCAGACTCTGTTGGAGCAGTCTGGGCTGCCCACCATGGGTTCCCTTAGACACATGAGCAGCACTGAGTGTCCCTTTCCTGTGCAGTGATGTCCTGCTTGCTAGATATAGTTCTCCCTTCTTCCCCAACTCCTCTACAGTATTAACATTGTCTATCAGCTAACCAGATTCTCATGTCCTCAGGCAAAGTGCTCAGGGCTTGTTCCCTCACTAAAAGGTCTGCCAGCCCTTCAAAAGAGGTGACCTGACATCCACTCACCCACCCATGAAAATAAGTGCTTAGTTCAGTAACATATTCACACTCACTTTCACCTGCCTTCTGTCTATGCTCACAAAACTTTTTTTCTATAAGCTTCAGGTGTTAAAAAATTCTAGAAACAGTTCTTTACAACACTATAATTTAAACAGTTAGTATCAGACAATTTGGAAAGAACAGTTACAGCTTTACCATGGAGTAAGGGGGTTAGGAACCATACCCAGAGCCCTTGGTCAACATTACACTGTTTACATACCCTCTCAAACATATGAATGAAACTATCAAAATTATCCCCCTCTGTAAATTGTGAAATAAATTTACTGACATTTGTTGTTCCTGGGGTTTGGTTACTCCCTTCCCCATTACCTCCATGACTCTGGCGAAGAGTCAGCATCTCCTTTTCATGTTGCCTCTGCCTCTCATTCTGCTCAGCTTCCAGGCATTGCAGATTCTCATTCTCTTCAGCCTTCAGATGTCTCAGTCTCTCTAACTCTTCTATTTCCCAATGCTTGGTCTCTAGCTCAAGTCTCTTTAACTCCAGATGGATTTTTAAGTTCTCTGTTGAAAGGTTTCCATGTCCATTCTCTGAGAGTTGTACATCTCCACGGCCATTCTGATTGTCCTCATGGTTGCTATTTTGCGATGCAGCTGTGACTAAAGCTGCAATCATATCTGCTTTAGTCAGGTTGGCATGTACCAGTCTTTTAGTGTGGCACATCTCAGCCAACTGGCTCCTTGTCAACTTGCCATACTCCTTTGCTGACATGCTTGCCTGTTCTCCCTGACTAAGCTAACAAAAAAATAAAAAATTGTGATATGAACTCTGAATGTTCACTGTGTGGTTGATCAAGCATGCAAACACCTTCGGTGACCACTGTACACAGGCTACAGGAATTCAATATCCACACCACTACAAGCCAATTAATACTTGATGTGGCTATCTCACCACTATCACCCAATTAATTTGTGATGCGACTATCCCACCACTGCCAAATAGTTAATATGTGATGCCCCTGTCCTGGCCCAGTAATCAAGGAGCCTCAATCTTCACCACTAGCACCAGTGAGGAACATGCAGATTAGGAGGATGACAAGCACACACACAATGAAGTACAATTTCCCTTAAGAGCACACAGAGATCACAGTCAGTTTGGGGGGCAGGTTTCTCCCTCTTTCTCCAGATCCCCAATAAGACTCCCCACTGGCACAGCTATAGGGTTAAGATCTCAGTCAAGCAGTCAAGCCAAAACCTCCAGCACCCTCTCTGTCCAACCGGTGCTTTATGCCCCTGCCCAAGTAGCTGACACACACACTTTGAGATTCGATTTATGCACAAACACACACACACACACTCCTGGGAAAGGTTGGCTTCAGGTTTACTAGCTATGGCCCCTTCTGCCCAAACTAAAAGGTAGTTATCACTGCCACCAATCAGCTCTTTATCAGCTACTGTAAGGCCCTTCCCAAAGGGTGACCAATACTACTGTGTGATGTTACTATTATCCAAATGGTAAGTGTGACCAAGACCAAGGCTATGGAGTGGCCTATACAGTGTCACCAAATACATATGCAAGTACTCTCAGAGCATAAATATCTCTAAACAAACCAGCCACAATTAAAATGTTTAAATATATTTAATAATAAATAATAAAAGAACAAGATGATATTCAATAACTCAGCACAGTGACTACAGAGTTCAGAATCACAGGAAATATTTTAAAACAACATTGCAGGACAGTCTCAAATAAATACACAAAACATCTAAACTAATCTTACTATATTCCTATCTATCTCTAAAAGAAATACTATACCTAAATCCTAGTTACAGAGCAAGGCAAATGCAGATGAAAAGTGCTGAATGGATGTTTTCAGATCCAAGACAAGATACATAATGCCCATTCTCTGACAGAGTTCCCAATTTAATATCAAAACATTGCTGCTGGGTCAGCTTTGGATGACATCACTTTTTGTCATCTGCCCCCAGTCCCCAGGATAAATAGATACTTAGAATTTAGCACCTCTGTGTCAAAAATACTTATCTCTCAGAAGCTGCTAGGAAGTCACAGAGCTATAAAAACACTCCACATTTTAAACCTAGTAATTACTTCTGTTTCAAGACAATACAAAAACCTCTAGCTGTAGACACTGTGTCTGCTTGCTGTACTGAAACACAGTCATAAAACTCTTTACTTTTAAACTTATTTTCTTGAGGGTTTGCAAGTTAACTCTGTATGTTCCAACTATAGTTTATGTACATTTCTGTTCTTTTCCAGTAGGGTACACTGTGGTGACATTCTTGAAGCTCAGTACATAACATACAGTTCAACACACACTTCTGCGCCAGTAGTTTAATATCCACATAACATATATTTATCTTACATTTATAAGACAAGCGTATGAATCATATTAATATTCACAAATGACATATAATTATTTACAAAATTCCAGCTAGCTGGGCTGGCAGCATTTCGGTTTGTCACACAAATCACTCCTCATTGTTTACAGTGTATATATGACTCAGTTGATACTTCTTCCAGGGCTATGGCCACTGGTACTGTTTTCAGGAGGTTTGCCTGGCTGCATTCTCAGAACCTCCCAGATGATGTTAAAAATGTGATCTTAAATTCTGCTTTGGCTAGAGATTTTGTTTTTTGCCTCTCTGCTGCAGAAATGTTCAGAAAGTGTGATGGAAGGGGTAAGTTGATACTTGGAATTTAAGATTTTTTTCAGCCCTCCTTTCCAAATTTTATGAATTCTTTAACCCCTCATAAAGTTTTCACAAAAAAACAATCTTAACAGAATGCAGGTCAACAGATGTTTAAAATGAAATAGCAAGGGGGTTCCAAAAAGAATGCAGGGATCCCCTGAAATCCAAGGACAACCCAAGCCAGAATAACTATTTAAGGGAGCATGTCTGCACTCCTACGCTGGCAGTACTATTTCCCTTCCAGAAAGTCTGAATCTCCACTTTTCTCTTTGACAACAGATAGCTTCAGACCAATGGGTTCCGAAGATCATTCATCAAGGTTACAGATGGAGTAGGAGAAAATTCCTCTGTTCCATGGGGTAATCCCTCATCCACCAGACCAGACAGTTTTACATCCACCTGCCCTTCTTCACATGCTGTCCCAAGGAGTGCTAAAACAAGTTCCTCCTTCCAGGGTGGGGAAGGGCTTTTATTCAATGATGTTTTTAGTGCCCAAGAAAGCAAATGCTTGGAGACCAGTTCTGGACCTTTCTTCCCCAAACCTGTTTGTGATTGTGCCTATATTAAAATTTATGTCAGCTCACAACCTGTTACCTCTTCTTTCTCATTGAAGTTTCATGGTAACACTAGATTTAAAAGATGCTTATCACCACATCCCTATTCATTGAGACTTCGGGTGTTTCTTAAGGTTTTGTGTGTATGGATCACATTAACAGTTCTTTGCCTTACCTTCTGGACTATCCACTGCTCCAAGAGTGCTCAACAAGTGTCTATCTCAAGTTACAGCTCATTGCAGGCTATGAGGTATCCAAATTTTTCCATATTTGGACAACTTGCTTATCTTTGCAGTATTTTTCAAAGTGTCAGAAATTGCTCACTTGTCTGAGAGCTGTCCATTTCTAGGGTTTTTCACTCAGACTTCTGTCACTGCAAGGGAGTACCTCAGGATTTTGGGTCTCAAGGCATTTATGATTCTCATGATATGCCTGGCAAGGCTCCACATAAGAAAAATACAATGGTATCTGGTCTGTTTGGTCTCAGCATCAACATCTTCTGTCTTTTCAAATCCCAGTATTGGGGTTTATCAAAAGAGAAATCACTTGGTGGAGACAACAAATATCCTTAAATTCAGGGTCTTTATTACCCCTTCCTGTTCCAAAGCACTCAGTCACCACAGTCACCTCAGACTTTGTTTATGGAGCAGTTTCAGATAAAAGTGCAAATTCTGTGGGACACAAAGGACAGATGCAGGCAAATAAATATAAAAGAAATGCTTGCCCTAATGAAGTCACAAAACTCTCTGAATCGTCTTCAGTCTCAAGGACCTCAAGTTGTTACAGACAGTACCACAGTCATCTGGTACATCAACAAGCAAAGGGAAACCAGGTTGTAACTATTTTGCAGAGATACCATGTTAGCTTGGGATACAGCTTTGCACTGCAATCATTTTCTCTCTCTCTCTGCAGGCATCCTACATTCAGTCAGAACAAAACTGTGTGGCAGGCAAGCTGAGCAGGACAAGGGTATACTGTCACAAATGGAAACTAGATTAGGGGGTCTTGAATGATTTGATCCATCCGTGGGAAGTTCTTCAAGTAGACCTATTTACCTTCACTCTGAATAATCTGCTGGCAAGAATCTGCTTTAGGACTCTATGCAAGAAAGCCTGGAAGACAGATGCCTTTTCTTTTCTTTGGACAGGAATGTTCCTGCATGCTTTTTCACCTTTCCGATGATATCTAGAGTAATTCTGAAGATTCCAAAGGAATCCCATAAGATTACTGTGGTGACTCCCTTCTGGCTCAGGCAACAGTGGTTCTCCCTTCCTTTGTAGATGGCCAGGGGCAATTACCACAAGCTTCCTCACAGACTGGATCTACTCACACAGCAACAGGGGGTGTTTGATACACCCTGACCAGAATCAAAACCATTTGATTACCTGGATGATAAGGTCTTACTTCCCTTTAGGCAACTGTTTACTGAGGACAAGCAGCAGCTACTAATTTATTTATTTATTTGACATTTGTTATCTGGAAAGTCTAACTGGGCCAGAAAGTGCCCATTTTCCTCGGAGGCCCAGGGAGAAAAGCACCACAATTACAATATTTCAAAAATCAAGTACAGATATTTTGAATCACAAAGTATCATGTTACATTACAAAACAGCAAGTACAAATGTCTTAAATCACAAAGTATCATGTTACACTACAAAACATGAGTGAAAAAAATGTTGTAATGAGAAAAACATAGAATGTTTGTCTCACAGTAGAGTGAAATCAAAAACAGTAATGACTTGAAGAGAATATGTGAGGAAAAATTCAATAGTAATATTATTTGTTACATAGTTTAGTATGTGGTAAATGAGACCAGAGACAATTCTAATAAGATACTTAAAGAGATATCAGAGATGACATGATTAGAGACAGTGAGGTGAAATTGAGTGATGTCTTATTATGAGAGGGGTGTTTATATTATGGTTATGGAAGGAAGAAGGATGGAGAGAAGGAGATTATAAGAAGAGCACAGGGTAGGGTGTCTTCAGTTAGCTTAGGTGAGTAGGGAGGAAAAAGGTAGAGGAAAGGTCTGCAGAGATTAATTAAATAAGGTAAGGTAGTGGGTAGGTTAGAAATAGTGCTGGTGGTTAGAGGTAATGCGATTCATTTTTTTTGCTACTGAGTACGAGTACAGCCTTTGTCTAGGGGACTTATTAAATTGCTTGTCTTTCAATCTAAGTTCTTTTTGGAAAATACACACTGAATAAAGGGGTAACAGCTGGGCATGCTAATGGCTTATGTATGATTTTATGCAATGTCATTAGTTGAATGTAGGAGAGGTGGAGGGGAGTTCCAGCTAGTAAGGATATGCAAGCTTTGCAGTGGTGGATGAATTGGGTGAAGGAGGACAAATTAGTAGCAAACTTGGCAGTGTTGTTGTAGCATCTTTCAAGGTTTTTTTCTTTTTATGGAGAATTGTAAATTAGTTAGAACTGGTGCTCCATAGAGTAAACAGGGCAGAAGGTAGGTTTTGGCTAGAGTAATTTATGTGTGTGTGCTCAGAAAATTATTGCTTCTATACAGCATGCCTATTTTTTGATGGTATTTCTTGATATTTCGTTTGGATGTGGAGGTCAAATTTAAGACTATCATCTATTATGACTCCTAATACTTTGGTATGGTGGACTAACTCGATTTCAGTGCTATTTGCCAAAAAGATTTTGAAAGAAGCTTTGTTAGGGGTCTGAGTTTTGAGGTAAAGAGGAGGAGTTTTTTTTTGGGGGGGTGAGTAGGAGTTGTGCCATTGTAAGCCAGGTTTCAATGGAGATGACAGTTTATTGAACGGTTTCTTGGAAGTGAGTTAAGGTATTTGAAGAGCAGATTATGGTGGAGCAATCTCCATACTGAATCAAGGTGCCTTAAAGAGAAGATTAATGTAACTTATTGATAAAAATATTGAACAGCAGAGGGCCAAGGATGGATCCTTGTGAGACTCCTGGGAAAGTGGGAAGATATGCAGAGATGGATCCTTGCCATTTTACATCTTGTTGCCTGTTGGGAAGGTAGTTAGAGAAAGTACAGCTGTGTAAAATATTACCATAATGGTAGATGTCCTTCACTTCACTGATGCAGTATTCATAACATTAGGGATCCCCTGCCTAGGGCAGCCCAATGTCTGGTCAGTGTACCAAAACCTTAGGTTGCTTTAAGGTATGCTGTACATCATATGTATGCTACTTATGTAGCATAGGGCATAAAAGTGACATCCGGATATATCATCCTCATAACTGAAAGACCCAGTAGAAATGCCAGCCCAAGCAAACCAAGAGGTAACCAGTACATCCAGAAGACAAATGGACCCAGGGGGGGAGTGAATACTGCAACAGTGAAGAGATATGTCCTTCCATTTCATTGTTGCAGTACTCATTACATTAGGGAGAGTGCCAAATCTCAGGAAGAAACTTGGGAGGAGGAAGAACCAGTAGAGCCCTCTAGAAAGCCATGAAGGATGGCCCTAGCAAAACCAGCACTACCTCAGGAGATTCAACTTTTGTAGTGTTTGGTAAATGTATGCACAGAAGTCCAGGTAGCTGCTTCAAGAATAGAGTTAGTATCAAAACACTTGAAAAAGCACAAGAAGAAGCTACAGCCCTAGCAGAATGAGCCTTAACAGAAGGAAGACTCTAACCATGAAAAGAATAAGAAAAAGAAATAGATTTTGAGATCCAAGGAGAAATAGTCTGCTTAGATACAGCAAATCCCAAGGACCTGGGATGAAAGGAAACAAAGAGCTGATCAGATCTCATAATAGTTATAGTCTTATCCAGATAAAATCTGAGTTCTCTATGCACACCCAATATGTGTAGCACCTTCTCACTAGCAGAATGTAAAGAAGGGAAAAAGTAGCAAATTAATAGACTAAGGGACAACTCATTCACCACCTTGGACATAAAAGAAGAGGTAGTAAGCAAGAACACCCTGTCCTTATGAAACACCAAAAAAGGAGGACAAGCCATGAGGGCTTGAAGCTCAGAAACCCATCTGGCAGAAGTGAGGGCTAACAAAAGAAAAGTCTTCCAAGAGCAATGTTGCAAGGAAGCTGAAGCCACAGGCTCAAAAGGAGCCAGAGTCAGTTTTTCCAAAACAAAATTAAGATCCCAGGGAGGAGGAACAGGCTTCCTGGGAGGCCTAATATGAAGGACACCTTTAAGGAATTGTTTAGCCTCAAATCTAGAAGCTAAAGGAGGAAATAAAGGTAGACAAGCAGAGATAGCTGATAAGTGGGTCTTAACAGAAGAATAAGCCAACCCAGCATTGAGCAATTCACAAGACAAGAGAACACCAAAGAAACATCCACAGAAAGTGGATCCAGATTACGAGAAAGACACCAAACAGAAAACCTCTTCCATTTGAATAAGTAGGATTTCCTAGTATTGGGTTTCCTGGACTCGTGCAGGACCCTAAGCACATCCTCAGAAAAAAGTGTCTATGTAGAATCAAATTCCTATCACCCAGAGAGTCAGTTGAAGAGTGGACAGGTAGGGATGGATGAAAGATCCCCTGTCTTCTGTGAGTAGGTCCACCCTGTGAGGTAACTTATGATGATTGCCATTGGTTAAATGCAGAAGAAGAGGGAATGAATGCTGTCTCATGCAAAAGGAAGTCACCAACAAAATGTTGGGGGTGTCCTGTTGTATTTTGAGCAGAACTTTTGGAATGAGGAGAAGGGGAGGAAAGCATAAAGAAACATCCCCTTCCAAAAAAGAGAAGGCATCCACCTTCCACACCAGGGGGCCTTGGACTTTGGCACAAAATAGAGGAAGTTGTCTGTTCAGAGGGGAGGCAGATAGGTCTATTTGAGGAGTACCCCACTGGTAGACAATGTCCAGAAACATATCCCTGTGATCCATTTGTGGAATTGAGTTAAGGACCTGCCCAGAGTGTCTGCCACAATATTTTGACCTGAGGGAATGTAAACTGCCTGAAGAGTAACTTGATAATGGACAGCAAGATACCACACCAGCAGTGCTAACCAGCAAAGATGATGAGATCTTGTTCTCCACTGTTTGTGTATAAACCACCTTGAGAGGTCCTGACAGAAAAGAGGATGAAAAGCCTAAAGAGTCAGCAGAAGGGCTCTCATCTCTTTGACACTGATGTGCTCCTTCTTTTGAAGAGTCAACCACACCCCACCTTTAGGAAGCCAAAAGCTGCTCCCCATCTCACGTCTGAAACAGCTGTGAACAGTTCCTGAGAGGGAAGAGGGGGATGAAAAGGGAGCCCTGGATTTAGGGACAACTGCTGGATCTGCCTGTGGAGTTCCTTCTTAAGACATGGTAGAAGAGGAACCACAGATTCTAGGGGGTGAGCATATTGAAGCCAGACTGACTTCAGAAACTACTGAAACTTCCTCATATGAAGCTTGGCCAGAGGAAGCATAGAGATGGTGGATGCCATGAAACCTAGAGCTCTCAGAAACTCCCTGGCTGTAATGGAAGCCAGAAGAAGAAGACTGAAAGCAGGAGATGAGGATCAAGGCCTTGGGAGGAGGTAGGGATGCCAGCAAACACACTGTCTGAATCCTGAAACCCAGAAAAACATTGTCCTGGGAAAGAGTCAGAGAAGACTTTTTGAAGTTTATTGTAAACCCCAGGCTCTGAAGAAGAAAAATGGCAAAATGGAAATTTTGCAACAGGATCTATGGAGAGGATGCCTGAAACAGAAGGTTGAGGTTGTCCAAGTAGGAAAATACTTGGATCCACCGAATCCTGAAAAAAAAGCAATCACAAGAGCAAAGCAATTGATGAATACCATTGGGACAGTAGAAAGGCCAAAGGCAAAGCAGAGAACTGAAAATGCCAGGAAGCAACAGAGAAATATAAAAACTTCCTGAAAAAGGGATCGTTAAGAATATGGAGACAAACATCCTTGAGATCCAGCGACACCATATAAGCCTGAGGAAGCAAAAGTGGGAACAAAGTCTGAAGGAACAACATTCAAAAAGAGGGCACCTATAGAAAACAGTTTAGATTAGAGAGGTCTAGAATTGGTTTCCAAGTACCCTGCTTTCTGGGTACTATAAACATCCTGGAGTAAACTCCCCTCTCCCTTTGGGACACAGGCACCTCTTGAATAGTATTCTGAGTCAAAAGGTCCCAAAGCCCTCTGGGAAAAAAAGAGAGTTGTTCCTGAGGGGGCTGAGGAATACCCATAAAAGGTGGAAGGGATATCCACACCATGAAATACCCCTGGTGAATAATGGAGAGAACCCAGTATTCCTAAGTAATCTGTAGCCAAACAGGGAGAGAGTAAGGTGAAGAGAAAGAGGAAACTGGCTGGGAAGAACAGCATAGTCAGACAGCACATGTTCATCTGGAAATGAAGACTTCTGAGGAACTGAAGTCTGAGTAACATTAGAAGGAAGAGCCTGCTTGCCACCCTTTCTGCCCTTAGAAGGAGGGCAAGATTGCCTGAAACAAAAGCTGACTTATTGGGGTAATGTCTCTGAAATTTAGAAACGCAAGAAACAAACATGTTTTAGTTCCTGTAAAGTCTTTCCCTTATCCTAAGGGGACTTAAACAAATCAGCAGCAGCTTCACCAAACAACTGTGTATTATCAAGAGGGGCATCCATCAACTTAGCCTTGATATCATCAGGCAATGCTTGAAGCCGAAGCCAAAAATACCTCTTCAACACTGACCAAAAAGCAGCAGCCCTAGAAGAAGTATCTGCTGCATCATAACTACACTTGATGGAATGAGGAGCCACCTCATGTGCTTAAAGTCAGATCCCCATTGACCTCCAACCTGGATGCAGCAGAGGAATCCAGCAACAGAGCCAGGTGAACCTCCAGGCATTCACTCACCTTGGGATAGACATCTGGCGGAGGCTGAACAGTGGAAGATTCTGGCCTAGGCTTCTTGGCCTTCTTCTTCCCAGATGTCTGTCCCTCAGAGTGGGAAGTTCCTTCCATTGTAATTTTTGTGAGAAGTTTAAGACAGTTATTCTCAAGACACAGCATCAAAGAAGAAAGTACTACATAAAATTTTAGGTACAAAAGCCTGACAAATGGAACAGGATGTATGGTCGTGCGAGGTGCCAAGGCAAAACAGACAGTGTATGTGGTGGTCTTGGGGGAATCTGTCTCCCACACTGGCATTTACACTTCTTGGCTAACATGAAACCCCACAAGCAACAAAAGAAAAGACAAGTAAAAAGGAACCCCGATGGGGAACTTATCTACAATGGTTCAGTGAGAGCAGCAAAGGAACATAGGCATTCAGATCAATGATCAAGAGATGGTGTTCAGACTGGTGGCAAAGAAATTCTGAGGCTGATAGTTTTGGACATCACCTTTATGCCCTATGCTATGTGAGGAGCATATGTGTGAAGTATGGCACCTAAGGCTTTGGTATACTGGCCTGATGTTGGGCTGCCTAGGCAGGGGATCCCTAATGTTAGGAATACTGCAACAGTGAAATGGAAGGACATCCATTGAATAGATGGAGATGCTAGACCTATGGTGGAAAGTTGATTGAGGAGTTTACTGTGAGAGACCATGTCAAAGGCTTTTGATCTAGAAATACTACAGATACAAGTTTATTAGAGTTGCAAGCTTTATTGACAGTGTCTGTAAATGATAGCAATGCAGGAGAGGTGATGTGGTCTGTCCTAAATCTATGTTGCATATTGGTGATTTGCTTATTTTGTATGAGATAGTGGAGAAGTTTTTGATGAATATATCTTTTAAGGATTTTAGCGAGGGAAGACAGGATGGTTATGGAACAGAAATTTGTAATGCCAGTGGAATTACCTCCTTTATGTAATGGGGTAATGTGTGCTATTTTCCACAAGTTAGGAACACAGGATTCTGTTATTGATCTGTTAATAAGAAGGTTGATTGGGTATGCTATTGCATCTGCAGCTAGGTATTCCAGGAGAAGGTTGTTGGCTGAGGAGGAACAAGGTTTTAGTTTACGTAAAAGCTTTTTTGTGAGAGTTATAGAAATTGGTTGAAAGGTAAAGTGGGTGGAGCTGTTTGCATGTGTATTGGAGAGGTTGCAGATAAGTGAGTTTTGTGAAGGAAATGTGGTAGGGTCTAAGGTAGGGGAAGTTGGCTGTGTCGAAGTGGGTGTGTTAGGTAAGTTTGAGGTTAAGCTGGCTATGCATTCTATGAATCATGTATTGAGATAGGTAGCTGTCTGAAGAGTGTCTGGGTATGGGCTGGGATCCTTTTTTGTACCTGGGCTGATAAGAGGATATGGAGGACCAGAATTTTTTATGGTTGTTTTTATGGCCGTCTTGTAGGTGAGTATACTAAGACTTTTTATCTCTGTTAACTTGTTTCTTGACTAGGTTTTGTAGCTGTCTGAATAGATGCCAATTTTTGTCATTTTTATTCTTTTGACAGTTAATCCACGCTTTGTCTCTGTCTTTCATAAGGAGTTTGCATTGTCTGGTGAGCCATGGGTTATGGCTCTTTTTAATTTTTTTTTAATGCTGTGGGGCTAAGGTGTTAAGAATATTTAGGAAATGCTGCATTGAAGTATTCAGCTGCATCATTTAATGGGAGTCTTTTTAGGATGGACCAGTTAACTGCCTTCAGAGATTCAATGAAAGACTCCTTGAAGAATTTGGATAGATTACGGGTAGATTTGAGCTTATGTTCCTTTGTTAGTTGTGTACTACTCTTGTGGGTTCATAGATTCACAGGTTCATAGGAGGTTAGTAGGCTAATGCCCCTAGGGCCTTTACAAGCCTAGCCATGTTATACCCATGTTCCTAACTGACCTTGGTTAGATGGTCATTATTCACAGAGAGAGTCTATGATCAGCACCGATTGCCCTGTCCATGAGGGACATAGTTGCCACCCCCCATGTGAATTTATGGTCTCCCATCCAATTGTCTAGGTTGCATTTCAGTAGGGTTATTGAGGAGCTCTGCTTCACTTGAACTGGGAATTTATTCCAGAGGAGTGTCAATCTCTGGGAGATATATCTATCTCTCCAGCATGTTCTGTTAATGTCACAGGCTAGGTTGAGATCCTGGGAGTGAATAACTCTTGTCCCATTGATTTGCTGATGTGCAATATTTCCATTAGGGCAGGGTCAGAGACTGCTCTGTAGGCCAGGCACAAGTCACCTCTCAGTAGCCTGTAGGATACAGAGCACAATGACAGAGCTTTCAGTTTCTCCACATAGGTTATGTTTTGGAACCCCTGAATTTTCTTAGTGAGAAACCTCTGTGGTCTCTCCAGCTGCTGCAGGTGTCTGGTGAAGTACATGCAAAAGGGTGCACTGTACTCTATTAGTCTAGTACAGAGGAGTTATAACATCCTTAGTTATGGATTTGATACCCTTACTTATGAGATGCACAAGGCTTTCCTTATCACTGTGGACACATGGTGATCGAAGTTTAGATTATCAACCTGTGTTCAAAATCTCGCATCACTGGGTTTGAGCTTAGGGGGTGCTGTCAATATTGTAATTTGCAGGGACTTCCTCTTTGCCAAAGGGGATAATAATGCACTTTTTTGCGTTCAGTTTAAGTCTGTGACTTTGGCACCAGTCATTTGTCTGTGTGAGCTCCTTTTGTAATATGTTAACATAATTTGTGGACTCAATGATTGCACCCAATTTGCAATCATAAGTGAACTTAGTAAGCCAAAGGCCATCTACTTTCACCTGGACTTCCGAGAAATAGATTCCAAACAGTAGAGGGCCCAGCAGAGATCCCTGTTGTATGCCACTGGTCTACTGGTAGAGGTGGAATCCCCAACTTTGACAGTATGCATTCTGGCCATGAGCCAGTTGGCTACCCATCTAGTGACATATGGGTTAATCCCCAGCTAGGAGTGTTTCTCAATGATACCTAAGTGGAGGATTGTGTCAAAACCTTGGCTAAGTCAAGAGAGGCAATATGTACTGTTTTGCCTTCATCCACGTTTATGATGACATTTTGAAAGTAGTCCATCAGGTTCACTAAGCATGTACCCTTAACAAGGCCAAACTGGGTTGGGTCAAGAGTTTGAAGGTCACCTATATCCTTGTTGATAAAGTCCATGATGATTCTTTCCAAGGCTTATGGGTCTATAGTTTCCAGGGTCGGTTGATGGACCCCCTTTGTGCAAGGGGATTACTCTTGCTGTTCTACACTCTGCTGAAACAAAGCCAGAGCTCAGGCTGAGGTTAGAGAGAGCACTAAGTGGGTCTGCTAGGTCCTGTTTTAGATTGTTTAGTAAGCAGCCTGGGATATTATCTGGTGCCATAGAGGCTGTGTTTTTGGCTGTGGAGAGGGGGGATATGACCTGTTTTTGGAACTATAAGGTAGAAGACTGGTGTCGGGTACTCTTTGGGGGTATGGCTGATGGGGATGGAGGGTGAAGTTTGTGCTAAATCTGTCAGCTATCAGGTTGGCATTTTCTTCAGGTTTGGTTTGACAGGTACCATCCACTTTAAGTTTGGCACATAGCTGGGCATTCCCTCTTCGATTTTGGACACAACTAAAGAATGCTTTATGATTATCCTTAGCTAGGGATGCTAATTTAGCTTCATAACTAACTTTAGAGGATTTTTGAAGATATCTGATTTTCTTGTTCAAGCTGTGGAAGGTATTCTTCTTCTGCTGAATAACTTCCCTCTTGTTCCTAGAAATCAATTTCTTTCTTTTGTTATATAAACTATTTGCACTTGAGGTCCTCCAGGATGGCTTTTTTTTTTTGGAGGATCTGGTTTTGATCCAGTCAGGTACAGGTGAATAATTTTTTACAGTTGTTTAGGTGGTTATACAGGGCATTTGTGTACTCCTCTGCATAGGATACATTGTTGACTGTGTTAGGAGGGGGTTTGAAACTTTTTATATCATTGCCTAGTAGGCTGTAGTTTGCTTTGGAGAACTTTTTCAGTTTTTTTGCTTCTCTGGGGGTGTCAGGTCTGATTGTTACTTCAAATGAAATAGATTTATGGTCTGACCTTACCAGGGAAGGCAATGCACAGGGGGTACTGGAGTGACATCCCATGTTGGTGAGTACCAAGTCTAGGATATTTGAGCCCCTTGTGGGGGTGCAGACCAGCTGTTCCAAGGCAGCTGCATTGACAAAGTCTAGTAACTTCAGGGCTACCATGTTTCTGCTCATGTATGTCACTCATTCAATAGAAGGATAGTTAAAATCACCCACACCCAAAGTGTTTGGCTGTACAGTGAGTGACTCTAGTAAGTCCAGGTAGGTGGTATGCTTCTCTTGGATCATGGTGGGGGACCTGTAGCTAGCAATGATGTGGTAGGGTGCTTTACCTGTAGTCAATTGGACCTGGAGTAGCTCAAGAGAGTCATACTGTTTAACCAGTCTTGAGGTGTATTTGGCTATAATAAAGATGGATACATCTCCACCTTTGGTTCTTTCACACTCATTTTGTGGTCTGAACGTGTGGAAGGCATTGTACTCTTGCATGGCTGGGGGTGCTGTCTGCGGTCTTGAACCATGTTTCAGTGACTGCACAGATGTCAGCATTCAGTCCCCCAATTTGCAATCATAAGTGAACTTGGTAAGCCAAAGGCCATCTACTTTCACCTGGACTTCCGAGAAATAGATTCCAAACAGTAGAGGTCCCAGCAGAGATCCCTGCTGTATGCCACTGGTCTACTGGTAGAGGTGGAATCCCCAACTTTGACAGTATGCATTCTGGCCATGAGCCAGTTGGCTACCCATCTAGTGACATATGGGTTAATCCCCAGCTAGGAGTGTTTCTCAATGATACCTAAGTGGAGGATTGTGTCAAAACCTTGGCTAAGTCAAGAGAGGCAGTATGTACTGTTTTGCGTTCATCCACGTTTATGATGACATTTTGAAAGTAGTCCATCAGGTTCACTAAGCATGTACCCTTAACAAAGCCAAACTGGGTTGGGTCAAGAGTTTGAAGGTCACCTATGTCCTTGTTGATAAAGTCCATGATGATTCTTTCCAAGGCTTATGGGTCTATAGTTTCCAGGGTCGGTTGATGGACCCCCTTTGTGCAAGGGGATTACTCTTGCTGTTCTACACTCTGCTGAAACAAAGCCAGAGCTCAGGCTGAGGTTAGAGAGAGCACTAAGTGGGTCTGCTAGGTCCTGTTTTAGATTGTTTAGTAAGCAGCCTGGGATATTATCTGGTGCCATAGAGGCTGTGTTTTTGGCCGTGGAGAGGGGGGATATGACCTGTTTTTGGAACTATAAGGTAGAAGACTGGTGTCGGGTACTCTTTGGGGGTATGGCTGATGGGGATGGAGGGTGAAGTTTGTGCTAAATCTGTCAGCTATCAGGTTGGCATTTTCTTCAGGTTTGGTTTGACAGGTACCATCCACTTTAAGTTTGGCACATAGCTGGGCATTCCCTCTTCGATTTTGGACACAACTAAAGAATGCTTTATGATTATCCTTAGCTAGGGATGCTAATTTAGCTTCATAACTAGCTTTAGAGGATTTTTGAAGATATCTGATTTTCTTGTTCAAGCTGTGGAAGGTATTCTTCTTCTGCTGAATAACTTCCCTCTTGTTCCTAGAAATCAATTTCTTTCTTTTGTTATATAAACTATTTGCACTTGAGGTCCTCCAGGATGGCTTTTTTTTTGGAGGATCTGGTTTTGATCCAGTCAGGTACAGGTGAATAATTTTTTACAGTTGTTTAGGTGGTTATACAGGGCATTTGTGTACTCCTCTGCATAGGATACATTGTTGACTGTGTTAGGAGGGGGTTTAAAACTTTTTATATCATTGCCTAGTAGGCTGTAGTTTGCTTTGGAGAACTTTTTCAGTTTTTTTGCTTCTGTGGGGGTGTCAGGTCTGATTGTTACTTCAAATGAAATAGATTTATGGTCTGACCTTACCAGGGAAGGCAATGCACAGGGGGTACTGGAGTGGCATCCCATGTTGGTGAGTACCAAGTCTAGGATATTTCAGCCCCTTGTGGGGGTGCAGACCAGCTGTTCCAAGGCAGCTGCATTGACAAAGTCCAGTAACTTCAGGGCTACCGTGTTTCTGCTCATGTATGTCACTCATTCAATAGAAGGATAGTTAAAATCACCCACACCCAAAGTGTTTGGCTGTACAGTGAGTGACTCTAGTAAGTCCAGGTAGGTGGTATGCTTCTCTTGGATCATGGTGGGGGACCTGTAGCTAGCAATGATGTGGTAGGGTGCTTTACCTGTAGTCAATTGGACCTGGAGTAGCTCAAGAGAGTCATACTGTTTAACCAGTCTTGAGGTGTATTTGGCTATAATAAAGATGGATACATCTCCACCTTTGGTTCTTTCACACTCATTTTGTGGTCTGAACGTGTGGAAGGCATTGTACTCTTGCATGGCTGGGGGTGCTGTCTGCGGTCTTGAACCATGTTTCAGTGACTGCACAGACGTCAGCATCTTCCAAGGTAAAGAGTGCTTCCAAGGAGTGCAGTTTCATGTTTAAACTCCTAGCATTAAGCAGCATAACCTAGAGTTTGTCTAGAGTGGATTTTTTTATGTTGGAAATTGTGTTGCTTTGACTTTGCCTAAAAACGGCACTAGGGGGAGGCAAGCACCTTTGCCAGTATCCAAAAACCTAGAGGAGACAGGTGAAGACAGTCTCTAGCAAGGTAGCATGGTTTGTCAACCATGTCCTCCCTGGATGACAGATACTGGATCCCATTGGTTTGACACCAGAAGCTAAGCCAAATGTTGAAGTCAATCATTTTTATCTATATTGTGGCATCATCCTGGGCGAACGTAGAATGTGGCTTAGGGCTAGGGACATACCTGCCTGGGACACATAATCTGAGAATTTGGTCATGTCTCTATTCAGGTCTACTTCAGAACATTGAAATTTCATAACATTGAATTTCATAACATTGAGACCATAACATCAAAAATTCACAACACTGAAAACCCAAAACATTGAAAACTCAGAATATTGAAAGTGTGCTTCATAACATTGAAAACTACATTGCACAAGTAAATAGCATCACCTCCACCTACAACACCACCTAACTAACAAACACACTTTCTACTATGTTTCTGCAGAGGGGAAAGCCCCCCTGGGCCTGCCCCCCCACCCAACTGTAAATTAAATATACCAACTCCAAGATCGCACTACAGTGGAAAAAAGTTAATTTCCTAACCTCAGTCTACAGTGAGTACATAGCATAAAGTGTGTTTGTTAGTTAGGTGTTGTTGTAGGTGGAGGTGATGTTATTTACTTGTGCAATGTAGTTTTCAATGTTATGAAGCACACTTTCAATGTTCTGTGTTTTCAATATTTTGGATTTTCAGTGTTTTGAATTCTCAGTGTTACGGTCTCAATGTTATGAAATTCAATGTTATGAAATTTCAGTGTTATGAAGTAGATCCCTCTGTTCATATAGTCCAGAGAGGTATGTCTCAAGTCATTCACCCCAAAATGTACTATAACAGAGTTATAGCGGTAATTATTGAGTGACTTGACTGCATGAGTGATTTGATGGATCCTAGAACCTGACAAGCAGCTGACTGTGACCTTCTCCTTGTCCAGCCTGGTAGGGGGATATCTGTGTGTCTCACTATGGAGTCGCCTATAACCAGGACATTTGGTTTTGAGGTGTTTTGCCTTACTGTATATTTGCTGAGACACTGGTGTGTGTGTGTGTGTGTGTGTGTGTGTGTGTGTGTGTGTGTGTGTGTGTGTGTGTGTGTGTGTGTGTGTGTGTGTGTGTGTGTGTGTGTGTGTGTGTGTGTGTGTGTGTGTGTGTGTGTGTGTGTGTGTTGTCATGTGTAGTGGATTCTATTTACTTTGCACAGGTGTTTTGCTTTTGGGAGGTCTCTGATCTTTTGGTAGGCTTCCATTTAATATCTCCACGTATGTGGGTTTATGTGCTGTGACCTTGTTTTATGTGATAGATGATGTGTGTTTACTGACAACCTGTTTGATGTTATGTAAGGTAACTGATTCCAAATTCATAGTATAATTACATTTTTCACATATTGTATTTCTTTGTTTTAGGAATAAGTGGTTGTTAGTATACATGAGACAATTACTGCATTACTTCAGGATGCCCATGTCAATCAGTCTGGCTGGAAAAATGGGTGGAAACTGACCATCCATTATGGCAGTTTTTTACTGTAACTGCTGTTAGGCACTGGGCTAGTTTGACCATATTTTGCTCTAGGATTAACAAAGGGGCTTATTCTATTGAAGGTTGGGGTGAAAATTATGACAACACTTCCCAGTGTACAACTGAGTTTCCTGCGATCGAGCATGGAAGCTTGGGAGGATTCACCAATAGATGCCTATGAGAAAATTGTTTTTTAAGGTGTTTTCTGTCCATACAGGGCACCACTAAACCCCTCTGGGTGGTGCTCAGCTACGTGCAAATGCGAGGCTTAAATACAGATGAAATTAAACACTTTTAAGCTAAACTACTAATGGGAAAGCAGACAATGAGCTTTCCTCTAGTAATCTTCAACTCAGATGAGGCTCAAACTACACACTTCTGCCACAAGGGTGCAAGCAGGACCCTTCTAATATAAGATGGCTGGAATAGTGCTCAAGTGTAACAATACAGTCTAGATTCAGCAGATTTGAATCTAGTCTATGCTATGTATAAGCTATTTAAAGTAACAGAACAGCTTTTTTAAAGTGCAGAAATCAGCAAAATGAGAAGCAAATTGATAAAATACAGTCAGCAAAATGCAAAGGAAACTCACAAGGTACTTATTTTTTTTTTACTTTAGAGGTGGATGCTTTGGATTTCAGCAGAATCTCTCCAGACTTCTGCCAAAGTTGCTAAACGTTGAGCAGCTTCAGTAAGATGACCTGCAGTGGGACTGCCCTCTGAACACACTGGCAACTCTCTGACCAGCTGTGAACAGTAGGAGACTATGGAAAGTGTTTCCGATAGAGGATTTTAAACTGGAGAGGTTTACTAATATACTAGGCATGAGGAACTGCATTTGCACAAACAGTTAATCCCTCAAGTCAATCAGATAAAAACACAACAAACTTTAAACCAGCAGTTTTCCACTTGGATTGGTTAAATTCAGCTCTGCTCCCACCAGAGTGCAAAATATAACGTAAAATAAACTGGTTTTGAGCTCAAGTGTAGTAACAAATGCTTTACAGAATTCCTGCAGTATCAGGAACCCTTGGAAATAAGTTCACTAATCCTGAGAAATGTTCAACAAAATTCAGAACAAAGTGCACAGTGTAGCAGTACAGTACAAACAGATGGTATTTCTTTAACAACTGTAGGCTGCAAAACAGTGATAAATTCAACAAAATTGATAAATGCAGCACAGAAGTGTTAAATAGTACTGAGACAGTAAGAGCAACTGCAAAAAAAAAAACAAAAAAAAACAAAAAAACTTATATTAGCTTTGTAGGCCCAGATGGATTTAGAAGCAATCCAAGTCTTGTGGTCACAGTTGTACAAGCCAGGCACAGGGAAGCTGGCAGGTGATCACTTAGTGTATCAGAGAGGGTACCTGAGGAGGTAAAATTTGATGGGTTGGTAACCAGAATCCAATACAGGATAGATTGTTGGGAGTTATTTTTGCCATATCTTGTTGGTGTATTAATAAGTTGAGTGAATCCAAAGAGGTTAATGTTGGTCATTGAATTTGCGGATAAAGACTGCCAGTCAATGTTTACATCACCAAGGATGATAATTTGTGATTGTATCTGCTATCCAGGACAGTATGTTTTCAAGAATTGAAATGTTTCATCCATATAGCACAGCCATGCATATCTTCTTGGCTCTATTAAGTTTTAGGAATGAGATTCAAATTTCTGTTTTTCCAAAAGTAAGGATTGTGCCTCTGTGCCTGTATAGGGAATTACTGTGAGCATATTTGGAAAGATTATAGCTATTCCACCAGTTTTTCTTTATTTCTATTGATCTTAATAACATTACAACCAGGGGTAGTATTTCAGCATCTTTTATTTCAGGCTTTAGCCATGTCTCGGTTGTGTTGGGACATCCTGGCATGAAAATCTATGATTTTTGCTGTGTATGCTTCTGATGTTCACAGTGAGTATCTTTACACTTTTAGGGTGCATTTTATGGTTTGTGGCTTGATTGGGATCTGGATTGGGGTGGATCTCACCACATTGATGTATGGTGGACAAAGAAGATTTGTTTATTATGGCATTTTTAGCAGAGATGGGTAGAAGCATTACCTTAACATTGGGACTGACATTTTTTTGGTATTTTTGGGTTACAACAAGGGAATGGAGTTATGGGAAGTAAGCTTGAAGAGATTTTTGAGTAGCTAGTGGGTTGATAGGTGAGTATGAAGCAATGGTTGCTTATTTAATACTACTACTGGTGATGATGTTAGGCATGACAGGAGGAGAAGAATGAATAATGTGATACAGGAAGGAAATAGCATGGTTAGTGTTGTAAAAATCTTGCAGTATTGTTAGGTGAGGTAGTGAGCAGTGATAGAGTGGAGAATAGGTAGGTTGTGATGGTGAGGGAGCAGAGTGAGATTTGAGAAGGAATTTAGAACAGAAGTGAGTGGAGATGGTATAAACAGAACAGTTCATAATTGGATAGAAAGTTAAACCACAATAGATAGCAGTCACGAAAAAGAGACCCCTAGCCACCAGGAGATCAATCCAAGCACGTTTATTGAAAAATAGTTGAAAGGCTTACAGCCAACACCATAAAACGTAAACACCTTAATCCACTAGCAAAACAGCAAATATACAATTGACACCAATTAATTAATTAGAAACATTTTGTAAAATTCAAATATTTAAAGATACATCTAAAATAAAGTGGAAAATATATGATAGGGAATTTCATTTAAAAATTAGAAAAATAGAAAGTTAAGTACAGTATAGGACGGTGAATAGAAGAGGTGGAGTAAGTGAGGTATAAGTGTAGATGTAGCGGGGTTGTATGAGAACTGGGGGTAGGGCAGGGAAGCAGAGTGAAGCTCAAGTGTAGCAAGGACTGAATGGAGTGGGTTGGCTCCGGCCCATGATGAAGTAAATACCAGAAAAACTATCTGTAAAACTAGAACAAAACAAGAGATAAGACAACTCCTGATAAGTTTAAAGACAGTAATACAAGCTGGTAAATTGCTGTTAACATACACCTAAGTAAACGACAAAAGACAGCATTACAGTGGCTTTGGTTTGAAGTAATGCTATAGTAGCTGGTGAAACAACTGAGATGAGGGGAGGACTAATCCGGCACTTCACTGGAATGTACTTACCCCCCCACCTCCAGATTTGTTGCCACTAAAATCAAACACTCAGTGAGGTAGAATGTTTGTGGATACAAAGACAAGCTCTCTGAACTCTACATACTTGATGTGAGTCACAGCATTTAATTTTATGATTAGAAGCTTTTTACTGCCTTTCCAGGGATTTCTTTACACTGCTAGAGTAAAATATAACAAAGTTTTAATTTAGCTTCACTTTCAGCAGTAAAAGGTCTGTGGGTGCAGGTGGGGGTGAGGCTTGGGGTGTTCCTCCAGCAGATTCAACACTACAGTACAGAACACACTAATGCATAAGTGAGGGAAAACAATTACGTTTAGTTTGAGACATGGAAATTGCTTTAACAGATTTTAACTGAAGGTATTGTTTCTTCTGAACTTTTTAACTAATGGGGACAAGAAAGCCTGCTACTAGGAAGTCATATTTTAGTAAATGGAAAAAAAATCTTCCAGTTGGTGCTAACAACATAACCAGCACCCATTCAGGGCTAGTTGTTCTCTGTTTTTCAATATTTGTGTGAGTTACTATCCTATGACCTTTCTTACTGCTCCATCCATGTTTATTTATCAGTCATTTCATCTTGTCTACCCATGGGTCCTCCTATTTCAATGCATCTCCTGTCAAAACATTTTTGAAAAGGGTTTTGCATAAGAGGCCTTCAAAAATAGTGCTTCCTCCTTGGGATCTTAATTATGTGTTACAGAAGTTAACACTTGATCCAGTTGAACCAGCTAACCTGGCTGATGTGAGGTTCTTAATAAGGAAAGCAGTTTTATTGATTGATCTGCCCTCTGCCAGAAGGGAATCTGAGTTGCAAGCTCTTATAGTGAGTTAACCCCATCTCATTTTCCAGAGAGACAGGGTTTCTTTGAGAACTAATCCTTCTTTTATGCCTCAAGTATTATCACAGTTTACTTACTATCCTTCTTCATGTTTTCTTTCCTGAACCTAAAAATGATGGGGAAAGAATATTCCATACCTTGGATGTCCACAAACAACTCAGGTACTATCTTGAGAGACCTAAATCTTTCAGATATTTGGATCAATTGTTCATTTCTTCAGACGGTAAGAAAAAGGGATAACCTATGTCAAAACAGACTAGTTCCAACTGGTTGTCTAAGGCTATTACTTTTGCTGTCCTCACCACAACAAAAGTATTCCACCCAGGGTCAAGGCCCACTCTACCAGGACCTTTGCTTCAATCTATGATTTTTATGGAAAAGGTTGGATTCTAGAAACTGAAACTTGGTCCTCTGTTCATACATTTGCAAATCAATAGGAGCTTAATTATTTCTCTAGGTCTAGATCAGGCTTTGCTAGGACCATTCTTCTTGGGTTCCTGGACTCTTCTCTTTCGGGCTCGCAAATCTAGCAAGCTACGATGGTAATCTACCCATATAGCTAGGGCTACTGCAGCAGTGATCAGAATGATGAACATATTATAGAACTTTCTTTTTCTTTTTTTCAAGCATATTATGTGAGAAATCTACACAAAATAACATATTTTTCTTGTCTTAGAAGTGAAGAATTGGTAAATCCAAATCTATAGTAATGTTTTATATTGAGGTGTTGCTGACATGTAATTTGCTTACATTTTCCTGAATGTCATTAGCTTATGTTGTAGTGTTATTAACTCTAATCATACATATTAATGGAAAAGAAGTAAAGTTAAATGTCTGTTACTGATTTGAACAGTTTAAAAGAATTAAGAAGAATGAGAAACTTACAGAGGAGATTAGCAGCTGCTGTATGCTGTGAGTTGTCATTCACTCATGTTGCAATCAAATTCTAATGTCAGGATGTGAAACTTAGATCAGAACAGCAGTTCCCAATGGCTAAAACACAAGGTCAAATTAAACAAGCAGACATTCTTTTATATAGTCAAGATTGCTAGTAATACTAAAATTAATAAGAGTAAACATCTTATGAATAACAAGCAGCAAACAAATAAATCCAAACCAGCCCAGAAGTTGAAAATGTTGAAACACAGGTGCTCAATAGGAAGGTAGCTGGAATAAAGAAGCTGAACCACAACAAAGTAAAATCTTCTTTTGTAATACAAAATAGTGAGCGCTTTCGCAATGGTAACCATTGCTTCATCAGACAGTTCATTCAAGCAGCAACAGCACTTAAATACTTTAATTCATTACTAGAACAACTAATTCTACCACTCAAAGTTAATTCAGCACTCAGCAATCAATTAATTACTATGGTTATGTTTTGCCCATAGTTAATTGCTGAAGTCAGAAAAACCCTGTTTAAAAACCACATACACAAAATGTAAAGACAAGGACATGTGGATAAATATAAATGTTGTGTCTTTCGGCTTTTCCCGGTTAGGGGTCGCCACAGTGGAACTCTGGTCCGCTAATGATTGGCAGTAGATTTTTATGTGCCGAGTTGCCAGCTCTGATGCACAACCTTCAACGAAGGTACGCCCATTCATGCATGTCTCCACACAGAAGACACTCTAACTGAGAATCAAACAGGACAGCATCATACTGTGAGGCGACAACGCTACTGCAGCACCACCACCACGGATCTATGTGGATATATATAAATAAAATGCATAAAAAGTCAATGAATAAATACATATACTCATATTCCCCATTTAGTAACTACTTATGTGCATAGATATAAACATAAACATATATATATAAATATATATAAACGTATAAGCAGTACACACTCAACAACTTAATGAATACATATATTCTGCCTAATAAATGCACATGTTGTCCACCTAGTAAATACATATGCTTTAATACAGACACCTCAACAAATGCTTGTCTTTAATGATATCTGTGCTAAAAACAGCTCAAGAAATATTGTCATATTGACCCAAATCCCTGCATGTGTTTATGTGGTCTTCTCTTGTTAAAATAATATTATTTTTTTATTTTATTTTAACCTTCTAGATTTTAGCACTGGCTTCAGTGGAACACCATTATTCAAACCCAAACTTCTATGTGCTCCTAAACACAAAATCCATTTTAAATCCATATTTCCAGTAGTATTGACTATGTCCTCCATCCTATTGCTGACATTCTGGATATGTAAAACCTGAAACAAAAATATATGGTCATCCCCCTTATCCAATGTATGCTTAGCCAAAGCACTATACAGTTGCCCTTTTCTAGTGCAGTAAAGGTGATTCCTTATCCGTTCATTAAGGTGACGGTTAGGATTGCCAACATAGAAATGGAAACATATTCTGCAGTGAACTACATACACTACATTCTTAGTATTGCAATCAGCAGAATTCCTTAGCTCCCATAGTTTCAGGGTGCTTAAAAAAACCTTGATTCAGCTATATAAATGCACTGTGTACATTTTCCACATCTATGGGTACCATTCACTCTGTTATCCATCAGAGCAGGTGTCCTTGGATAGCAAAGCTGCTGTTTCAGATTTTTCTTATTTTTAAATGCAAAATGTGGTTGTCCACCCACTATGTTGGTAGTATCCTCATCTACTAACAACATATGCCAATTTTGTTGTATGATGGTTTAAAACCTTTTCACATCCCTTGTATATGGTAAAACCATCGGAATGTATGGTAATACACTATTCCTAATACCTACCCTGTCACTACCTACTCTATCAGAGTAGTAGGGCTTAGCTTTACCTTTTCTTTTTTTGTGTACATTATGGTACACCTTATCAATTTCATGTTCACTATAGCCCCTATTAATGAAACCTGTTCTTAGCTTAGTTAACTCATTTCTATACACTTCCTCTTGACAACATAGGTAAGATGCTCTCATTGCCTGACCTCTGCTTATGTTAGGAAAAATCCTAGGGTTATGCATACTGTTTCTGTGTAGAAAAGATGGTTTGTAACATTGTTTCCTATGTAATTTAATTTCGTAGACCATTGGTCATTTTCTCTGTATATGGTAACGTCCAGGAAGTCTAGACTCATCTCAGAACAGTTCATTGTAAACTTTAGAAAGTCACTGGTAGTATTTAGGTATGTATACAGAGATGTATGTATTAAAGCATATGCATTTACTAGGTAGACAACATATGCATTTATTAGGCAGAATATATGTATCCATTAAGTTGTTGAGTGTGTACTGCTTATACCTTTATAAATATTTTATATATATTTTTATGTTTATATCTATGCATATAAGTAGTTACTAAATGGGGAATATGAGTATATGTATTTATTCACTGACTTTTTATGTATTTTATTTATATTCATCCACATGTCCTTGTCTTTACATTTTGTGTATGTGGTTTTTAAACAGAGTTTTTCTGACTTCAGCAATTAACTAAGGGCAAAATGTAACCATACTAATTAATTGATTGCCTTATTTTTGCAGATTCTATTACAAGTTATCAAGAACTACCATTTTGGGTAAAAATAAACATTTTCTTAGTCTGGGATTTCAGGTGAACACAGCGAAATCTCCTGTCACTCCCTCTCACAGGATAGTGTATCTGGTATGTTTCCTGGATACATCTCTTATGATGACTTTTCTTCCTCAGAACAAAGTAGAATGTTAAAAGGGACAGTTTCTACACAGACTCTGGCATCTGAGAGGGAATGTCTCAGGATTCAAGATTTCATGTTCCCTACAGTTCTCATGATTCCTTTGAACAGACTTCACATGAAGAAAATTCAATGGTTTATCAAATCATTTTGGCCTCAATACTAGCACCAACTATCCTTTCAAATACCAATGTTGGTGTTGGGGAAAAAGAGTTAATCTGATGAGTGAATCAGTTGTCTCATAACCCTGGTCTCCCATTTTCCCTGTAAGCACAAATACATCAGACTTTGCCTGGGGACCTGTATCCCAAGGGAGGAGGTGGAAAGCTCAGGATCTGTGGAATAAGTGGGACAAATTAATAAATACCCATTTGTTAACCAGGTTGGCCCACTGGACACATACCCTTTTTAGACGTGACCCAAGAGCAATGTCTGGTTAAGTGACTTACTCAAGGTCACACAGTAGACAAATGAGGGTGAGCATGTAACTGTGAAAGAACTGATGGCATTAATAAATGATCTTGAAGCTCTGAACTATCTTTGGAGTTCCAGTCCCTCTTTTAGAAATCACAGATATCACAGTGATGTGGTACATAAATGGGGAAACCAGAACCCACCCCCATGACAGCTTGAAACCAGAAACTCAGCAGAATCTGACTCGCTAGGCTACTTACATTCTATCAGAGCATTATGTTACAGCAAATAAGCTCAGCAGAATAGCCCCCCCCCCCCATGGAAGTTGTACTCAGTGGTCTTCCAGAAATTAATCTAACTGTGGGGAACACTTCAAAAACATCTGTTTGCCTACATTTACAACAGTCAGTTAAAGAAATTCTTCTCCAAAGCACTTTGCACAAAGGCCTGGAAGACAGATGCCTTTTCATTCCCATGGATTGGGATGCTCCTGTATGCATTTCCACTCTTTCCTATGATATGGGATGCATGGCTAGCCTTAAAAAGGCCCTTGCAGTTGTTGGCCTAGTAAACATCTATGAACCTATGAACCAGGGTTCTTCTAAAGATACATAACTTGCCAAAGGTGAAACTGGTAACTCCCATTTGGCCCATGCAACTGCCCCATTTCTGAAATTGTCCAAGTGCAATTTCCACAAGCTTCCTCACAGAATGAACTTACCCACACAAAACAAGTGTTGTTTTCTACACCTCAATCTTCATTTTATTCAATTCACTGCCTAGATGATGTAATTGTATTACCTTTTAAGCACTTGTTTTCTGAGGACATGTAGCAGGGATAAAAGGAGGCTAAGAACCTTGCTGCTCGAAAATCATGTATGGCTAACTGGAAAAGATTTTCTAGTTGGTGCCACAACAAAAAAGCAGGATTCTTTTAAAGCCCAGATACTTGTGGTTCTACAGTATTTGTGCAAGTTATTCTCCTTTATTAAGATCGCAATTTAAGTCATCTGTGATTCAGTGCCCACGGATTCCCCTTTCTATCCTGTCTCAAGTCAGTTTTTGAATACATCTTAACCACTGAAAATAGGAACAGAAGCCCTTGAAAAGATGAAACATCCAGCTAAAATTTCTGACACCTAATTAATATAAAATTTTAATAACAAATAGCACATAATTCTGGTTTTCAGTAGTAAAGTGAGACTCAGAAATACATGTATAAAAGTGATAAAAATGATAGTAAAATAGGGGTACATTATCAAAGAGACAGAGTAAAATGTGTAGACTTAAATTAACTGTATTGCAAAATTCTACCACATGAGGTCATTTATTTTGTTTCAGAAAAAGAGAGATGTAAGAATTGTGTCCTTTTTCTTTAAATTATTGTTGTCACTAGTGTGTTGGTCATGTATATGTTTTTCTGCATACTATACAGCTTTAAAAATCAGATGTGATGAGGGGGGAGTAAGAAAATTATATGAAGGGTTAAATCAAACCTAAAATAGGGCCATACTTCCAAAAATGGGAGAATCCTGAGTAGCGGTAAATCAGGGCTGAAAATAGGAATGTTCTTCCAAAATATGGACATTTGAGAGGGCGTATCTATCACCCTAGAAGAGAGGTGGCTTCTTATTGGGATGTTAATTTTGAATTTGGCAAACACACACTTTTTCTTTTTGAACTTGCTCAGGGGTCAGATTTAAAGTTCTTATCTTTGAAAACAGTGCTGCATACTGTTCTGACATCTGCAAAAAGTGTATCTAAATTACAAGCTGTTATTGTGATTCAGCATTATCTCATCTTTAACAAAGACAGAGAAACCTTGAGAACGAATCCTTCTTTTATTCCAAAAGTGGTTTTAGAGTTTAATTTGTGCCAGGCTGCTCATCTTCCTGCCATCTTTGTAAAAGCATAAAATAGGAGAAAGAAATTTACACACACTGTATATCCAGAGACAATTTAGATACTGCATTGATAGGACAAAAGCATTCAGAAAGTCTAATCAACTGTCTTTCCTATGAAGGTAAGAAAAATGGGCAATCAGTGCCAAAACAGAGAGTTTCAACATGGTTTTCTCATGCTATTGTTTTTTTTTTTTTTGCTATTCTTACTATAATAAGACACTTCCAGGCAAGATTAGGGCCCACTCTACCTGGGCTTTGGCTACTTCTGTGACTTTTTGGGAAGGGGTGGACTCTAGAAATATTCTAGACTCACAAGCACCCCTGGTAAGCCTATTCAGCCATCTTTCGGCATGCCGTCTACTATAATTGATCTCCTATTCAGGTACGGAAAGATAAGCAAAATGGATGCTTGGTTGCTTATCTGTCATATATGTATGCATAGCTGTCAGATATGATACATTTACTAAACAGCACAGTAGGTTTCTATACACTACTAGATGCAAACTCATAACAAGGAATGATTTATATTTATAACAATATAACACAGGATCTTTACTGTAAAAACAACCAAACCAAAACATTATCGCAAATGCCGAATAAAAGACTGCCCATGTAATATCAAATACTTTTATTTAAATCAAAATTGAGCACTTTCGTCCAACATGATGTGGACTTCATCAGAACTCAGGACCCTTACACATCCTAACCAATTTAAGACAGCCACCAAAGAGTACTTTAAAAGTCACTGGTCCTATCACTGCACTCTCCCTCCTTAACATCCCCTACTTCTTATAACCTTAATCTACTTTATGCCCTTAACTCACTCTTCTCACTAGCTCTCTCTCATCTTCCTTTACTACTTTCTACTGTCTTCTAAAATCTATTAAGCATATTGCCTCAGAGAAACATTCTGTTATAATTGTCTTGCCTTCATGCAACTACATCATGATAAAACTGGGTTTTTGTAACCACTTACCCCCAAAACTATACTCATCTTAATGACATATTTCTTTTTATACATCTTGAAATAGTTATGCTATACTCCTGATTATTGACACTGTATAACATTGTATTGCTACTTAATGCCTTGTAATAATCCTGTAACATTGCTGTTTAATGCTAATTTATAATGAAAATTGTATAATATGTTGGAGCTTTTCTCCCCGGGCCTCTGGTGAAAAAGGGCTCTTCAGCTCAGTCTGACAATCCCGGTCAACAAATGTAAAATAAAATAAATAAATAAATAAATAATTTACTCAGTGACACTTTCTTATTTTACATTAATACTACTTCTTTCCTTTATCTACTGCAAGTAAAATCTGAAGGATTTCATGACTTCATCTGCTTTTGTATGTTTGTCCTGACCCCAGCTTGTCTGTTTGGGGTGAGATACATAGGATCTATGGTTAATCATTGAACAGCATTTTCATCAAATGGCTGTTCACCAAATACTAATTGTCAAAACCTCTGTTAATCGAATGGGCATATCATCATAATGATTTTCATCAAACGATGATAGTTGGCCACCATAAAGGAAGTGTTACCAAATACTTACCGGTAATATACCTATAAACAAACCTGCCTTTTCCCTATTCTAGTGCAACCTTGGAGTTAGTATGCATAACTAGCAGGGGGTGTGGGGAGATACAGCCCCCACATAAAGTGTCTGATATTATACTAATGTTCGTCCCCCACACTCTCTGCTAATTATATATACCAACTCTGAGGTTGCATGCAGTGGGGAAAGGGCAGATTTCCTTATAGGTATGTTACCGGTAAGTAAAGTATTTGGTAACACTTCCTTTATGGTGGCCAACTATCATCGTTTGATGAAAATCTTTACGATGATATGGCCATTCAATTAAATGAAGTTTCAACGATTAGTATTCGGCGAACAGCCATTCGATAAACGTGCTGTTTGACAATTAACCATAGACCCGAATACATATTACAACTTTTGCATGGATGTACATTTTACTTTAAGTGTCTGCTTTGCAGTATGCCTTGCATAGCTTACTTTTTTTCCTGAGTATCTTCAAAAGTAGCTTTAAGGAAGACAATTTGTGCAAAAAATGTGAACACTTTAGCCTGCATAAAGTTGCATGCAGGCTATTCATTTACAAGGTTTGCCCCCCCCCCCACCCGTACTCTGCCTAGGGTGTGGAGGCTACCTCAGTTCAGTTATCTTGCAGGTGCATTAAATATTCTGGAAATAATGACTGTCTTACAAAATCAGCACATTAACAAATGTTTGTGGCCTACACTGAACACTGCATTTTTAAAAAGCTTTATGCATATCATAGAAATAATCTTTTCACAAATAATTAATAAATATATATGTGTATATGTATAAAGATATATATATATATATATATATATATATATATATATATATATATATATATATATATATATGCATATACACATTTATACTTATATATGTGTGTGTGTATGTGTATATACCTGTTTGTATGCAAACATGAATCTATGTTTATGAATATCTTTACTTATATCTTTTTGCACATGTAAGCATTCACACACACATCTCTAGTTGCAGACACCTGCATTTACATAGCATACCTTCACAATATTACCATTTCATTATTTAAAAACCTATTTAATTTAACAGGATTAAAGGAAAATGTAGAACTCTTACCCCTTCTCCTGAACCTACAAAACCCAGTCAGCCAGCTGATTGGCCCTCTGCCCCTGCAGCTCATCATACCTTTGCCAACACTGCTGTCCCAAATGGCTGTTCCTGTTAGGGATGACAGTGGTCACCCAGCTCCTACCAGATGTGTATTTTCTTCCACTCAGTGTTGCCCAGTGCATTTTCTAATTTCTGCAGGTATGACTCTGCAAAATGTAAATCATGTTGTTATTCTCCTTGTCTGACTATGCCTTTACAGGTGCTGCTATCTTTAGAAGTGCCAGAGCCAAAGTGAAGAATATAAGTGTAGGACAGAGCTTCAGAGGTTGGGAACCATATCCAACCTATGCGACAGTATAGATGTATTACCCATGGCAGTGATAGTAGTGTCAAGTTTGGCTTAGTAATTGCATTGAAGCAGTCATATGTACACTTTAGTTTGCTATGAGAAGGGAAATTAGTGATCAAGCCATTCATTTCATATGTGCTAATAAGTGTATTTGCTTAAGCACAGTAATGGTTTGACATGAATTCTACACTGACATTATGGTGATGCATTACTCGGTTATGGCAGCATGACTTTTGTAGTAGTGCTGGAGGTACTCATCATAATTACACATTTTTAACAGAAGTGCATTAATAATGTGCAATTGGTTATGCACTGATGCTCATTCTTGTGGCCAGCACCACTACCTGCAGCTCATCCATGACCACCTGAAGTCAATTTATGCCTATGAAACCACATACACCGATTCATATAACTGCAGCTGAGCTTCATTTGCATAAGATATATTTAAATGGACCTGAATATCCATCACTACCTGTAAAGCCACCATTTTAACTGTGCTCAGTTCAGTCTAGTGGCATCTGCTGTGGGAGGAAGCAAACTTTTTAAACTAAGCTAAATAACTTTACATATAGAAATTAGTTGCAAGCTATGCAATTCATTTAATGGATAATATACTTACAAGAAAATCATTTGTTTTACAGTGAAGTGAATGTAATATGCAGTTTAGGTATGTTGATATCAGTGACAGTAGTGATATTGGAAATGGTAGATGCGTACAAATAATTCTTTCAGTTGTTGATGATGCTGCACAGGTTAGTATTGGAGTAGGTTAACAGCATATTGAACAGTTTTGAAGTCTGCTTTATTTTATTAATATGAATGTTATATGCTATCAGAATATTTAAATTTAATTATTGCAGTTGTACTCATTCCTTATGTTAATGATGCTATGATTTTGCTTCAAACCTAGGTTTTAAGGTTTCTTTTTTCTGTTGCTGCAAGCATGGTTTAGCAAGGAACTTAGGTGTTAGGACTGCATATGTGTAGTAATAAATTTACTATGGTGGATGCCTTCAGTGGTTTACTGCAGGGTTGATAACTGGGTTTCATTTCTGTAGATCAGGCTTCACTAGGGGTACTTCTGTGTGCTGTTTCAGGTGAATGCCTGATGGAAAAGGAGTGATCCAGACGGTGGAAAGTCAACTTCAGCCCTGAGGAGAACCGCATCCTCATGGGGGCCCTCAGGACAGCCCCAATGCCCTTGACCATATGGTTGACACCCCCTTACTAGAGGTGCCAACATCCTGGATCTGGTGCTTACAAATATAGGAGATCACTGTAGCAACCCCACTGTGAGTTCATCCCTGGTGAGATCTGACAACAAATCAGTCTCACTTATAACTATCACACCTGCCCCCCCACCCCACCCACCCAGTAGCAACTAGACTAAAAAATTTCTTCAAAGCAGATTATAAACTCTTACTGGATAGTATAAATAGCTTCACTGCACCTCCCCCTCAGACGGAACCAGTAACTATACCGAACTCTACATCAATGCCCTATACAAGCACCTGTATAACCACACTGACTCAGTAGTACCTGTTAGGACCAAAACACGGTTTTCACGGAAAAGCAAACTTGTTTGATAGACAACCACCATTAACAGGCTTTACAATAAAAGGAAAAAACTGCCGTCTAAGAGTAAGAAGGTGTAGGCTCTATACAGTTGAACACTCCCTCCTCATCTTAAATAAGCAAACAAGACTGCTTGTGAAGTCCTCCAAGGCAAACTTTGAATCCAAGTTAGCTTCCTCAACAAAGGACAACCATAAGGTGTTCTTTAGTTACATCCATAACCTAAAAGGTAAGGCCCCGATTTTAGCTGAACTGGTAGTTAGTGATAACAAATATACTGAGCTGTTGGACATAGCTAACCTGTTAGCTGACAGGTTTGGTGAAAACTTCACTCCCCTGTCCTCGTGACATGTACCTCATGACATCCCTACTACCTGCCCCCTACCATGTATCTCTAAAGACCAGGTCATAAATGCTCTCGCTAAGGCCAAAAACACAGCATCAATGGGACCTGATCACATCCCAGGCTGCATCCTACATGGGCTCAAACAATAATTAGCATCAACATTAGGTACGCTTTTCAATCAAAGTCTAAGCCCCGGCTTTGTACCAGCTGAATGGAAAACAGCCACCATTATCTCCTTGGTGTTTCTACTGACTCCAGGAACTACAGACCTATTAGCCTGACTAACCTTATCTGCAAGGCCATGGAGAGAATCATCATGGACCTTATCAACAAAGATATAGTTAATCTCCAAACACTAGATCCTGCCCAGTTTGGATTTGTCAAGGGGAGATCATGCCTGTTAAACCTGGTGGAGTTCTTTGAGACATCACCAGGGCCATGGATGAGGAGAAATCTGTACATACAGCCTACCTAGACCTCGCCAAGGCATTTGACACTATCCCTCACTCAGGCATCATTGACAAACTCTCCCAGCTAGATATCAACCCTTATATCGTAAGCTGGGTTGCAAACTGGCTCACTGGTAAAACCCATACAGTCAAAACAGGGGAATCCATCTCCTACAGCAGACCCGTAAACAGTGGTGTTCACACTGTCACTTTATTCTGTTTCATACAGTCTACTCGGAGGTGATCTCTGCCTTGCATATAAGGTGATCTCTGACCCTGCTTTATTGGAAATGCTGCATATCTGAAAGTCAAATAGCACGGGTTGCTCGGTCTAAGGACCTAAACCTGGTTTATGACATCAGTAGAACCTTGCTGGAGGGACAGATTTGTCTCCCAGAGGTTACCATGCCTTTGGAAAAGACTTCCATTTCATGTCAAACATGGCACCTCATTGGCCCTCTTCAAAAGCAATCTGGACGATTTGATGGGTAACCATAAATTCACCCCTGGGTTCCACCTGTACCTCTGATTGACAGGGGTAATAGGCACTGATCATGGTAACAAGGGTAAATTTGGCTTGGCTTGTAAGGGCTCTCAGACCATTAGCCTAGTAACTTCCTATGATCCTATTAGACAAGCACTTTCATGGAACAATGGGGGCAAAACAAGCTGAGAAAGCAAAGGTGTGAAACCAAGTGGTTCTGGATATAAATGCTGTTTGGGGGAGGAACTGAAAATTGATGCAGTGCTGGAAAAGAGCAAATGACATGGTGGGATGTGCCAGAAGAGAGGAAAGGCAGAATGCAGTTGCCCATAAGAGTATTGTTGGGGGCTTCCTACACTTATCTCTGCAACACCAGATGAGGAATACATTCTCTTTATATGGCAAGATGAGTATGACACGAATGAAGATGGCATAGGTATAATCAGAGGTGGCTGAGCACTGGCAATTATCCACCTCAGCAGCAACCACAGACATCCAGTCAAGAAGGTTAGTACATCCACCATAACAAATTCACATAACCAAGATGAATGCACAGGTTAGAAATGTACTTGTAATACATGACGGTTCCTGTCAACAAGTGAAACCTCAATTTAAGCCCATCGTGAAACTGGACTATGTGCATGGAAAATGTCCCCCATACTTCATTATACAACACTGATTACTATGCTGCAAGGTCTCAGTAATAATGTTATCAATTAAGCCTTCACATGGTCAGGAGCACAAACAAGCAGTTTCACTGTACCAGCACTGCTGGAAGATGTGGACCTGAGCCATTGACAAACTGTATAACAAAAGAAGGAAGCTACTGCACGACAGAGCAAAATCCCATAAAGGGAAGACATCTCTGATCAACACTAGCAGAAAACTACGTTCTCTCATAAAAACTTCCAAGGCCAACTTTGAGAGAAAAATCGCTAAGGACACTAAAGATAACCACAAAGCCTTCTTCAGCTATGTTAGAAACCTGGGCGGAAACCCTCAGATATGCTCAGAGTTAGTTCACAACAACAAAAAATACACTGAACCCACAGATATTGCCAACATTCTGGCTGACAGGTTCAGTGCAAATTTCTCCCCTCCCTCACCCCCAAAAGAAGAAATACTTATCCCAGCTGAATGTAATCTCCCTGTCATCTCAGATGTCCAGGTGAGAGCCGCCCTCAGCAAAGCTAAAAACACAGCATCAATGGGACCTGACGGTATCCCAGGTTGCGTGCTACGTGAACTCCAAGACGAGCTAAACCCACAAATAAAAATGCTATTTAACCTTAGCCTTACTACAGGATATGTACCTGAACACTGGCGTTTAGCAACAGTGGTCCCACTCCACAAAGGGGGTACCTCTACAGACCCTGGGAACTACCGCCCCATAAGCTTAACCAGCCTGGTCTGCAAAGCTATGGAAAGAATCATTATGGAACTCATAAAGAGAGACATTGGGGACCTACAGACACTTGACCCCACCCAGTTCAGCTTTGTAAAGGGCAGATCCTGCCTTTTGAACCTGGTTGACTTTTTCGAAACAGTCACTAGAGCCATTGATGAGGGCAAAGCAGTCCATATAGCCTACCTGGACTTGGCTAAGGCCTTCGACACAATACCCCACTCAGGCATCATAGATAAGCTCAACAGCTTAAATGTAAACTCTTATGTCACTAGATGGGTTGCAAATTGGCTAAAGGACAGAACCCATAAAGTTAAAATCACTGGGGCAATGTCAGACTCAAAGCCAGTCACAAGTGGTGTCCCACAGGGATCTGTCCTTGGACCCCTCTTGTTCGGCATTTATTTCTCAGATGTTAAAGCAAACATGGGAGAATTGCGGCTGACAAAGTTCGCAGATGACTGCAAACTAGGTGCCATAGTCGATACACCAGCGGACACATACATCCTACAAAAAGGCCTCACAGAAACGGACAACTGGTGCCGGAGTCATGGCCTTAAACTAAATGCCAAAAAATGTATAGTCATCCCCTTTGGGAAAAACAAAGTACCCACAAATTATCACATAGGCAGCAACCCACTGAGTACGGAAAAAGTAATCAGAGACCTAGGGACCCAAGTCGACAGCGACCTCTCATTTGACACCCACGTTGCCAAAGTGGTTAGAAAGACATTCTACCTTGCACACCTTATCATGAAGGGATTGACATCCAGATCCAAGGATGTCATTGTACCCCTATACTCCTCCCTCATCAGACCCATGATTGAGTACAATGCCCCATTTGGTATGTACCTCACCCGGCATTTGCAACAGCTGGAGAGACCACAAAAGTACCTCACCAAGAGGATCAAGGGTCTTCAACATATGTCTTACTCTGCCAGACTAAAGAAACTCCAGCTCTATTCAGTAGCATACCACCTGCTCAGAGGTGATCTCTGCCTGACGTACAAGGCCATGTCCAATCAGGAACTGATGGACATGCTCCACCTCAAAAAATCCAAGTCCATCAGAACCACGAGAGCTAAAGACTTAAACCTCGGCACAAGTATGAATAGGACATGCTGGAGGGATAGATTCATAACCCAGAGGCTTCCCATGCTCTGGAACAAGATCCCAGTTCATGTTAGGCAGAGCCCCTCACTGACTCTCTTCAAGAGAAATCTTGATGAGTGGATGGGAGATCGTAAGTTTACCCCAGGGGTCACATCTGTGTCACTACTAGACAGGGGCACAGTTAACTAATTCTATTATATAAGGGGACTTTCACTGTGTCACTACTAGACAGAGGCACAGTATTCTAAATCTATTCTGTGCATTTTTGTACCATTTCATGGGGTGGCGAAAGCCACATCACTATGGCTAGGCTTACAAATGCCCCAGGGCAGATAGCCTAGTACTAAACTATGAAACTATGAAACTATGTCAGCAGCAGAACAGCTGTTGATAATAACATAAGAGTTACATTTATGAGACAGCCTTAGAACAGTGGCACACAGTCACCAAGTTAATTGGCAGGATCACATACCCCACAGCAAGTACATAACTTTAAAGGAAGTAATACAGGATCACACATTCAAGCAGCTGATGACATTACATAGCAGGCTGTACAAGGAAGGAGCACACATTCAACAACCACATGAACACCTTCAGGAGAATAACATGCTCTCAGCAATAGCAGTGTCTACTGTAGCACCTATATACAGGGGTGCCAGGTGCAGGCGCATAATGTCACAGACCAGGTTTAGGCCTTGCATGTGGGTTGCCTGAGTGGATTTTGGCTTATGGATATGCAGCAACTCCATCAAGGCTGGGTCTGAGATGGCCTTGTATGCCAGACACAGGTCACCTCTGAGCAGTCTGTATGAGACTGAGTAGAGGGACAGGGTATTTAGCCTATCTGTATAGGACAGGTGTTTGAGACCCTGGATTTTCCTGGTCAGGAACCTCTGTGGTCTCTCCAGCTGCTGCATGTGCTTGGCAAGGTACATGCCAAAGGGGACATTGTACTCAATAATGGGTCTGATAAGGGAGGAGTACAGGGATGTTATGACCTCCTTCTTCCTGGATGAAATATCCTTACTTATGAGGTGGGCCATGTAGAAGCCTTCCGTACAACTGAGGCAATGTGGTGGTCAAAAGCCAGGTTGCTATCAACCTGGGTGCCCATGTCCCTCATGACTGCTTGCTTACTTAGTACATTGTTATTAATGTGATAATTAGTGGTGACACCCATTTTCCCCAAAGAGGATAATGATGCATTTCTTGGCATTCAGTTTGATGTCATGCTCCTGGCACCAGTCATTAGTTTGGGTAAGACCCTCTTGGAGGATGTTCACATCATTAGGGGAATTTAAGACAGCATCCAGCTTGCAGTCATCTGCACACTTGCTCAGCCACAGACCACTGGTTTTGGCTTGCACCTCAGAAAAGTATATCCCAAACAGTAGAGGCCCCAAGACCGATCCTTGGGGTACACCACTCATTATGGGTCTACTACTAGAAGTGGCTTCCCCTATTTTGACTGAGTTGGTTCTATCAGTGAGCCAGTTAGCTACCGATCTGGTAACATATGGGTTGATGCCTAGCTGGAAGAGTTTATCTATTATGCCCGAGTGGGGAATAGTGTCAAAGGCTTTGACTAGGTCAAGATAGGTGGTGTGTACTGTCTTCCCCTTGTCCATGGCTTTGGTGACTGTTTCAAAGAAGTTGACCATGTTTAATAGGCATGATATCCCTTTGACAAAACCAAACTGTGTGGGGTCAAGCATTTGGAGGTTTCTAATGTCCTTATTTATAAGGTCTATGATAATGCCTTCCATGGTTTTGCATCAGGCTAGTTAGGCAGATGGGCTTATAACTGCCTGGGTCAATGGACGCTCTACCTTTGTGTAGAGGGATGACAGTTGCTGTCCTCCATTCGGCTGGGACAAAGCCAGTGCCTAATTGAGCTGAGAGCTCATGCCTGAGTTCATGCAGGATGCAGCCAGGGATGTTGTCGGGTCCCACGGAGACTGCATTTTTGCCTTTGAGAGGGCATTAAATACCTGCTCCCTGGTGATGATGAGGGGGGGCAGGTGTTGGGAATGTCCTGGTTTATGGATGGGGGGGACAGTGGGGTGAAGTTTTCACTGAACCTGTCTGCCAGCAGGTTGGCTATATTTACAGCATTTGTGTATGTGGTGTTTTTTACCACCAGTTCAGAGCAGATTTGCGTGTTACCTTTGAGATTGCGGATGTATGTGAAGAAGGCCTTGTGATTGTCCTTAGTGGATGTAGCCATTTTGGACTCGAAGTTAGCCTTAGAGGATTTCATTAGTGACCTTATTTGCATGTTTAGACAAAGGAGGGATTGCTTCCAACTCAGTACCTGCTCCTTCTGGTCCTGGACAGCAATTTTTTCCTTTTATTATAGAGTTTGTTTACTGCTGTTGTCCACCAGACAGGTTTAATCTTCCTTGAGGAAAATGATTTGGTCCTGCCAGGTATTGCTGAGTCCATACAGCTATGTAGGTGCTCATATTTTTTTGGTGTAGGCTTGCACATTAGTGCTAGTTTTAAATGAAGGGATGGTGGCTGTGAAGCTGCTTATACCTGCTCTCAGGAGATTGTTGTCAGCTTTGGAAAAGTTTTTTGTTTGACCCTGATGGTGACTTTGAAAGTGATCACTTTATGGTCGGATCTTACCAAGAAGGATGACACTGTAGGGGTGCTACAGTGGCTACTCATGTTGGTTAGTACCAGGTCCACAATATTTTCACCTCTCATGGGGGTATCGACTAGCTGATCCAATCCATTGCCATTGATGAAGTCAAGGAATCTCTGGGCATTCATGTTTGGGCTAGAATAGGTCTTCCACTCTATGGTTGGCTAGTTAACGTCACCCAGGATCAGGGTAGATGGTTGAATCTTGATGGGTTCAAGTACATCCAGACAGGTGGAGTGGGTGTCCTGAGTTATGTTTGGGGGTCTTTAGCTAGCTATGATTTGAATAGGTGTTTTGTCAACAGTTAACTGCACTTGGAGTGTCTCCTGTGTGTCATACCAATTGACCAGCCTGGAGGTGTGTATGTCTTTGATAAATATTGAAACTCCACCTCTTTTGACTTTGTATCCCTCCATTTGGGGTCTGAAAGTATGGTAGGATTAGAAACTTGGTAAGGCTGGGGTGCTCCCCACAGCTTTGAACCAGGTTTCAGTGACTGCACAAATGTCAGTATCCTCCAGGGTGAGGAATGCTTGCAATGAGTGCAATTTCATGCTAAGACTCCTAACGATTAGCAGCAAGACCTTTAAATTTCATTTAGAAGACTTTTTCAAGTTGGTCATTTTGTGCTCATGGCTTTGCCTAAAAAAGACACTATGGGGAGGCAAGAACCTTTGCCAGAAGCCCAGGGAAGACAGATGAAGGCCATCTCTGGCAAAACATGGTCTGTCAATAATGTCCACCTAGCCTGTCAGGTACTGGATTCCCTTGGAATGACACCAGAAACTAAGCAAATTATTAAAGTCAATCATTTTCTGTTTGTATTGAGGCATCATTCTAGGTGACGGTAGGATACTACTTAAGGCTAGGGACAAACCTGCCTGGGACACTTATTCAGCGAGCTCAGTCATGTCTCTCTTCATATAGTCCAGGGGGGTATGTCTCAAGTCATTCACACCAACATGGACTATGACAGAGTCATAACTGTACCTGTTGTTAAAAGACTTGAGTGTGTGCATGATATGGTGGACAGAAATCTATTAACAGACTCTTAGCAACTTATACAAGAGAAAAAATGTGGGAGAGAGTTAATCTGAAGACTACAGTGTAGAACACTATTAAGAGCTTATTCAGCAACATGAGTTTGAATCAATTATTGCTATAGCTTACAGTTACAGGAAAGATAATATAAAAAAATGTAAAAAATGGGGCGGGAAAGCAGTATACTGAAATACAGAACATACACACACTGGAAAAATTTATGTTCTTCATACTGATCACTGCTGCAGTAGCCTTAGCTATGTGGATTACATCCTGCCAAGGATTTAAAAGCCAGACACTTTCCAAAGCTTCAGGGCACCTTCTACACAAACCAACTGTCAAGCATTTGAGTGCAAAGCCTTTCAGAGCTTTACTGCCACTGAAGAGTATGCTCTTCTGAGGCTTTGGAGGACCAACAGTTAGCTGATGCTTTTCCTTGCTGGGCAGATAATGTCCCTTTGGGGGGGGGGGGTTCAATTTTCTTAAAGTTTGTTGATGTTTTATTACTTTCCTCTTCAGGAAAGTTATTTTAAAGCTAGGTAGGAGTGTTGTTACTTAATGGACTGTCTAAATACTATAAATTATTTTTAAATGGAACACTCATTTCTTTCTGTCAGTTTTAACGTAGTGTGTGACTGAAAATATATTACCTGTGGAGAAATAGTGTTTATTTTTCTGTTTTGGGGCTGGCATAGTATTTGAAGTGATTTTTTTTACTGTGTTTTATTTTCTGTCAAAAAAGTAACTTTTGTGGACTGGTAATTTTACTGATATTTGCTGCTTGTCTTCCCAGGAAACAAGCACTATTTTCAGCTTGAACATGGAACAGCCTACTAGTATCATAGACTGTCCTTCTTCTAGCCACAAAAATAAAAAGTCAAACAAACAGCCTTTGCCACCACAGCCAGCTAGCAATTTGCCTCAGCCACAGATGGGTGACAATGCTATGGCCATTTGTTGTATCTCAGACCAATCATCTTTTATCTCGGATCCCTCTGGTGTAGCACCTATAGATAGCCACATCCTCTGCAGCTGTTGGAGTCTCCTCATTAGGCAAGGGGAGATCCACTCTTGCTGGCCTGGGAAAGGGAACAAGGAAGATTTCTATGTTGTGTCATAATGCTGTGCCCATCCCTTGGGAGGCAGCTGCTATCATTAGTAACACAGTTGACCCCATTTTACCTGTCAAAAAAAACATAAAACCAAGCATGTATCTACTCCTCCTCAAATTTCTTTGGATAGGGTTACTTTACTGGGACTGGCTCAGGGTTTAAATCAGACTATTTATCCTTCTTGTAAAGTAGTTTCTGATAAAAGAAAGAGATTCCTCTTTTCCGGAAGAGATTCAAGATTCTGAATCTGAACAAGAAGAGGCAGGGATGGATTCAGGGTTTTGTCCTCAGAATTCTCACTACCAGAGGAGAGTTAATTTTCTAATTCTCCCTGTGACGGCTTCTTTTTAGCTGAAACTATTGCTAGAATGTCCCAGTGTTTTCAGTGGGAGAACAATGAGGTTTCTCAGTCTCTCAGAAAATACTGAGTTGTTACAGAAGGATTTTCCAGAAACTACACCATTCCTCCTGTCCTGTCTGCTTTATAGGATGTGTGTCTTACTGCCTACAGTGTTCCTGATAGTTAGCCAGCTGTCCCCAAAAAGACAGACAAGATATATAAAGTTCCTCAGTCTTTTACATTTTTATACACTATCTCCAAACCTGACCTAGCAACTATAGCCTTTTTGTTAATTCCAATCCTACTGTTTCTAATACAAATGGGAAAATTGATAGGTATGGGGAAAAATTGCATCCTTCTGCACCTTTGATTTTCAGAATTTTGAATTGTCATGCCCATATGTTAAAATTTGTTTTGATAAATTGTGAAAGTATGAGGAATGTTTATCTACAGTTCCTTCTTGAGAAGAAAAGTCTGCTTTAAATAACTTAGTTTCTTCTTCTACTGCACCGGTTACTACTTACTGTTTTCAGTGTGTGCATGACTCTGTTGATAATTCTTCCAGGGCTATGGCCACTACTACTGTTTTAAGGAGTTTTGCTTTACTGCATTCTCAGAACATCCCAAATTATGTAAAAAAATGAGATTTTAAATTCTCTCTCTTCAATATAGATTTAGTATCTGGTCCCTGCTGCAGAAGTGATCAAAAAGTGTGATGAAAGAGGCAAGCTGATCCAGGGAATCTGTATGATTTTCAGTCCTTATTTTCCAAATCGTCTAAGTGATTTTCCATCTCCTCATCTAGTTTTGGCAAAAAAAAAAAAAAAACAGAATTAACAGTCTCAATGGAAGTTAGGCAAACAGATATTTAAGAAGAAATGACAAGGGAGTTCAAAAAAGAAGTCTAAACCATCCAAAAACCAAGACTGGGCCAACATGTCTGAATGACTGTTCATGAGACCCTGTGATCCCTTCCCACCCTGGCCCCTTTTCTCTTCCAGAAAGTTTGACTTTCTAATTTTCTCCTTGGCAATAGATTGTTTCAGACAAATTGGTTCTGAAAATAATTCAAGATTGCAGATGGCAGTGGGAGGAAGTTCCTCCTTTCTGGGGGAGCGGGGTGTCACTCCTCATCCTACAGATCAGACTGTTTTGTTTTCACTTGCTCTTCATCACTTGCTGTCCCAAGCAGTGTTAAAACCATTCCTCCTTCCCAGATGAGGAAGAGTTTTTATTCAAGAATGTTCCTAGTGCTAAGGAAAGAAAATGACTGGAGACCAGTTCTGGATCTTTCTTTCCTAAACCTGTTGTCATAGTGTCTGAATTCAAAATGGTGTTACTTCACAACCTATTACCTTTTCCTCCTATTTCAAGCTTCTGGTAACACTAACCTTAAAGGATGCTTACCATCACATCCCTATTCATCCAGGCTTCAGATGTTTCTTAAGGTTTTGTATGTCCGGACCGCATTATCAGTTCTCTGCCTTACCCTTTGCACTATCTACTGCACCTAGAGTGTTCACAAAGTGTCTAGCTCTGATTATAACTCATTGTAGGCTATGTGTAGCCACAGTTTTTCATATTTAAACTACTTGCTTATCTTTACAGAGTCTTTTTCAAGGTGTCAGGAATCTCTCTCTTGCGCAAGAGATCTCTTGCACAAACTGTTATTCCAAGAGAATATTCAAAAGATTTTCTTGAGTCCCTCACACAGGACCGTGTTCTTTTGATGTCAACTAGACACCTCACTTCAAAGAGATTTTCTTCCACAGTAAACAATGTATCTTTATTTATATCTATTTCTAAGGTTTCCACTCAGACTTTGGTCATTGAGATGGGATAACTCAAGATATTTTGTCTTGTGCATCTATTATTCTCATGACAACCTTGACAAGACTCCACACAAAGCAAGATACAGTGGTATCTGAAAACTCTTAGGTCCCAGCATCAACACCCCTTATATTTTTAGATCCCAGTGCTGGGTATTGTCAGAAGAGAAGTGTTTTGTTGGAGACAACAGATATCCTTAATTCCAGATCTCCCATTCTCCCTCCCTCCCTCCCTGCCCCAAATTAGTTAGTTACCACAGACACTCTGGACTTTGCTTGGGGAGCAGTTTTAGGAGAGATAAAAGTGCAAGGGGTGTAGAATACTAAGGACAGATGCAAGTGCATAAATATCAAGGAGAAGCTTGGCCTGTTCAAGGCACTCCGCTCAATGAACCACATTTGGTTCGCAGAACTTCTTCTAGTGGTTACAAACAATACAAGAGTCATGTTTTATACAAACAAGCGGGGGGAGGGGGTTGACCAGATCATACTCCCTTTGCAGACTAGACATGTTAGCTTGAAATATAGCTTCACAGCATAATCTCACTCTACAGGCAACCCTACATTTTGTCAGAGCAAAACTGTGTGGCAGAGAAGCTTAGCAGGACCAGGGCAGCCCCTCACGAATAGAAACTAGATTAAGGGTCTTCCAGGATTTGATCCATTTGTGGGGAATTCCTCAAGTAGACCTCTTTGCCTCGTCTCTGAACAATCAACTGGCAAAACTCTGTTGCAGAACTTCATTCAAGAAGGCCTGCAAAATAGATGCCTTTTCTTTTCTTTCAACAGAAATGTTCATGTATGCCTTTCCATCCTTTCCAGAATGACTCCCCCAAGATCACTCTGGTGACTCCATTCTGGCCCAGGCAATTATGGTTCTCCCTTCTTTTAGAAATGACCAGGGGCAATTATCACAAGCATCCTTACAAACTGAATCTACTCACAGAAGATCAGGGGTGTTGATACATCCAAACATCAATCATCTTTAGTTGACTGCCTGGATGATAACGGCTTACTTTATTTTAGGCACCTGTTTTTTGATGATGTGCAAGAGGTACTAATGGAGGCATGAACACCTGCTACTAGAAAATCATATATTATCAAACAGTAAAGGTTTTCTAGTACATGCCAACAATATAATTGGCACCCATTTACGGCTAATTATTCTCTGGCTTTATAGTATTTGTGTGAGTTACTATCGTATGGGTTTTCTTATTCCTCTGTCAATGTTAATTTATTGGCCATTTTAGCATGTCTGCCCATGGATCCTTCTCTTTCAGTACAGTCTCATATGTTAAAATGTTCTTCAAAGGGTGTTGCATAAGAAGTCTCCTGGAAAACTTGTGGCCCATCCTTGTGGTCTTAGTTTTGTGTTAGTGATGCTAACACTTGCTCCATTTGAACCAGCTAATCTAGCTGATTTGAGGTTCATAACATGGAAAACAGTTTTACCGATTGCTCTGACCTCTGCAAGTATCTGAGTTGGAAGCTCTTATGGTGAGTCAACCCTGTCTCATTTTCCACAGGAACAGAGTTTCTTTGAGAACTAATACTTCTTTTATGCCAAAAAGTGGTATCCAAGTTTACTTCAAGCTAAGTTATTCATCTCCATGTTTTCTTTCCTATATGTAAAAATGAGGGAGAAGGGATACTCCATTCCTTGGATATCAACAGACAAATCAGGGACTATTTTGACAGAACTATTCTTTCAGATCTTCAGATCAGTTGTTATTTCTTGTGAAGGTAAAAAGAAGGGACAACCTGTGTCAAACCAGACTATTTTCAATTAGTTGTCCAAGGCTAGTACCTTTTGTTCCACTCACCGTAACAAATCTATTCCAGGCAGTGTCAAGGCCCACTGTACTAGAACCTTGGGTTCACCTATGGCTTTTGGAAATAGTTCGATTCTAGAAGTATTCTAGAAGCTGCTACTTGGTCCTCTTTAACTCGTTTGTTCCTATTGTGTGACGTGCAAGTCTGGAATGGCACTCACAGTACCACTGTTAAAAACAAGTGTCCCTACCATGCCTAAAACCTTCTTAAGCACACTTCTGTTTACAACAGAATTTCCTAGTTGCTATAAGTCTTTCTGATGAAGAACAATGGTTAGTATGTGCTGCAGAAGCTAAACTGTAAAAGCACATAATTAAACGATACTGCTACTATTGACATTATATGAAAAAAAAAAGTTCTGTCTGTCACTGTACCAGGAAGAAGTACACATTACAGTTACCTGGAATGCCATGGCAGAGCAACTAAATGACTACAAGAAAAGCTCACACATGGCACACACCATGCTAATACAAAGTGTGTACATATTGTTACTGATTACTTAAACTGTTCTAATTGGCTGGTGGTAATCCCTTTTGTAAGGAAGGCAGTGGGAGATAGACAAATGTCTGATGTCAACACATAGTCTGCTGAGAAGTTTGTGCATCTCAGATGTGGCCTGATTGGGATAGTGTGTAAGCCTTTATGTTCTGGTGCTGACAAGGTTTAAATAATTGACTAACACATTTTTCCAGAGTTACTGGTGTTTGTAACTAAAATTGGAGAGCTGTAGGAGACTGTGAGCAGTATTACAAATGCTATGCCAACAGCAGTTGTATTTTGCAGTGTATTTCCAGCTGTTGGAACAGATAAGTTATTTTGCATATACTGTGAATGCCTATGCCTTTGAATTTATCTTCAGCCTGTTATATTGGAAAGTATTACAGATGACTCTTTTGAACAGGAGATCATGAGCAGCACTAGAAATACTTTTCTCTAATGAACATTCTCTTGATGCAGTGTAGAGTAAAACAAATCTGAGTACTTTCTTGTCATTATACATACATTTCTCTATGTTGTGATATGGAAGGGCTTGTGTTTGTTTTACTGGTACAATGCATGTTAGCATTTGCACTACTCAGTGCTACAGACATCAAATATTTCCTTTAACTGGGTGCACATGCAGTGTACCCAAAATAAGTAGTGTTCTGATACAATATGCATTTATTAGTTACAGAAACTACCACTTGGAAGTCTTGCTTCTAGAATCTTCAAATCTTGACTTTTCAGGAAGCTTTTTACAAGCATAGACTACAAGATCAGTTGTAGCATAGCAGCAAGCAGTTTTCTTCCATGACTAATGTTTTATGTCCCAAGAACAAATGGTAATTTTACTGGACAGATAAATTGCTGCATTTATTTACTGTGCCCACCAATAACAGACTGTTGTAAAATAATGTATTTCCCATCCATTTGAATACTGCAACACCTGAACTGCTTCAGAGTTAGTTACAGTACTAATACTTTGTTGTAGATAGACTGTAAGGACTATGGCTGTATACTAAAGTTATGTAACAACCTAAGGTTTGAAGTTCTTTGATAAAATAATGTGCATAAGCTTCTCACCTGTGTCGAAGCAGTCTTAAAATTAAAACTTCCATGTCACTTGTGATGGCTGGGCAAAAAAAGCATTGTCTATCTCTAGTTCTTATGTTTTTTATCGTCTCTCTCTTTTCCTAATTCTTGAACTGAAAATCTCTGCAGGCTGGCCTGTATTCCATTCTGAAAAGCTGCCCAATGAAATGTGCAATGTGATAATGAGACTCTTGAATTGCATAAGTGAACATAATGGTTGACTTTTAGATATACTGCTAATTGCCTCATCTTAGGTGTTAATTATGTCTAAATGTTGTAGCTTGTCTGCTGCACCTACAGACCTTTACTTAGGACACTTTAGCATCAATGCCTGCATCTAATGGTGCTAAATGTCTGTTGCTGTGTGTGTGTGTGTGTGTGTGTGTGTGTGTGTGTGTGTGTGTGTTTGTTACAGCCACTGCACAGTGTAAGAAGCAGTGCTTACAGCAGTTTCTGCATATCTGTTTATATGTGGATACATACAACTATATTAACTTTGTAGAATTGTGAAACAGCGTTTCACAATCTAAGTCAGCAGATTGGTCGGGAATGTCTTCTGACACAACCAAAGTTGCCAGTAATTGAAAAGTGTAACTTTATTTTTATGCTAGATCATAAATATATGCCATATTAATATTTCTGTCAATAACTTGACCAACTTGGGTGGCACAGTGGTGAAGTTGTGATCATTGTCACCTGACAGCAAGAGGTTCTCTGGTTTGATCCTCGGCTAGGATGCCTTCTGTGTGGAGTCTGCATGTCCTCCCTGCATTCATGTGGGTTTCCTCTGAGTGCTCTGATTTCTTACCACATTCCAAAGACATACATCTGGAGTGTTTCTCTCTGGGCCTCTGCTGAAAATGGGCTCTGTTCCAATCGGACTTTCCCAATAAATAAATAAGAGTTAATGGTACTTCTTGGTGTCAGTTGAAATTTTGCATAATGCTGAAACATTCTCAGAGATCTGATGTCCAGGTGCCATTGTTTTGCAAATAAGCAACAAAATGTGCATAAATATTATATTTATTCAAATATGTCAGGCAGTGTCAATGTAACGGAAGTCAAGAGGTGTTTAAATGCACTTGGGCTAGGTGTGAAAGAGTTAAGTAATTCAGTCGAGTAGTGCAATAGCAATTATCAAGTAAGGAACATTCCAAAAGAGACAGTGCATGCATACTTTACTGGAGACCCTAAACAAAACACAAGCAGAATGCAGTACAATTCCATTCACAGCACAGATTTCAGTGAACAGTCTGGTATGACTCTTATTATATGATAACAGCAGTAAGCATTTATAAACTATGTGAGTATCTATACTTAAAAAAATCTTTAAAGTTAAGAGGGAATGTCTGATGTACAGTGGAATATGCCTTGCACTGCACAACATTGCCCATACATAGTACTGCATGCATTAATTATACTATGTGTTTTTCATAATAAAAGAAACACTAACCTGAATGTCAGGGTACATAGTTGTGGACTGGACACCACATATTTGCCTGTGTAGCAATATACCATGCACAAGCCTGCCACATGGGGTGCTGCAGTGCCATCATTGGGCAAGTTCACCACCAAACTGGCACATGATCATATTGTGCAAAATGCAGCACACAATAAACATCCTACATGCAGTAGCAGAGTCATACTCAAGGGTACTCCTAGACTCATCCAGGCAACAGAAACTGGCTTTCAGCAGGTGAAACACTCACTCAATGACAATATGTGTCTAGGAGAGGGCAGTGTTGTACCTTTCTTCAGCAGCTACTGTAGGGTTCTGCACAGGGGTCATTAACCAAGGCTCGAGTAGATAGCCTGCATCACTAGAAAACACAAGAAAAGAAAAGGGGGTGACACAACAAGGGAAGGGTGGTTTAGTACTAACCAATACAATGTCAAGGGATAACTAATTATATAATTATTGTAAAAGTGTCCACTTACCAACAAGGTGACCATGTGGTATCCTACCATACAGGCATGGTAGAATTAATTGTGTGTAATGTATGAGAATCATGGGCTCTGCCAGGATGCTGAGGCAATATGTTGGTGATACTTTCTCATGAATCACATGCTACCTGGCAACTGATGGAATGGAAGCCCTTCCTATTTTGGTACTGCTCACTCCATGGTCCTGATGGGGACCTACTGGCAAAATGGGTACAATCCTTTGCACCAACCACCTCAGGGAAATGTGTCATCTCATAGAAGCCACGCATGGTTCTGTCTTGGTTCTGCAGTGATATTGTCAGATAAATATACTGATCCACACATACCAAGATTATGTCAAAGAAATGCTGAAGTATCCTTGAGGCAGAAGTCTGAGATATGCCATGTCCCCAGTCTATCTGCGGAAGGTCCCCGTGGTAAGTGGAGTAAAAGCTATATATAACTTAACATCCATAGGTATAGAAAGCCCACTCATCCCCCCTGTTCCCATCTGTGGGCCATACGTAAATCTATCAAGAATTTTCTTGATTATCAAAATTGTAATGGGCTACTCTTTGCCTACTATCTTTGACTTCTTGACTGGTGGGTACTGTCTGGTGCAAGTGATTTTGGTTTGTCCAAGACAAGTACCTCACACCAAGGAATAGCTAAGCTGGCAGCAACAGCAATATCTTTTCCAAATGCAAAGTATGCAGAAAAGGCACACTATTGCTTTTTATAGCACCTCTAAGAACAGAGCAGAAACATGTCAAATAAATGACTAAAAATCATAAATTGGCAGGAAGAGGGATAATAAGCATAACAAGTTCTAAAGCATTTCTCATTTTCATCTCATTATTCTTTCATTTGCATATGTTCATTGACGGCTACCATGTATGAATCACTCCAAGGCTATGCTTAGGCCCAATCAGCACAGATTGTCATTACACCTTAGTACAATGACTATGAATATCAATCTAACTCCGAGACTGAAAACTCCAAAATCCAAGATACAAAAAACTAAGAAATTAAAACAAAAACAACTGGCAACTTCACTGAAGACTAATTCCACAAAGTTTAATGAAGCACTTTTCGTCCAAAAACGTCTTTGAACTTCATCAGATATAACATTTACAAAAAAATCAAGTTTAAATAGTCATGTTTAACCATGATTAAAATCAGCTGGTCTCTCCATCATAAAATTTAAAGGAATAGTAGTTAAAATAGCATTGTGAGCATAATATACATTTTCCTGTTCTTGAAAACTGCCTTATTTAACAAGCAAGTGAATACATTTATCGCAACAGCAATATGGTGAAAATCATATACGAAAATTGTGTAAAAATGTAAAGAGTCTCCTCATTTATCTAACCTTACATTATAAACATTTTCAAGTGAAAAATTAATAAGTAAAACATAATTTCTATAATGTTGTTACTACAGTATTTCATCTCATTAAACTTTTCAGTTTTAAACAACATGTGATAGAACACATGTCGTTCAATCCTGGAAAGTTATAAGCATTGAGACGAATTTGCCAAAGCAATTCCAACTTTTCTAATAATAAGGTGAATGGACCTCCTCTTGGATTACTGTCCACTTGATCAAGTATTCAGAATTTAAATGCTTGTTCTGGATATTGTTCTATATGCTTTGCTAAAGCATTGTCCAGTTTGTGTTTATTAATACAATATATATGTTTGTATATGCGGTCTCTCATTCTACGCTCGGTTTTACCGACATAGAATGAGTCATAATTTTGACATTTAGCCACATATACGTTCATTTTGGAGTTGCAATTAACTTTTCTTCTGTTACTCAAATGTGTGTTGTTTATGTGCAGTGATGCACCTACATGAATGTATTTGCAATAGGGGCAACTACCACATTGTTTCATCCCTATTGCATAGGATTGGATCCTGCACGCACCTTCAAATATATTCTTGAGTGTTCTACACTTCCTAGTAATGAATCTTGGTTCTGTACCCAATTTCTCCACTATTAGTTTGTCCTCTAACAGAATATTCCAATTTTTTATCAGTATATTTTTTATGTGACAATCAAGGTTAAAAGTTGTAATATAGCTCAATGTGAAATCAGTTTGGTTCGTACCTGTCCCATTGATTGTGTCCTGGACCTGATTTTCCATATCAACCTGACTATCATTCATAGAATAGTCATTCGACCCAGTAGGGTGTTGTATACTCAGAATGGGTATATACACACCATTAATTCTTTTCTCCACAACTTCTTCTATTAGTTTGTCAGTCAAATTACTTGGGTATGCTCTTTCTATGAATAACTTTTTCAAGAACTGGCACTCACTATGGAAGTCCTCATCTGTAGACACCATTTTGGCAGCCCTTACTAATTGGCCCTTTACCACCAATCTTTTTTGGTGGTAAGGGTGTGCACTTGTGTAGTGTAAAAATGTGTTTGAATAAGATGGTTTCCTATAAATTATTGCTTGGTATCTCTTTTCAACATAATTTTTGGTAAGTTGGACATCTAAGAATGATATTTCACTTGGGTCAAAATTATATGTAAACACTAAGAAGTCTGTAGTCTCATTAAAATAATCAATGAGATTTTTTTGCCTCATGTTTCCCTTTTATTAGTAAAAAGATGTCATCCAAATAGCGTGTAAAATAAATTGTTTTTGAGGCTATTCCTTCCTTATTGAGTACAAATTGATGTTCCCAGTAACTCATAACCAAATTCACAACGCTAGAGCCACAGGGGGGAACCCATGGCTACGCCGCTTTTTTGCAGGTAATAGTTTCCTTTAAAATAAATGTAATTGTGGGATAGAACTATGTCTAGAAGTTCTTCCACTAGACTGATGTCATTCTGGGGAGCCCCTTTCTTCCTTAATAATTGACTAACCCACTCTATGCCCAATGCTTGTGGTATTGACATATATAAGTCCTTTACGTCTACTGTAAGGAAGTTGTACTGTTTGTCATACTTCAATTCATTAATTTTTTTGCAGGAATGACCATGAATCTTTACATATTACTTCTTCTTGTTACATATTTTTTAAGTATATTGTCTATCACTTTAGCACATGCATATGTGGCAGAATTCCTACCATCAACTATAGGTCTAAGTGTTTCTTTAAATTTTAAGATGGAGAGACCAGCTGATTTTAATCATGGTTAAACATGACTATTTAAACTTGATTTTTGTAAATATTAGTATCTGACGAAGTTCAAAGAAATTTTTGGATGAAAAGTGCTTCATTAAACTTTGTGGATTTAGTCTTCAGTGAAGTTGCCAGTTGTTTTAGTTTTAACTCCAAGATTGCACAATATCAGGGAAAAGGCATATTTTCCAACCTGGAGAATTGTATGATCTTGCACACCTGTCAGCCATCTGCTTAGTTGACAAAACTTTGCTAACTAAACAGATGTTGACCAAATTTGTGTCTCCCATATATATGTAAAGAGAGAGAGAGAGAGAAAAAACAATAAAATCTGCTACAGATCAGGTGGCCAGAACTCCATCACTGTACAGTGCTTGTCATGCTAACCTGATTCATTTTTTGGTGAGCTTATGCACATACAGAATTTTGTGCACAAACTCCTTAGGCAATATGTTAATCTACTAAATATCCTACTATTTTGGTCCACATCTGACTGCATGTTAGGTTCATCACTACCTACAACATTTTACTAGAGGTCTGAAATTATCATTATAGCCTTCAGTATTGTTTCACCTAAGTGGAACTACTCTCCCCTTCAAGTAAGAAGCTACATCTCTTTTGCATTTTGCATATTTAAACCCTAATACATCACTATTTACTATAGCAGTCATATCAGTGTTTTTTCATACCTTTTTATTTCTACCTCCTTTCTCCACCTTCTCTTCTCCTTCTGCGCCCTCCTTATCATACTAAAAAAGCTGTCTGTTAAGACCCATTGTAGTGTTGTTACCTTACTAGCTGCTGTAGTTTTATATCGCTTTAGACTATTGACCTATATGTACTGCATGGCAGTAGTTTGCAGTGCATTCCCTACTCAGTCCTGTGAGCAGAACGGTAACTTTATAGGTATATAGGCTAATGTAATTTTAACTTACTCCATATGTACTACCTGCTTACAGTAGTTAGAAGGCAGTTTCCCAGGTAACTAAATTCACAATACCTTGCTTTACAGTGTAGCATGTAAGACAAATTCTTAAAGAGCTGCTCTCAGAGTAAATCTGCCCTGATTCTGAAAGACTTCCTTCAGTGTAAGTGATTTACTTTTTGAAAGGCCTTTCTATAAACAGGCTTACACTAGGCAACAGATTCCAAAAGACATGCTCTCACTTTTGGATTAAGAGCAAATATTTTGGAGTTGGGCCCTATAGTTTAAAGAGCATTGAATATGCTTGGGCAACAGTAAAACAGAAACTCTGTACATGGTCATTAAATTATTGAATGCACTCTTTCACTGTAGTCTCACCAGAAATAATTAACAAAAAAAGAAAAAGAAAAAAAAAACTACAACTCATTGTAAATTTGTAATTATTATTTGCAGTTTAAATACCTGTCTCTGTTTACAGCTTGTGTACTCTACAACAAGCTTTTTATTTGCATACTGTGTAGCATTGTCATCCATGTTACTTGATTTTATAGATTTTGGTATATTGTTTTGAACTTGTTACTGCATTACCAGTACTTGATAGCTGCAGTAAGTTAGTGTTTGCATCTTTCTTCCCCGTATTTCCATGGTAAATGTCTCCTGTCCAAGTGAGCTACAGCATTCCTCAGCAGCAGGAGGCTAATTAATCCCCTTACTTCCTGAAGCCTTTCAAGCTTGAAAATCAATTGCTGCCTGAGAGGTTTTCTCCCAAAATTCTATACAATTCCTATACACAAAAGTGGCAATTCCTTAGAACTCTCAACCTTCATACCAATTGCTATACTTTCTCCCCTCTCCAAAGTCCTAGAACACTGTGTGCACAAACAAATCATGGCCCACCTCCTACAATACAACCTGATCACCCCTACCCAACACAGCTTTCGTCCTCACCATATCACCTCAACTGCTCTCATCTCCTTCACCAATACCATCTCCCTATCCAGAGACAACAACAAACTCATTTCTTGTTTATTCTTAGATCTGTCCAATGCCTTTGACACTGTCTCATATCCAATCCTTCTCTCAAAACTTTCTCAACTTAACCTTTCCCCAACAACTATTTCTTGGTTTAGCAGCTACCTCTCAGACTGGCACCAATCTGTCAAATGGCTCTCTGCTCTCTCTCTCCCTTTCTTCCTATTAAAACAGGCATCCCACAGGGCTCCATCCTTGGACCCCTCCATTTTAACATCATTACCAATGAACTCCACAACTATTGTCCCCAATCATCCCTCATAAAGTACCCGGATGACTCTACCATTTTATCTATAGCTGATAACTCAACTGAACTACTAACCCTCACACAAACATCATTTAACCACACCGAAACGTGGCTAACTCAACACCTTCTTGGTATGTTTAAATAGGGGGGTGTGGGGGGCTTGCCCCCCTGCTTGCAAAGGTAAGTTTTTATTTATTTTTGTTTTTAGGCATTTTTTTATGTTTCGATGTTTTAGAATTCGATGATATGCTGTCAACCATATCAGATTCGATATTTCTGAAACTTCGATAAGATAATATAGATGCAGAAATATATGTCTGTATTTGTTTCTATATTTTATCTAATGTTATTTTTGCTTCTAACACCCACTGCATATATAAGCCCAAATTGCCTCACAGCATCACAACTGTTTTTACTTTATTAATGTACACAGTGAAATATTTCATAGTTTTCATAGTCTCTTGCAAACACTCTTCATTTACTCAAACCCTGTACATCTCACAATGATGTGCTCAATGTGGCTGCCTGTCAGCATGTATATGTCACTGTGGTTCTTATCATAAGGTGTAGTGTTTAAGAGATATTAGTCTGAATAGTAGAATAATGGCAATATTAATGCAATGTATGCCAAATGAGCAGTTATTTGTTAGACTGTTTCTCTTACTGGAGTGTGTTTAGTGTAATTTTTTTCTAGTACCAACTTGTATCAATGGATATCTTCATGTTACCTGCCACGTTATACTGTCATTGTTGTATTAACAACACCACATGTATAATCTTCCAGCATAATAGCATTACATGCCATTTCTGACTTATTAAAGTAAGTATGGAAAAATATTTAATATTTAAAATTACTTTTTGCACACTGGTTGGGCTGTCCAGTCAGAGTGCAGACTCTGGAATGCTACTGACCTCTTACTGTATAATGTGTAATAGCTACTGCTAGCATATGCCCCCTACCACAGTGCATGTTTGCATTACTAGTGAAAAATTTAATTTTCGCAAATGTCTCCCAACACTTTCCAATAATTGAAGCTCTGCACATGCCACAGTGCTTGTTTCTTCATATATTTATATTAATATGCAGTATTATTAGCATTCATACATGCAGAAAAAACAAAGCTGTATACTGCCCCAGTACAAACTATTGTGGCCTTTTTATATACATTTGTGGCAATATTCAGTTGCTTTCCCACACATCCTACCCAAGCTGCCAAAGATAATAATATTTTCCAATCACAGTGAACTGTATGACTGTATACACCTGAGATGTGTGTTTGTGATCAACTGAATAAAAATACACAAGTAATGGTCCAGGAATGAAGTTCACCTCAGTAATATCAGACCCATACACTGTAATCTTCAGCCCTCTCAACCTCCTAGTTCAAGAATTGATAATAAAGACTCAACATCTAGGACAGACAAATACTGCTGTCATACACTTAGAAAGTTGCTAGACAAACCCTGGGATTCATGAAGTAAATTATTCTATACAGGAGTAGTGTAGCTGCTCCTGCACGGAATATGGCTACTGAGTGATCCACAAACATGCCGTTTTGACGTGCATTAGCGGCCCTACACTGTTCCTGCATGGAAAGACTTGCAGTATGCTAATCAACTCATTTGCTAGTGAAAACCATGCAAATGAGCTGATTTAGCGATTCAGGAAGTAGGCAGGTCTCCGTGCAGGAACAGTGTAAGGTGCAGAAATGTATTTGGTTACTAACCGAATACATTTCTGCAAAAAAAAAAATGGAGCTATGACAGCTTCAATAAAAGCATGTATTAAAGTGGTTGGCAATGCCAATGGCCAAATATATGGCCATTGGCATGGGCAAGTGTTTAATTTTAATAAAAATAAATGTTTATTTTTTTTGGTCAGCAGCGCTGTGCAAATGGGAGTGTGGGGAAAATAAAAGAGAGAGAGAGAGAGAAAAGTCCATTTTAGGGGAAAGCTGCATTTTTCCATTATAGTCAGTGGCAAGCAGAATCAAAACAATGGCAGGGAACAGTGGTTGCTAAGGGGGAAGGCTCTTGTGTAGTGCAGTAACTATGGAGTAAGGCAGTGGGGTATGTTAATGAGGGGACTTATACTGAATCACAAAATTTTTCTAAGTGTCACACTGCACCTAACCGTGTAGGTGCTCTAACACCACCGTGTAGACTGGAGGAGCAACTAACATGAGAAGGGGGTGTGTCATGCTTGTGTAAGCATATTGGAGCTCCGTTGGCCGGGTTTGTACTTAGCTAAGCACAGCTAAGTGAGGGGGTGTGTCTGAGGCTGTATAGTGTTACTCCATGAACTGTGAAGCATGTACAAGCCCATGGGAGGGTCATTTCTTGCTGTTTACACTAGCTAAATGGGTCTGGGTGGCACACCAAGGATTAAACAGGAAGGACATAGGAAAAGTAAAAGGAAATAGCAGAACAAGGGAAATGCAGTACAGACAGCAATACGGGATACTGCCACACACAATGGGCCATTGAAAGCACTCAATAATACAGCTGGCAGGTGGCTCCATAGCTGAAAATTGGAGGAGATGTAAAAAAAATAAAGGGCAACAGCACACTAAAGGATAAATGAAGTAGAAATCACTAATTTGGGATTCTTGCAACTCACAATGGGTCAGGTAAAGCACACAATAATACAGCTGGCAGGTGGCTGCATAGCTAAAAGTGGGAGGAAATGTAAGTAAAAATTAATTAAAAAAGGCAACAGCAGAATAAAGGTAATCATGCACAAATTACCAGTAATGCCTCTAACACTCACAGCGGACAAATCAAAGCCATGAGTAATATAGGTGGCAGCTGGAATGTATCATAGCCAGCCAATCATACAAGCAGCATCTGCAGCACTACAGTATAAAGTATGGAAACAACTTACAGTCTGTTTTTTCCCACAAACTCTGCACCACTGGTATATACATGCGGGGGAATTTTAACTGTAAAAATGTTAGGGGCTTCCATTGTTTTGATCCATCAGTATGTGCTAAAGGCTGAGGGTGGAGAGGAGGATAATTCTGACAACTGCCAAAGACCAAGGAGAAGGAGAAGAGTGTTCAGACCCAGGGTAACCTACCAGGGGCTACATAATCTGGAGATAGTAGAGCGCTACAGGGTGGAGAGAGACATACATCAGCAACTCACCAAGCTGTACTGGCCTCAACTCAGAGTTAGAACCAAAAGAGGGGAACCCATCCCAGTGGATACCAAGGTATGTGTAGCCTTAGGAATTCTAGCTACAGGTACTTTCCAAAGACCGACTGGGGACATGATGGGGGTCTCACAGGCATCTGCATCCAGGGTACTCCACCAGTTCCTGGATGTCATGCTACCACATGCCAGTGAGCACATTTACTTACCCAACACCTGTGAGGAGAGGACCAGCAATATGCATCTCTTCCACCATGTAGCAGAATACCCAGAGGTAGTGGGTGCCATAGACTGCATGCACATCCACATCAAAGCACCACCCAGTGAACAGGGTAGGGTCTACATAAACCACAAGGGCTTCCCCTCCATCAACTGACAGGTCATGTGCAATGCCCAGGGCATTATCATGAATGTGTGTGCTGGTAGCCCTGGAAGCTATCACGACTCCCACATCTGGCATTCATCACAGCTGTGCCAGGCATTTGCCAATGGGGGCATTCCATATGGCTATCTGGTGGGGGATGCTGTCTGTACACTGAAGCCATGGATGATGACACCCATCAGAAATGCAGACGCACCCACACAAGAATGCCATAATGAGGCACATGTACAAACCAGGATCATTACAGGGTGTGTGTTTGGGATGCTCAAGTCATGGTTCCGCTGCCTTGACATATCTGATGGAGCCTTGCAGTACTCTCCAGCCACATGTGCACACATGTTCATAGTATGTGGCATGTTACACAATATAATCCTGTGGAAACAGCTGCAGCAGGAACAGCACGGGGAAGGGCCACACAGCCCACCACCATTGCCAATTTCCCCACAGGCACAGAGGGACTCACAGGAGGTGGCCCCTGAGCCTGTTCCCGTAGGCAGATGGAGGTGTGCCCAGTATGCTCAGGCCTTGGGAAAGAGGCAACACATAGCACACACACACTGACACCTGTTTCTGACTCACACACACAGTAAAATGGATGATGCACACATCACATTACCTGTAACTTACCATGTACAGGCAGTGTACTGTATGCATCCAACATAGGCAGCCCTCAAGCACTGTCCTCATAACTGCCACAAGCACAAGATAAGTCAGTCTTCTTAACAATAAATGAATGCAACAGTATGTTCTGCTAGCATATACGGTAATGCTGCATGCATGCAAGGGAATGTGGTGGCCTACTGGGATAGCAACACACAACTGACAGGTCTGTTGGCCACCAGAAAATGTCAGGCCAAAACTGGCCTCTGCACACTATGCAGTACTACCCAAGGTGGCAAATCCCACTGCAGTATAGGTGTGGGGACAATTAAATGGGGGGTCATAGGTCACAGGCATGGATGTCAGGGTGGGAGTCCCATAACCACCCCTCACACCCACTCAGCAAGTCAGTTGTATTAAACCAAAGAGAAATGTCTGGTAAAGGCACACAAATGGAGGCAATGTTGAATTAACCCCCTACAGACTCACACAGTGATAGCACAGCAGGACCTGCAGTTGTATTAAGGCTATGAAGGGTAATAAGTCTGAAACTCAAATGTATGCCAATACAATCTGACCTGGGCTCTTTACTGATATGACTCTTGTGCCCAAGACAGGGCACAATAGTATGGTACATGGTCCCAAAATGGAAAGCAAATACCAGCACAGTCTGTGCAAATGTGTATAGTGGACAGGTATGCCCCCCACCATATACCCACACAAATGCAGTAATATATATGTTTGCATGGAAATAGCAGCATAGCACACATTGGCAGGGCTGTACCAATACACATGAAAACATGTTGCTTGTCCACAATATGCAGGGGTCAATGAGCTATGTGTATGTGTGGTTAATACTGTCTGAATCTGGCCAGCATGTCCTCCTGGCAATCGTCTTGTACTGCCCTAGGTACAGCGCTGCCTTTAACAGGGCCATGGGCAGATAAATGCAGTGCCAACTGTTATGCATGTCAGTGGCACTCACTGCTCTGCCACTGACATACCTGGTAGTCACAGTGCTATGTGGAATATGCTACACATATTGCTGACATCTTGAAGGATGTGTAGCAGAAGTGCCAAGGCTTTTGTGAATATAAGTGCTGTGTGGTACTGTTGCCAGTGGTCATTCTCAATAATCCTTTTTCTTATGTTTGCTTTTACAAATAAGGGACATGCCTGCACAGTTGAATGCACTCTGTATCCACACCCATAACTCCCAACCTCTGACAGCAGGATGTCTGGACAAGGGCAGAAAGAAAAGTGGAAAAAAGGCACAATGACAGGCATGTGTTGTAAATATTGCCCTTACATACTGAGAAAGTTGGTGGGGTGAGGGGTTTGCAGTAGTGGGAATTGTCTGAAGGTTATGTATTCAGAAAAAGTAATGTCTGTATTATTTTGTAACATCACACTTCAATTATATGTAACTAACTTGCCATAAAAACACAAGTTTACGTAGAAAGGATGAAACCTCTAGCCAAACACCTGGACCACCTGCCAAAAAATGTACAGCTCACAAGTATGCACACAAAAGGATGTAACATCTCAGGTTAGAAAGATACCACACAAGCAGGAGATCCTCAGCCAGTACATCACCAGGTTGCTGGACTGTTCACACAGCTGTGTGTCATTACTACACTGGCTGTAGCCGCACCTCACAAATGGCTATGTTGGGCAAGAATTTATATAGCTGCCTTCATAATATTGGTCTATGCACCATACAACTACTGTTCCTCTGGTAAAGCACTGTGATGATCTGAGGATGTCTGGCACGAGGTAATGACACAATACATTGCAGTTTCAGACTACAGATATGTCAGAAAACGTCTGCTAAACAAAACAAGTACCCTGAGGAAAGTCCTGTGTACACCTGAGAGGTATGGCTGTAGTACACAAAACCTTAGATTGGAGTACACCTATCTCTGGAATGGAGTCCCGCCCAAACTATAGAATGTCACACTGGGCATGCTCCTACACTTAGGGAATCACAGGACATGTTGGAACTCACATCGGAATAAATGACTGTATTGTGTATATATGTCCATGCATACAGACAGCTATGTACACCTCAAGTATCCCCACACACACACATCAGACAGGAATACCCTCAGCTAACTGTAGGTGGTCCATATGTAATATATCTGCATCTGTTGCGTGAGATACACACACATATATATGGGCAACAGATAGCAACATATGTCAAGCATACACGCACATAGATGTGGGGAATTGACAGACAGACAGTAATACAGACAGAGACACAGGGGGACACAGACAGAGTAAGTCACACACATGGATACCCTGAATGGCATACAGTGATGTCCTGCTGTGGACAGTGGCATACCACTTGTAAACATTTGCACATGCCAGCATAAAAGGTGAGCCCCATCGTGTAACAGTACTGAGGCTGAGTTTATAATATCACATCACCTGTGTGTGTGTGTGTGTATGTGTGTGTGTGTGTGTGTGTGTGTGTGTGTGTGTGTGTGTGTGTGTGTGTGTGTGTGTGTGTGTGTGTATGTGTGTGTCTCCAGAGGTCCAAGTATTAGGAGACTCCTCCCACTCAATGCACTTCACTTCACATTGCCCTACTTCACAAGATCTGCTGCTTTCATTCACCTTAGAAGTACCATTGGACACCAATCACCCCTACAAGCTCTGTAGCATGTGCAATAACTGCGTAACACTATAGTACAAATAACTAGATAGAATGGGGTTCTAATCTCAATACTGGCAAGTGTGTGTGTGTGTGTGTGTGTGTGTGTGTGTGTGTGTGTGTGTGTGTGTGTGTGTGTGTGTGTGTGTGTGTGTGTGTGTGTGTGTGTGTGTGTGTGTGTGTGTGTGTGCGCGCGCACGTGTGTGAGGGGGTGTTTGTAGGTGAAAGTTTTAGGCCATTCCCACCGACAACACTTCCCAGTACCCCACCTTATCAGTCCTGCTGATGTCATTCCCCTTACTGGAACCTTTGGCCAGTTGTTAGCCCAGTAAGCTCCTTAGCATGTCTGATAACTGTGTAATACAATAGTACAAAACACTAGTTTGACAGAGGTTCAAATGTCAGATCTGGTAAATGAGTGTGTGTGTATGCTTGTTTGTAAGAAGTATTTTGATAAGTCTCCCATCCACTGCCCTACTTTATCACTCCTGCTGATGTCATTCCCCATATCAGCACCTTTGGCCAGTTGTCAGCCCAGTAAGCTCTGTAGTGTGTGTGATAACTGTGTAACACAATAGTACAAATTGCTAGCTAGACAGTGGTTTTAATCTCAGATCTGGCAAATCAGTGTGTGTGCATATGTTGGTAAGAAGAAGTGTTTTGATAAGTCTCCCACCCACTGCCCTACTTTATCAGTCCTGCTGATGTCATTCCATTTGTCAGCACCTTTGGCCAGTTGTCATCCCTGTAAGTCCTGTAGCACATGTGAAAACTGTGTAAAACTATACTACAAATAACTAGACAGGCAGGAGTTCTACTCTCAGACTTGCTAAATGTGTGTAGGGATGTTTTATTGTGTATGTTTGTAGGAAGAAGTATTCTGATACGTTTCCCACTCACTGGCATACTTTATCAGTCCTGCTGATGTAATTCCCCTTATCAGCACCTGTGGGCAGTTGTTAGTCCAGTAAGCTCTGCAGCGCGTATGATAGCTGTGTAACTCCATAATATAAATAACTAGATAGGCAGGGGTTCTACTCTCAGATCTGGCAAATGTGTGTGTGAATGTATAAGTGTGTGTGTATAACTGTATATGTTTGTAGGAAAAAGTATTTTGATAAGTTACCCACCCATTGGCCTACTGTATCAGTCATGCTGATGTCACTCCCCTTATAGGTTCATAGGTGTGTACTAGGCTAATGGCTCTGGAGCAATTATAAGGCTAACCCATAGAAGTTCCCTGCCATTGTGCCACCTGATGTTAGTTCCCAGTGACCCCATCAATTAGAGCCATTGGAGTGAGCCCTGGGATGAACATTCTATTACCTATCCACTCATCAAGATATCTTTGGAACAGGGTCATCTAGGTGCTTTACTTGAGATGTATGGGAAGTCTATTCCAGGGCATGTGCAGTCTCTGGGTGAGGAACCTGTACCTCCAGCATGTTGTGTTGATCATGGCAATGAGGTCAAGGTCCCTGCAGTGTGTGGTGAAGAGAAATTGGGATGTCTTTAGATGTAGCATTTGTAAAAAGAGCTGGGTCAGACATGGTTTTGCCATAATCTTAAGAATTACAATCATTTTCCCCTTTTTTCCTGTTATTTTTCATTGTGCGATGGTAAGCCTGTCTATAATTCTCTGTGGAATGTCCTCTGACCTTTGAAGTCATATTAGGCATCAATTAAAGCTGTCAGTTCGGTGCTTGAAAGTGATTCTGAGGATAGGGCTGTTTTTGTTTTGTAGTGAAACCAATGAAGTTTATCTTCTGATGCCACACCTCCAGGTTGGTGGCACAGCACGAAGCATCAGAGACTATCCATGTGCAACTAACAGTGGGTAAAACTGCCTTCCAGTTTATAGCCTGCTACAGACCACCCTCCCAAACCCAGGAACCCCACTCGGCCTTCCTGAGAACACTGGAAAATATGAAGGTCTCTCCAAACACCATTATATTGGCTGACTTCAACTACCCAAACATAGACTGGGAGCATTACTCTAGCTCCAACACCTTAGCCCAAAGGTTCCTAGAATTTATAAACTCAAATGCTATGGAACAACTTGTTACCACTCCCACAAGAGGGGAAAACATACTGGACCTGATCATCACCAACATGGGGACTTTATGCTCCAGACCAGAAGTGTATCCCTCACTGGTAAGATCAGACCATAAACTAATCTCACTGGATATTCACATCCTGACCCCACCCCCTGCCGAGAAAACCACAGTGAAAACCTTCTCTAAAGCAAATTTCACACTCCTCAAAACTGAGGTGGAATCCTTCAAAGCCCCCGGGCCTGTGGAAAATACGGCCCAGACCGCAGAATCCTTTATAAACGTATTCTATGAACACCTTCAGGAATGCATGGATCATGCAATCCCAAATAAAACCAAGACCCAATCCTCCAAAGGCAGACGTCCTGTCTGGTGGACCCCAGCCATAAACAAACTATACAATAGAAGGAGGAAGCTACTACATGATAGAGCAAAATCCCAAAAAGGGAAGGCATCTCTGATCAGTATTAGCAAAACTATGGGCACTCATAAAATCGCCTAAGGCCAGCTTCAAGAGAAAAATTGCGAGGACACTAAGGATAATCACAAGGCTTTCTTTAGTTATGTTAGTAACCTGGGTGGAATTCCCAGATATGCTCAGAATTAGTTCAAAATGACAAAAATACAATCGAACCCACAGACATTGCCAACATGCTAGCTGACAGGTTCAGCGCAAACTTCTCCCCCCCCTCCTCACCAAAAGGGCAAATATCTATCCCAGCAGAGTGCTGCCCCCCTGACATCTCAGATGCTCAGGTAAGAGCCGCTCTCCAAAGCAAAAACACAGCATCAATGGGACCAGACGGTGTCCCGGCTGCCCTACATGAACTCCAAGAAGAGCTAAACCCAAACATAAAACTACTGTTCAATCTCAGCCTTACTACAGGATATGTACCCAAAGAGTGGCGTACAGCAACAGTGGTCCCTCTCCACAAAGGTGGTGCCTCAACGGATTCTGGAAACTATCACCCCATAAGACTGACTAGCTTGGTCTGCAAAGCTATGGAAAGGATCATCATGGACCTCATAAATAACGATATTGGGGACCTACAGACACTGGATCCTACCCAGTTCAGCTTTGTTAAGGGCAGATCCTGCCTCTTAAACCTGGTCGATTTCTTTGAAACAGTCACCAAGGCCATTGACGAGGGGAAGGTGGTCCACGCAGCCTACGTGGACCTCGCAAAAGCCTTCGATACAATACCCCACTCGGGCATTACAGATAAGCTCATCAGCTTAAATATAAACTCCTATGTCACTAGATGGGCTGAAAACTGGCTCAAGGACAGAACCCACATGGTTAGAATTGCTGGAGCCATGTCAGACTCCAAACCAGTTACAAGTAGCGTCCCACAAGGCTCAGTCCTGGGACCTCCCTTGTTCGGTATATATTTCTCAGAGGTACAGGCCAACACGGAAGGACTGTGGCTGACCAAGTTCGCAGATGACTGCAAACTGGGCGCCATAATCGACTCTCCAGCCAACACAAGCATCCTCCAAAAGGGCCTCATAGAAACAGACAACTTGTGCCAGAGCCATGGCCTCAAGGTAAACGCCAAAAAGTGTATAGTCATCCCCTTTGGCAAAAACAAAGTGCCCACAAATTACCACATAGGTGGTAATCCATTAAGTATAGAAGAAGTAATTAGGGACCTAGGGACCCAAGTTGATAGCAATCTCTCATGTGACAACCATGTGGCCAAAGTGGTTAGAAAAACATTTTATATAGCCCACCTAATCATGAAGGGATTCACATCTAGATCAGGGGAGGTCATCGTGCCTCTTTACTCATCCCTCATCAGGCCCATAATTGAGTACAATGACCCTTTTGGGATGTACCTTACCAGACACCTGCAGCAACTGGAAAGACCCCAAAAGTACCTCACCAAGAGGATCAAAGGGCTCAAACAGATGCCATATGCTGCCCGGTTAAAGAAACTCCAGCTCTACTCAGTGGCATACTGCCTGCTCAGAGGCGATCCGTGCCTGACGTATAAAGCCATGTCCAACCCGGAATTAATGGACATGCTGCACCTCAGAAAATCCAAATCCCATCGTGCCACGCGCTCGAGAGACTTAAACCTCAGCACTGAAATAAATAGGACATGCTGGAGGGAAAGATTCATAACCCAGAGGCTCCCTTCACTCTGGAATAAAATCCCAGTCCAGGTTAGGCAGAGTCCCTCATTGACTCTCTTCAAGAGGAATCTTGATGAGTGGATGGGAGATCGTAGGTTTATCCAGGGTATCACTTCTGTGTCACTGTTAGACAGAGGCACAGTATACTAACCTCGAAAAAGGGCATAGCAAAATTAATTTAAAATGGGTGGCGAAAGCCAAACACACTCTGGCTAGGCTTATAAATGCCCTAGGGCAGATAGCCTAGTATGAACCTATAGACTGTTACCTCTTCCATGTTCAACCTATTGAGTGGGATATCAATGTGCCTCACTACTGAGTCACCTATGATTACAGTATCAGGAAAGGTGGTTGGCCTTTGGAGCTTAGATTGAGGGGCACACTGTGTACATTAGATATGTGTCCTGTGGTTTGTGCTGTGTTGTGGTAGTCAAGTGGGTGTCTGTCTTGGTGGTCTCTGCTGTTTAGGTAAATGTCTATTGAGTGCCTCTGTGAAGGTGGGTGTGTGGTTATTGTTTGTATGTCAGAGCTGTGATAGTGGGTGTTCTGGAGGGGTATGTGTTCCATGTGGTGTGTTCTAGGTGTTGACCCTTTTCCTCTTGACCAGCTAGTCCAGTCTTTGCTGGAGAGTGCATATCTTCTAATTCTGTGATATAGGGGTATATCTTACAAGTCTGAGTGTTGGGAGTTTAGAGGAGAGGGCTGTATGTGTACATGAGATAGTTGCAACAGTGCCTCAGAATGCCCAAGTGCACCAGGTTAATGGGCAAAAGCACAGAGAACTGCACTTTAATCATGTCAGGAGGGGTGGTCATAACTAGTAAGTACTGGAGCTAATTCCATGAGGAACGACTACTACTGATGGCTCTTAGGTGTGCTAGAATAATTGATAAAAAAAAACTGTTGAAGTGCAAAGCTATTAGGCTATTTGAAGCACAGGAGAGAAAGAACTAGCAAGATCTAACGTACAGTTGTGTACACTTACCATAAATGTAGATATTTGAGTGTATTCACTGTTACAGTCATCACATTTGGGTTATCTGCTTGCAGTAGCCCTCAGTTAGCCTGATTAACAAAGTCTTGGGTCCTGCGTCGGTTGCTGTCCCTTCTTCCATGACGTCAGATTGTCAGGGGTATAAAGCATGCAACCGATGCCATTACATCAGTTTTTCTTGCCCCAGATGTCAGGTGCCCCCCCCCCCCAATGGGAAGCAATTAAATCTATAAATGTACAAGGTTATACCTCCAACAAAAAAGAAAATACACCAAAAAGCTTTTGAGCATAGTAAAGGAGAGTAGAGGTATAGCCAAAAGAAGAAAGGGGGCTGGAGGAAGGGTAACCAGGATTGCAACAGTGAATACACTCAAACATCTACATTTATGGTAAGTGTACATAACTGTGCTATGTTCTTTGTGTTTCACTGTTGCAGTCATCACATTTGGGTAGATTCCCAAAGCTAAGGATGGGAGGAGGAATTTATATTGCATTAGGACCAGCTATAAGGCCCTGCAAGACTGCAGTGGCAAAGCCAGCACTGGATTTGGTGAAAATTGGCAGATGGTAATGCTTGGTGAAAGTATGTACAGAACTCCAAGTAGCAGCTTCTAAAATGTCCCTGGTAGGGATGCCTCTGAGAAAGGCTGTAGAGGTAGCTGCAGCCCTGGTTGAGTGGGGTCTGATCCCCTGTGGGATAGGTTTTCCATGGTGCTTGTAGCAGAAAAGAATGCAATTGCTTATCCATTTGGAACTGGTTTGCTTTGAATTAGCCTTCCCCTCTGCCCCTGCAGCAAATGCCACCAGCAGTTGGTCAGATTTCCTTTTTAGTCCTGTCCAAGTAGAATCTAAGTTGTCTGTGCACGTCTAAGGAGTGCAGTATCCATTCCCCTTTGTTCTGTGGATTAGGAAAGAAGGTTGGCAAATGAATGGACTGATTAAAGGCCAGACTGGATACCACCTTGGGCATGAAGGAGGGATTGGTCCTGAGGGACACCCTGTCCGCATGAAAGATGATGAAGGGCTCCACTGCCATGAGGGCATATAATTCAGACACCCTTCTTGCTGAAGTGATTGCTAAAAGGAATCTGTTTTCCAAGAAAGGAATTTTAAGTCAGCAGTGGCAGCTGGCTGGAAAGGAGAAAGGTTGAGCTTTTCCAATACAAAGTTAAGGTCCCAGGCTGGTGTTGGAGCTCTCCTGGGTGGCCGTAAATTTTTGGCCCCTCTGAAGACCTGCTTGAGCAGTGGATGAGAGAAGAGGGGAGATTCTGTGCTATAATGAGCTGAAATAGCTGAGGCATGAATTTTGATGGAGGAGAAAGACAGGCCCTTGTGAAGCATCTCAGTTAAGTAGTGTAAAATCTGAGGTAAATTGGGCACTGCTGTGCTCATCCCTTGAGATTGGTTCCAGACACAGAATCTTTTCCATTTTTCAGCATAAGATTTTCTAGTACTAGGCCTCCTTGCCTCTAAAATTATGCCCATCACTGGTTTACTGAGGGATGGTAAAGGAGAAATTAGGTAATTAGCCAGGCTGCTAGGTTCAGTGTTTGAAGCTGAGGGTGCAGAATCTAGTTCTCCTGCTGAGACAATAAGGTAGGAATCTGAAGCAGCTGCCATGGGACCAAAAGTGACACACTGTGCAAGAGGGGGCTCCAGTGTTGACGTGGCCAGTCTGGTGCAATCAAAATCATCCTTGGTTTGTCTTGTTTGATCTTTAGTAGTACTTTGGGGAGCAGAGGCAGAGGAGGAAAGGCATAAACTGATAGGTTTTTCCAGCTGAAGGACAGAGCATCCATTTTCTAAGCTTGTTTGTGGGGAGCTCTTGTGCAAAATTTGCCCAATTGATAGTTCTGGGGGGGAGGCAAACAATTCTATATCTGGGCCCCCCATTTGTTTGTCAACATGTTGAAAATCCTTGGTTCCAGTTTCCACTCGTGTGGGTCCAAGAGGTTTTTGCTCAGTTTGCCTGCCAGTGTATTTAGTTTTCCTGGCAGGAATTGAGCTTGAAGATGCACTTGGTAGCTCAGGGCTGTGTTCCACAATGCCATGGCTAGTCTGCAGAGGGGGTAAGAATGTGTACCCACCTGCTTGTTTGTGTACCACATAACAGTGGTGTTGTTCGTCTTCACCATTAATTGTCCTGGAAGAATGTGGTCCTTGAAGGCTGTCAGAGCATTCTGTACAGCTAACATTTCTTTTTGATTGATATGCAGGTGCATTTGACTTGGGTTCCATTTGCCCTGAATGCACTTCCCTGCCAGGTGAGCCTCCCATGCATAATCTGATGAGTCTGTTGTTAGGGTTTGGGCGGCAGGGGGTGATGTGAATGGTAGTCCCTTGTTTTGGTGGCAGGCCTCTGCTCACCAAAGAAACTCTAGGTGCAGGCAAGGTATGATAGGAATCATTGCTTCTAGATCCCGAGAATGTTGACATCATAGGCCTTTTAGATACCATTGTAGTTTCCTCATATGCAGTTTTGCATATGGAATTAGAAGAATGCAGGAGGCCATGAACCCCAAGGCTTGTAGTATTTGCCTTGCAGATAGTAGGGTTTTTGTGGCCACTTGTTTGAAGTAGGTTGTCAAATAAATTTGTTTCTCTGGCGTGAGGAAAGCCATCTGGAAAGTTGCATTCAAGCTTGCTCCCTGGAATGTAATTTGCTGACAGGGTACCAGGTGTGATTTATTTACGTTTATGGTGTACCCTAGATAAGTTAGCAGCCTTTGTACAAAGGTCAGATGATTCAAAAGTATGTCCTGGCTTTCTACCTGAATTAAACAATTGTCCAGATATGGGTATATTTGAATATTTCTTTGCCTGCAAAATGCAAGGACTGGTGCTAGGCACTTTGTGAATACCCTGGGTGCAGTAGATAAGCCAAAGGGCAGTGCAGAGAACTGATAGTGATTGTAGCCTGCTTTGAAGTGTAGGTATTTTCTGCAAGATTCCCTGATTGGGATGTGCAGGTATGCTTCTTTTAAATCGAGTGTTACCATCCAGGCATCTTTTCCTAGCATAGGAAGCAACTGGTGAAGAGTTAGCATCTTGAATTTTGGAATCACCAAGAAGGTGTTTAGAGTCGATAGGTCCGGAATAGGACGCCATTAATTGTCTTTTCTGGGTACCAGGAAAAGTCTTGAGTAGAAACCTTGTCCTTTTTCCTCTTCTGGTACAGTTTGAATAGCCTTTATGTTTAAAAGAGAGAGAATTTGCTTTTGAGCCTCTGTCCACTGATTTGGGTGTCGATCTGGCCAACCTTTTGGCGTTGGTAATGTGTGGAAGTGAAATCTGTATCCTTGGGACACTATATTTAAAACCCATTTGTCCTGGGTAATGAGTTTCCAGTTTTTGGTCTGCAGACCAATCTTCCCCCCTAAAGGAGCATTCAGTTGAGAAGTGCTTGGAAGATTTAAAATCAAGTCATTGAGACAGTTTTCCATAGGGGGGAGTCTTACTACTCCCAGATTTGGAAGCGGAAGCCCCACACTGCTTAGTCTTGTACGTACCCTGGGACTGAAACCTGGGGTTTCTGCTGTGTCTGGGTTTGACTTGAGAAGGCCTGGAAGGGGCCAGAAAGGACCAATTCTTAGAGGACCAATGCCTACTAAATCTTGGAGGCTGAACTTGTAAGAAATCTTTAACAGTTTGCATAGATTTAGCTTTATCTTCCATCTTTTTAAGAACTTCCTCAGCTTTGTTGCCAAACAGGCAGTCCTGATTTAAGGGAGCATCCAACAGTTTAGCTTTAACATGATCAGGCAAAGATTGCTCCTTAAGCCCAGCATGCCTTCTGAGTACAGACCCAGTGACAGCAGTCCTGCAAGAGGCCTCTAATGAATCAAACCCACATTGCAAAGTATGTTTTCCAACCTGTACAGCAGAATGCATTAAATCCTGTAATTCCTTATTTTCAGCACAGTCAGGAATCAACATCATTTTCTGTTTAAGCAATCCAATAATATGTTGTTGATACTTTAACATATGAAACTGACAGTTTAAGGCCCTAATGGCCAAGGTTGCAGAAGTGTAAACTTTCTTACCCCATATATCCAGCGCCCTGGAGTCTCTAGCAGAAGGGGTAGGGTTTTGGCAGTAGAAGCCTTAATGCCCTTGGGTCCCTGTGAAATAGTCTCTGGATCCACAATAGGATTTTTAAAAAGGAACTTGTGAGAATCAGGAACCCTGTAATATCTGTCAGGTTTTCTGGGAGCAGGAGGCAAAAAATCAGGGGCCAAACTAGATTCTGAAAAGGCATCATCAACAATGTCTAGTACAGAAGGTATAGCTAAAGGCCTATGCTGAGGCAGGAGTAAGAAATCTGTAAGCCTCTTTTTAAAATCAGAAAAATCCTGGCTTTCCCAGTGGAAATGCTCCCTTAGAGTGTGCAAGGTTTCACCAAAAGAAAAATCTTCTGGAGGGGAAGCAGAGGGAATAGAGTCCTCTGCATCAGAATCCTCATAAGTAGACAAGGGAAAATCCAGATCATAAGAAGAATCAGAACAATCAGAATCCTGGTCAGAAGATTCATAAACAAATGCAGTCCTAGGTTTCTTAGAAGAGGGAGGTTGGCGTCCCCTGATTGAAGTTATAAGGTCTTCAGCCATTCTTATCATTTGTTTTTTAGGCATAGAGGCCTGAACATGTGGCCTGGGCTTCAGTTTTTTAGGCATGGTTCGAGGTTTAGGCCTTAAAGAAGAAGGAGGCGTCGGTTTAATATGCAAGTCCATAGGCCTGAATACACCCTTAGAAGCCGGTGCCTGCACAGCAGCTCTGGACCCATCCAAGGTAGAGACATCCGTAGGTTCCACAGTTGAAGCATCTCATGGCATACCGGACTCTGAATGGGTCTCAGTAGAGGCCAGGTAATCAGAAGTAGTGGGTATCAGGGGCTGCAAAAGCGCCTCACTGAGTACCGGCGAACTGCCGACTGGCTTAGGAAAAGTGTCATCGGCAATTTTGGACCTAGGCAGCCTGTCTCTGTCTTTATCTTTGCGTTTTTTCGGAATGCCAGTAGTCAGATGGCTTACCGATGACATTTCTGGATAATTGAACCGAGAACCGAAATATTTAGAGATAAAAATATACTGACGATGGACATTGCATTGATTGAATAAGGCACAAAATGAACAGCAAGGTACATCGTGGTCAGGGCCTAGGCAAGGAATACAGTATGAATGAAAATCTTTGTGAGGTATTTGCTTTCCACAAGAAATGCAATTATTAACTTTTACTGACATCGGTAAGGAGCAAGAAAAAGTTTCCACAATGGGGTACTTAGCTTTAGTTGAAGACTGAAACTCGAAAACAAAAATTTCAGGAGTTGGCCGACCAGCATTTGTGAACTGCTTCTGCTTCAGGCACCGCACGGCAAGAATGACTGATGTAATTGCGTCAGCTGCATGTTTTATACCCCTGACAACCTGATGTCATGGAAGAAGGGACAGCAACTGATGCAGGACCCAAGACTTTGTTAATCAGGCCGACTGAGGGCTACTGCAAGCAGATAACCCAAATGTGATGACTGCAACAGTGAAACATGAAGAACATTGGGAAAACTGAAGGCAGACTTTCTGGCACCTGTAACAGTTTACTTCAGCTGTGCAGTTATCAGCACCTTTGGCCAGTTGTCAGCCCAGTAAGCTCTATAGCATGTGCAATAACTGCATAACACTACAGTACAAATAACTAGATAGGTAGGGGTTATAATCTCAATACTGGCAAGTGTGTGTGTGTGTGTGTGTGTGTGTGTGTGTGTGTGTGTGTGTGTGTGTGTGTGTGTGTGTGTGTGTGTGTGTGTGTGTGTGCACGTGTGTGTGTGTGTGTGTGTGTGTGTGTGTGTGTGTGTGTGTGTGTGTGTGTGTGTGTGTATTTCTGTGGGAATCATATACTGTGTGTGTTATACCATTTTGAGTTGTGTACCACCCTGCAAACTTCCCATCATCTTACTTTACTGGGCCTGCTGATGTCATTCACCTTAGAAGTGCCATGGGATGAGGTAAAATTATGTAAGCTCAGTGGCATGTTTGATAACTGCGTAACACTATAGTAGAAATAGCTAGATAGGTAGGGGTTCTAATCTCACTACTGGTAACTGTGTGTGTTTGGATGAAGATCATATCCTATTTGGCTGATGCCATTTTGATGTGTGTACCATCCACACCTGTTTACCACCTCCCAATGACATTACTTTATACAATGTGGTAATACCATCTTCCTTACATGCAGCATATTAAATCATTGTGCATACCATACCAGTCCTCTGTACAGATGTCTATGGAATAGCCAGATGTTTGCAACCTATATGTGGTCTGTGTCCCTTAACAATGCCAATGTATGTGATACTGTTGCCAAATCATCCGCAGTGAGTGTAGGTATACACATGCCAGCATCTGGCATCATTCCTGACTGAAACATCATGCTGATACAACATCTGCTACACTATCACTTGTCCAGGCTTGTAGGAGCAATACATGACTCCACATCCTATTTCTGGTAGGTTATTTCACCATCCATGAAAGCATTCAGAACATTACATGTTGTAAGAGGTAGTGTATGTCCCATGCATATAATCTATGTGGGACATGTCATGTGCATGTAGTAGTATAGTACATCAAGGTGGAAATGTAGGTTTACTAAACTGTTTATTCCCAACTGTGTTTATATTACTGTGTGCACATCCCTTGTGTCAGTCCTTACTGTATGTATGCAAAGGATATACCATTTTGTCTCCCTGTTCCACCCGGTGAACTCAGGAATACATACCCCAAACCTGTCATACACAGTATCATGTATGCCCTCATCAACTGCATCAGGGTTGAGTGTATGGGAATGAAATGGCAGGGCCAACAGGTGTTGCCAGGTGAATCTCTTGGAGTTAATGTAATACATACATACATACATGCATACATACAAATGTTTCAAGCACAGGCATTAAAGCCCTTCTAGCTTGCCATTATGCCAAACACTTGTTCCCATAATAAATGTCCAGGCTGTTCTTAAAAATATCTAAACTAGTTCTTGCTTTAATGTAATTTGGTAGTCTGTTCCAAGCATCAGTTACTCTGTCAGAGAACCAATTAGTACACTTCTCATTCCTATAAAATCTTCTATATAGGTTATCTGATGATTCTCTAGTACTTTTTGATAACCCCAAACATTCCCAGAGGTAGTTGCCCCTAAATGCCTTATATACCTGGATAAGATCTCCTCTTAAATATCTGTAACAGACACTGTACAAGTTCAGATAGTTTAGTCTTTCATAATAACTTAGATTTTCACATCCATTGACGCCCTTAGTATATTTCCGCTGTACTCTTTCCAGTTTCTTCATGCTTGTTTTCCTATAAGGTTTCCGTATTGTTATTATCATACTCAAGTTTGGGTCTAATGTAACTGACAAACAATTACTTCATTATGTTTGATTTCCTAGACTTTATAAATCTTTTTTATATAACCTATAGTTCTATAACTATCATTAGCCAATTGGTTGATATGATTAGAAAAACTCATAGCTGAATCTACCCATATACCCAGGTCCTTAAATGAGTCTACAGTTTCAATCACTGTATGCTGTATTAAATATTCACCTTTCCGTTTATGTCTCCCAAATCTCATATGCTTAGTTTTTGATTTATTTATCAACATATTATTCTCCTGTGCCGAAATGGTTAATTTAGTCAAATTATTTTGCAGACATGCCTTACCTGTAACACTTAAAATCAGTTTACCCAATTTCAGGTCATCAGCATATAGACTGTAGAACACCTCAGATGAAAAAGTAAGGTTTGAAAGATACAATCTAAACAAGTAAGGGCCTAGTACAGAGCCCTGTGGGACACCTTGACTGTAACCAAGGATTTCACCTGTCCAGTTGGTGTGTGATACTTGTCATGTCCTATTTGTAAGCCATGCAGCTATCCATCTTATCAACAGTACATCAATACCTAGTTGTACTAATTTATTGATCAGTGTTTTGTGCATGACCCTGTCAAATGCTGAAGTTAAATCTATATAAATCACATCACAGCACAATTTTTCATTCATAGCTGCTATTATATTGTTATAGAACATCATGCTACAGGTGGTAGTAGATCTGTTATCAACATATGCATGCTGATATATGATTTCAAGTCCTAACCTATCCAGTTCTGACATTAACGTATCCAGTATTACCTTTTCCATTATTTTTCCACAACATGAAAGTAGACTTAAGGGTCTATATGACTCTGGGTTTGCCCTACTCCCCTTTCCCTTAAAGACAGGTTTAATAAGTGCATGTCTCCAATCTTGAGGAATCTCCCCATATTTATATGACCTAGTACATAATAGATGTAATGGCAGTGTACGTTCTTGCTTAAGTGATACTTTGTTACTTATTCTGTCTCCTCCCTGTGCTTTGTTTGGATCCAGTTTGCACAGTTCTTTTTCAGTAAAATCTAATTTGATTCCAGTATCTGGGATTACCTGGATGTCACTAAGACAACTTACCACCCCTTTTGTTGAGCCAAACTGTTTTGCATAAGATGTAATGGCTATGCTTATGAGGGACCTGCTGACAGTACTGCAGTAACCTGTTCTGTATGTATGAGCCTGTGGTACTGCATATGTATCATCATATGCACAAGGCGTGGTGTGCGTTTGCCAGAGGCCTAGGCTGGGCCATACAGTTGACATCATGTGTGTGTTTGGAGGGGTATCCAATAGAGGGGCTGTGCAGAGGTGCTGTGTGTGTCTGGAGGTGACCTGCCTGTGATACAGATGTGTGTGTGTATGTATGCACACAGTCACGCCATGTGGCTGCCCTACACAGGGGTAGGTTGGACAGCTGTGGAACGTACATGGCAGGATGTCCAGTTCACTGTCTTCAGCCACAGTTATGGGGACTGGTCCTGCCGGGAGTATCAGTGGCACCATCGTCCCAAGTCCAGATGCAGTACTGCTTCCTGATGGTGACTGCTGTCTGCTGGATCCATGTCCCTGATGGGACCGGACAGGACCATGTGCCCATTGGCTGCTCCGATGTGATGTGGACAGCAACCCCCCTTCAGTAGTGCTGGTGTCACTGCCACAATGGGGAGTGTGAAGGTGCACGTCCCCGTAGACTCTCAGCTGTTGTTGGTGCTGACCTACGTCCACGTGGCTGATGCCCATCTCCCACCACATGCTGTAGCACAGACAAGCCACGGTCAATGATTGCCAAGGTCTCACCCCACCGTCTATTCATGACCTCAGTATTTTGATGTGTGGCCTCGTTGAGGTCATGTATGTTGCCACATAAATCAGGAAGAGTTGCATCCACCGCCCTGAGTATTTGTCTGGTGTGGCATTCACTACGTGGCTGTGCATCCATGACAGCCCAAAACATGCATCTGGTGACTCCTGCTGAGGCACTTGCAACAACGGATTGATGAGCAGCAGTCCTACTATGAACACCCCTGTCCATACGCCTGTGTGGGACCTCGCCTGCACTCTGGCTATGGCCAGTGTCTACACTCACACCTGCCATAGTCACCACACTAGCCTGTTCAATGCCACCACCTGCCAACTGTCCATCATCTGTGGCCACGGGTAACAGGTATATGTGGGCATTGTCACTGTGTGCGAGGATGGTGTGGACAAGAGTGGGATGCCAACCAATGGCATAAATTCAGCCCCTGACAACCCCACCTGTACCTCACTATTTCTATCATCATTGTCAAAGCCTGCAGAGATAATGACATCAGTTTACAAGCAGGATGGAACCCAAACCCCATCGCCACCTGTGAGGAGAAGACAACATATGTATATTAATACCTGCACTCTGATGTTGGCTGGAACACACATGCACACACATACACACACACACTTACAGGTGAGATGGCACAAATCTGTTACACAGTACCCAAATGTTGACATGCATGACACACAGCCCTCAACATCATGCATTGCAGCCAGTTTTGTTACATGCAACAAACAGTACAGAGCTCTGGAATATGTGAGTAGTGGTAGTATGTGATGGCCCTTCCCCAGCACAGACTGCACCCATATACACATAATTGCTGTTCACCTGTATAGCACAGGGCAAGTACTATAGAACATACATCACAACTGTGCAGATCCTCGTAGGATGTATAGATGCCTGGCTCATATGTTTGCTGTTTCTCACAACCCCTGTATTTCGATAATACATAACTGGGATGATCTGAAGAGTGATATCACTGATTAATGACATACATTAGAGCGTCAGACCTCCAAACCAGCAATAAATGTATGGTCACACAATTCCTCTTACACCACCAACCTTCTAAGCTTACAGTGATTATGATAAGTGTACACAACCCTGTTACCATGCCATGTTCTTGTAATATATGAGATGACACCACAATAATGCATTCAGTTATGTAACTCACCTTTCATGTGAGATATGACCTGTGCAATCTAATCGATAAACAAACAGATGTGTTACATGTAAAATAAGACTGCAATATGTATGATATGGTGTTTGCATAAGTGTGCACACCCTTAAAATGATAGTTTGTTGAAGCACCTTGTAAGTGACTTACAGCATTCACTCTTCTTGTGAAAGTGTCTATCAGCATGATACATCTTGAGTTGGCATTATTTGGCCACTCTTCCATGCAAAGATCACCCAACACTGTCAGACTGCAAGGGCGGCTTATGTGCACAGCCCTCGTCAGGTCACACTGGGGTATGTCTATCTGCTGTAGGTCTAGGCTCTGGCTGGGCCAATCCATAACCATTAGTGTGTTCAGATGGATCCTTTCTTAGGTAGCTTTGGGTGTATGCTTTGGGTCTTTGTCATGTTGAAGGCTGACACCCCTCCCCATCCTCAGGGTTCTTGCAGATGCCTGATGGATTTTGGCCAGACATGGGTGTTATTTGGAATTGTTCTGGATTAACACCACTGTGACTACAGACCCAGTTTTGGCTTTGGAACAGCATCCCCACAGCAGGCCACTGCCAGAGAGCGTGAATCACCATGGGGGTGTTGGTGTTCAGGTTAAGAGGGGTGTTGCTTGTGCACCACATATACCTTTTGGTATTGTGGCTGTGAGGTCGAACCATAGTCTCTTTACACAATAACATATTTTCACACATGCCTTTGGGAGACTTGATATGATGTATTACAAATTGTCTCCACCCCTGGATGTTTTTTGGTGTGGGGGAATGCTTCCATCTTCTGACCATACCCCATAGGCCAGACGTATGCAGAATATGGGAGAGTGTTCTCACATGTAGTACACAACACCAGTACTTGCAAGAGATTCCTGCAACTTCCTCAGTGTTGCTGTATGTCTCCTGGCAGCCTCCCTGACCAGGTTTTAACATGTCTTGTCATCATTTTTGGAGGGACGTCAGGTTCTTTCAACAGCACCATTGCCCCATATTCAATCCACCTTTTGACAACTTTCTCCACTGTGTTCCATGGTGTAGGCAATGCTGTGGTAATGTTGTTGTATCCTACTCCTGATGGATACCTTTCAAATATGAGATCCCTTTGCTGCTTTGTATGGTGTCTGCAAGCCATGGCTGTTCCTGTTGCAGGCAACTGAGCAAATGTCATGAATATCCTACTTGGACAGCAGACTGTTATTTGGTGTTACTCAGGATGCCTTTACTTGATGGCAGGTGTGTACCCAATCAGACTGAATGCTGTCAGTAAATCACAAGCTGCTGCAATAAAATATTATTTGAAGACTGAAAGAAAGCTGAAAAGATGCATTTCTGAGCATATGTATGATGTTAAGCAATGTAATATCAAAAACGCTCTATATAAACATTCTTTAGATTGCCCAGAGGCAAGATTTGAGTTTTTTGTTTTAGAGGTTGCTATTCAGGATGTGAGAGGGGGTGCATGGGAGACTATCCTTGAGTATAGGGAATTACTGTGGCAGATTACCCTAGCTGCAAGCAGGACCCCGGGTTAAATGAGAACATCTCAATAGAACCTCTACTAAAACCAAGGTCTGCCAAGTTATAATTAACTTTTGAAACAAACACATTTACTTACATTTCTTTTACAAATGCACATTTTTTCTAGTATAAATATGCATTTTTATTAATTTTATACAAATATACTATTGAGATATTTTATTGACATGATATGAGTGATTGCATGTATAGTTTTTACATATATATTTTTACCATTGTTTTTAGGGTGTAATTAGTATGTTCTGACACCAGGTGGCAGCACTTGGAATTTTAAAATGTCTTTTTAAATTGTATTTTGTGATTTTTTTTATTGGTCATTTTTTGATTGGGGGAACTACTTAATGGGCCTTTGTTATGTAATTTATTATTCTGATGAAGTTCTTGTGAACGAAAACCTATTTGGAGTGTCATCAGTGTTTTGGTGTTTTGTTCATCTACTACTTTGTGCCATTAAACCTTGAAGAAACTGAACCTGAGTGCTTCCTTCCAGCCTGTTTTTCTTCTGTTATTATTTGAAGGGTGTGCACACATATGCATCCAGCTTATTGTAAGGTTTGTATACTCCATATTTGGTGCCCAACAGATTGACTGCTTTTACAGCTGAATTGTACATGTCATAGGTCACATTACAGGTTGGAAAAGGTGTGGACTGACATACTGTGGTCTCAATTTGTACATATATCACAAACACCTAGTATGTTAACAGGGGTGTGTACACTGTTTATATTCACTGTATGAGAGTAATATTTCACACATGTCCCTACCTTAGGCCATTTCTTCCCCCATCTTGTTGGTCTCTGTCCAGAAGTCTTGCACTGACAGGTTGTGAGGTATGCTACAAGGATGTTACATTCTCTTCAAACAGGCCTCTGTGTTGACCACTGTAATGCAATGCCGTTAACCCTACCACAAGTGAACATGCACATAAAGCAATATGACTATGAGTGACAGTTTTGTGCATGGTACATTGCATGGCCTTCACATGCCAGGGGTATTGGCAAACCACAAAAGAACAATTCCATACTCATCAGCTTTAGGCTGCCATCCCACATGCAGACTGGATGACCTAGGTAGTTGTGTGAGAAAAGTATACTGACATGTGCACAGGTAATATCTGATATACATTTCTATTCTATGTCAGTATGGCACACTGTATTCACACTCTTGGTGCCCAGTCATCCCTCTCAACCCGTTAGAGTAGGACATCTGTAGGATGCCACACATACATGGGGGCCAATGGGACATAATTAGTGACACTGTCTTAATAGTGCTGTAACACACTTGAGTCATTCAATAGCACAGTAGCCTTTGCATTGACAGACATACCCTGGAGGATGTCCAACACTCATATGGCAGGAAGAAAGGAAAAAGGCTAGGAGTGTGGTAGTGAGGGTAAGAACGTTTAATGTTGGCGGTATGACTGGTATAGGGACAGAGCTAGCTGATATGATGGCCACAGGAAGGTGGATATATTGTGTGTGCAAGAGACCAGATGAAGGGGAGTACAGCTAGATGTATCAGAGCCAGGTCCTGGTGAAACAGTATGCCAAGGATGTTTGTGGAGGATGACATGAGTGTCTGACAGAGTGATGTTTATGAATCTGGAAATGGATGGTTTAATGATGAATGTTGTTAGCGCATATGCTATGGAAGTTGTTTGTGCGGTGGATGAGAAAGAGAAATGTAAAGTCAGTTGGATGGTGTGGTGATGACTGTACCCAGTGGTGAGAGAGTGGTGATTGTAGCAGATTTCAGTAGCCATGTTGGTGAAGGGAACAGAGGGGATGAGGAATGGATGGGTATGTATGGTATTAAGCAAAGGAATGCAGACGGTGAGATTGTAGTGGATTTTGCAAAAAGGATGCACATGGCTGTGGTGAACACATACTATAACAAGAGGGAGGAGCATAGGGTGACATACAAGAGTGGAGAGAGATGCACACAGGTGGAATACATCCAATGTAGGAGGGCCAGTTTGAAGGAGATTGGAGACTAAAATGGTGGCAGGGGAAAGTGTAGTTAGGTAGCAGAGACTGTTGGTCTGTAAGATGACATTGATGATCAAGAAGAGGAGTGTGAGGGCAGCACCAAGGATCAGATGGTGGGAACTGAAAAAGGGTGATTGTGAGGTGGAGTTCAGGGAAGAGTTAAGACAGGCACTATGTGGCAGTGACGATTTACCAAATATCTAGGTAAGTACAGCAAAGCTAGTAAGGGAGATAGCTAGAAAGGTACTTGGTGTGACATGTGGATGGAGGAAGGAGTACAAGGACACCTGGTGGTGGACTGAGGAAGTACAGAACAGTATACAGAGAAAGAGGTTGGGGATGGAGTGGGATTGTCAGAGAGATGAGGAAAGTAGACAGGAGTACGAGGAGATTAGGTGCATGGCAAAGAGAGAGGTGGCAAATGCGAAGGATGAGGCATATGGCGATTTGTATGACAGATTGGACACTAAGGAGGGATGACAGGACTTGTACTGGTTGGCTAGACAGAGGGACTGAGCTAGAAAAGATGTGCAGCAGATAAGGGTGATAAAGGATAATGAGGGAAATGTACTCACAAGTGAGGAAAGTGTGTTGAGCAAATGGACAGAGTACTTTGAGAGGCTGATGAATGAAGAGAATAAGACAGAGAGGGTTGGATGATGTGGGTATGGTGAATCAGGAAGTGCAACAGTTTACCAAGGAGGAAGTAAGAATAGCTATAAAGAGGATGAATACTGGAAAGCCTGTTGGTCCACATGACATACCTGTGGTAGCATGGAGGTGTTTAGGGGAAATGGCAGTGGTGTTTTTCACCACCTTGTTTAATGATATCTTGGAAAGTGAAAGGTTGCATGTAGAGTGGAGAGAAAGTGTTTGTGTACCATTTGAAGAATAAGGTTGATGTGCAGAGCTGTAGTAACTACACAGGGATAACATTAATTAGTCAAAGCATGAAGTCATGGGAAAGAGTAGTGGAAGCTAGGTTAAGCAGGGCAGTGATGAGTAGTGGTCAGTAGCATGTTGTCATGCTAGGTAAGGGCACTACAGAGGCAATGTTTACTCTGAGAGTGTTGCTGGAGTACTACAGAGAAGATCAGGATTTGCTTTGTGTCTTTCCAGATGTAGAGAAAGCATATGACAGGGTGCCTAGAGGGGAGTTGTGGTACTGTATGAGGAAGTCATGAGTGGCAGAGACATATGTAAGAGTAGTACAGGATATGTACAAGGGTGGTGTGACAGTGGTGAGGTCTGCAGCAGGAGTGACAGATGCGTTTAAGGTGGATGTGGTATGATGTCAGGGATCAGCTGTGAGCCCTTTCTCATTTGCAGTGGAGATGGACAGGTTGGTAGACAAGATCATACAGGAGTCCCCGTTGAGTATGATATTTGCAGATAACACTGTGATCTGTACTGAGTGTAAGGTACAGACTTAGAAGACTCTGTAGAGGTGGAGATATGCTCTAGAGAGGAGAGGAATGAAGGTCAGCAGGACTAAGACAGAATATCTGTGTCTGAATGAGAGGGAGAGAGGGTAGTGGAATGTTGAGGATGCAGGGAGTAGAGTTGGCAATGGAGGATGAGTATAAATGATTGGGATCAACATTTCAGAGAAATGACAACTGTCGAGGACAAGTGAAGAAGAGAGTACAGGCAAGATGGAGAGGGTGGAGAAGAGTGCCAGTACTGATTTGTGACAGACGAATACCAGTAACAATGAAAGGGAAGGTCTACAACAGGGTAGTGAGACCAGCTAAGTTACATGGGTTGGGGACAGTGTCACTGACAAAAAGGCAGCAGTCACAGTTGGATGTGGCAGAGTTACAGATGTTATGATTTGCACTGGTTGTGACAAGGGTGGACAGGATTAGCAATGTGTATATGACAGGATCAGCCCATGTTGGATGGTTTTGAGACAAAGCCAGAGGGGCAAGATTACATCAGTTTGGATATGTGCTGCAGAGGGATGCTGAGTATATTGGGAAAAGGATGGTAAGGATGACGCTGCCAGGTAAGAGGAAAAGAGGAAGGCCTCAGCTGAGGTTCCTGTATGTGGTGAGAGAGGACATGCAGGTGGTTGGTGTGACAGAGCAGGATGCAGAGGACAGGCAGAAATAACAGATGATCCACTGTGGCAACCCTACCGGGAACAGCCAGAAGAAAAAGAAGATGTTGTAATGTCAGTCTTCACAGATTTGTCAATGATTTGCTAGACATAACACAACTGTATGAGTAAATGACTACAAATATGAGGCACACATATGGTCAGTGTGCATAACACTGGACAGTTTAATGGTATGAGCTCAGTATATCACATCCAGTTCAACACACACACATGTGCAACAGTACTTTACTAAGCAAATACCATGTATAGGTCTCTCACATTTCTGAGACAACCAGGTATGTCATAGTTGTATCCACAAGTATGATATGGATATGTACGACATTCCAGTAGTTGGCCTAGCATTGCCACAGTCAGTATTGTTCAACACACACTGCAGTAGTCATCATCTGTGAGCCATCCTTTCCTGGGGTGACTCAGGGGCCTGACCTATGATCTATGTCACTGCAGACAGACCCAGATGCTATGGCCATAGGTTCTGATCAGCAATATATCAGTACAGTAAGTCTTGTTGAGACATATATGCTACAGTTCCTATTTCCCAGTCTTATATACCCCCTACTGCAGTCAATGACTTGTTTGACATACCTGTTTGTTTTATGCAAGTGTAGGTGGTTATGTCCTGCTTGGTTTTTATGTTTCTTTTCACTGTTTCTCTCTCTCTCTCTCTCTCTCTCTCTCTCTCTCTCAATGATATAGGGTGTACATCTGTTTTTCATAGACAGCAGCTTGCCTTTTGTAGGTAATGCTCATGAGCAGCTGATGGCCTGTGCACCAGTTGATGTCCCCCACTTGATAATTGCATACAGGACAGCTGTGTTTTTATTCATATAGCCAATGGCATGGCAACACACTCCTATCATTGAGTACATCATGTGAGTGTTGGCCCTTTTCCTTTCCAGTGAGGAGAACTTCATAGAGGTGTGTGAACAACAGCATCACAGAGGGTATTTGGAAATACCTCTTACAACCAAAACTGTGGTGACAGGCCAACAGAATGGGGGAGAATGTTCCAGACATAGGGGGAGAATGTAAGTATTGCTGTTATACATTTGGATTAATGCTAGTATAACAGGGTTTGTGTGGACATGGAGTTCCTTGGTGATTTTAACTCTGACAGTGTTATGTGTTTGACAGAACTCTCACCTTTATGGCTATCCACAGAATGGCCAGAATTTGGATTCCTATGTTTGGTGTGTTCCTCAGACATTTTTTTGTCTTTGGAAATTCAGTAGCATACTCTGGGGACTGCAGTCTGTAAATGCTAACATACATTTGGGTTTCTGACCTCATATCCCTCAGAAAAGACATATTACAGCTAACCCTGTTACAACAGCAACATTCTCAGTTTTATAACAGCAATATTTCAAATATGCCCTTGTTTTTGGGCCTCTGTCCCACAATTATGTCAGGCTTTGTCCAGATGTCATGCACTAAGAGGTTGATAAGTATGGTATATGATTATTTAGTGCCTACATCCCAGTGATGTATCAGACTGCCAGACATGTAATGTGGAAGAGGCCTTATATATGAAGGGAAAGGCTGAACATTCTGTGAGACTCTGTACGTTGAGAGGTCTGTGTATTTCTGGCAATTGTTGACAGACTTTCAGGATTGTATAACAGTGTATTGTGTCAATGTTATTTGGCCTGTGTAGGGAGGGGTGTGGATGTATGTGCATTGGCTCCTTTTCTATCTGCCTGTGCATGTTGCTCCTGTTTCTGGTGGTGTATTGGCTGTATATGTATGTAGGAGGACACTGAGACATGTTCCATACCACAGTCAGGCATCATAGTACACTGTGAATTGGGCCAGTACATGTGGGGGTAGTGTGTGAGTGGCAAACATGTTAAGATGTTTGTGTTCACACAGTCCTTATACTGTACTGTTCCACTGACTTACAGGTATGTCACTGTGACTGTGGTTGAATTGGTTATGAGCATGCACTTTCACAGTGGTGTCTGTTTTTCAGTGCTGTGACATCCCTGCAGTGCCTGATATATTTGCCAAATACATGTATAATCCCCCCTAGCAGATTTGGGTTAGTGTTGTGTCAGTCTGACTGTAGTTTGGACAGTGTTGGTGACATGCTTAGCAGCTGAGTGTAGTTTCCCCAATGTGATGTTATGCCCAGATATTTTGCCTGGCCCCCATAAGTGTTGTGTATTTCTGACACATCAGTGGGCTGATGTGAGGATTTCAGTCACTAACTAGTGGGAAATAATTTAATGTTGGACTTGTGCTATTTCAGTCAATATATGTTAGGACAGACATGAGGGTGTTACTGCAGCAACTGTATCAGCTTATCTACTCCAGTATTTCAGATATGTCCCTATTTCCATAGCTTTCTCCCCCACTTTGTCAGATCTGGCCCAGGTTCATTACACTAAGGGGTTTTGAGCATACCTCGGGACTGTCTGGATTGTTACAGTATGTTCACAGGTTTATTGTCATATTTCTCGTCTGTTCCACAGATGCATTATTTTCATATCCCTGGTAAATCATTGTGAGGATCTGAGGATTTCTGATGACAATGATGACATACATTTCAGTTTCAAAACTCACATCCTTCAGAACATGTATGCTGAAACAAGCCCTGTCACCCTGGCAAAATTCTACATTTATAAGACTGATATTTGAAATATGTCCCTAGTTTTGTCCCATTGTTCCCCCATTTGGACAGCCATGGGCCAGATTTCTTGCAGTAAGAGGTTGGCAGTTATGGTTCTGAGGCACGACTCCACTACATGTTATGAGCATATATACACATATACATATATATATATATATATGTATATATATATATATATATAAATATATATATATATATATATATATATATATATATATATATATATATATATATATATATATATATATATATATATATATATATATATGTGTGTGTATATATGTGTATATTTTATATGTATATCACTATCTATATTATGTATACATTTGTCTATATATATATATATATATATATATATATATATATATATATATATCTATATATATATATATATATATATATATATATATATATATATATATGTATAAATACGAGGCTTGACTGATTCTGTGGGATCTTTTTCCTACTGTTGAATGAACATATGTTGGAAAAAGCATTAGCAATCACTACAGCTCAAATGTTGTAGTGGTACATTTCTCTGACTATGGTGTATGGGGCCCTGGGTTCAAGACCTGGCAAGGCTGGTAATTTTGTTGCTCTTACACCCACACTAATTCTTTAAAAGGAAAGAGAAAGGGGTGATAGGAAAGTGGTGGAAAAGGGGCACGCAGAGGGAAGAACAATATGGAAGATAGCTATGGATGTTCAGGACAGGTGTACAGAATGTCCATAGCTGTCTATTTCTTATACAGCAACTGCTGTGCATTTGTACAGACTTTGGAGGTGAATTTGGACACTCAAACCCCAGAGAGAGGGGTGAGGACAACATTAATGTGTTGTTAAACCTGCTAAGCATAGCTGAACATTGCTAACCATTGCCCAAAGTTCATTCTCATAATATACCACACTAATGATTTCATTTAGTAAGTGCATATGATTTCCCTTACGAAATGGCTGCATGTGCTTTCATTATAGTAGCAAGGGGTGTAACTATACTGTATGGGACAAGTGTATACATGGGTATTTTCACATGTTATATGCACTCACACATTCATTTTACACCAGCTACACTACCCTGGATGGCAAAAATAGCTTACCCCATATTTTAATGTGAACATAGCACTTTTAACACTGCTTTCCCATGTAAATTTTGATTGCCTGTTGTATTACTCGAACCGTGTACACCTGCATGCAAAGCTGGGACTCTGACCACTACACTATCTTGGTTTGGGGATTTCAGCTGTATATTTTTATTTATCACCTACTGGATATTAATATCATATTACTATATTAAATGGAAAGTATTGAAGTTTTTGATCATGTCATTGAGGACTGCTGTCAAGACATTATGGCATACATTTCAGTTTCATACTTTTATCCTTCTGAACATTAATGCGAATGCATAGCCTGCTTTCTATCAACTTTCTGTCTGTCCTCTGTGCAGATGGGATGACACTGGTGCTCAGGCTGTGGTTGATTATACTGCAGAATGGGTCTGAAAGCCTAGTCTAGTCAAGATACAGACTTGCTGTATCCAGGACTGTATGTAAGCTTCTGAGCCCACCAATCTTTTCTGTGTTGGATGGAAGCCATCTAGCTTATCAGTGAGAGTAGTAAGCACTAGGTAGCCTATCTACCACCAGAGAAGTGGCTCCTGGCCCAGAAATTGTAGTTTATTGGCTGTTTGGGCAGTTTTTCCATCTCTTTCAACTTTCTGGTTTAAAAGCCCATGTTTGCACTTGTTTCCCACCTTTCCTGTAACTAGTCTAGTCCAGATACAGATTTGCTGTATCCAGGACTGTTTGTAAGCTTCTGAGCAGTGTCAAAGTCTTCTCTTCAAATTTTCCCTTAGATCTACTAGTTATTTCCTTTCCTGCACTTTTACTAGCTTATTACTCTAGCACTTTACCAGCCTTCTTGTAGCAATTATTGTAGCACACAAAAGTGCTACCAGCACTGCACATTCTACAAGAAAACAGCTCCAGTACTTATTATTAATGCCCATCCCTCTAGGCATGTCTAAAGTCAGTTCCCTGTGCTTTCTCCTAGTAACCTGGTGAACTTGGGCATCCTGAGGCAATGTAGCAACTGCCTCATGTACACTGACAACCCTCTCCTCTTACCTCCCAACACTCAGACTTGTGAGAGGTGCACTTATATATCCAAATTGGAAGCCACGCACTCTTTGGGAAAAACTTGATACCCATGAACTACCACATAGGCGGTAGCTCACTAAACACTGAAAGTGTGATAAGAGACCTTAGGACACAGATGGAAAGTAGTCTGTCCTTTGATAACCACATCGCCACAGTAGTCAGGAAATCCTTCTACATGGCACAGCTCATCACAAAAGGGTTCTCCTCTAGAAAAAAGGAGGTCATTGTTCCTCTCTACTGATCCCTCATTAGACCCATTATAGAGTACAATGCCTCATTTGGCACATATCTTAGAAGACACCTACAACAGTTGGAAAGGCTAGAGAAAAAAGAAATACCTCACTAAGAGGATTACCGGCCTCAAAAAGATGCCATACGCAGACCGTCTCAAAAAACTCCAGCTCTACTCCGTCGCATATCACCTACTCAGAGGCAATCTCTGCCTAACATACAAAGCTATGTCAAACCCAGAGCTGTTGGACATGCTCCACTTAAAGAAATACAAATCTCTCTGAACCACATGCTCCAGGGACCTAAACCTTGTCACCACAATAAACAGAACATACTGGAGGGATAGATTCCTATCCCAGAGACTTCCCATACTCTGGAACAACAAACTGTTAAAACTGAAGACTCAAATAAGAAAATAATCAGAAGATAATTACCACTCCTTTCAATGATATATCACTGAAGTTTTTTAATGTGAGCGTTTTCATCCACTTACAATGAAGGAACTTTATCAGACACACTGTTAAATTACTAGACAGTTTAAATAGTCATGAACAAGCAATGACATCATAACTCCTCCCACTTATAATTATAAAATATAGAGTATAAAGCTTTATATATTTATAAATGCATTCATAAAATATGTACATGTACAACATACTTATATTTAACATGATAAAAAAATACTATTTAAACACGAAATCTTCAGCTCAAGAGTCCAATGGTACACAAGGTATCTGGATGATATGTTTTTACTTTTTAAAGGTAATTTAACAGATGTTGAAAATTTAATGGGCATATTAACTAGCTTGATCCCTTTTTGGATTTTACTTACCATTTTGAAACTAAAACTATCGCTTACTTGTTTTGCTGGATAAAGACTTTCTGAATAATAGGTACATTGCTAAGATTTTCCATAAGCCAACATATTCCAATGACTTCCTCCATTTCAGTAGTAATCACCCCCTTCACCAAAAGAGAGCTGTTGTAAAGGGGCATGTAGTCAGGTTGGCAAAAATGATTACACTTGATTCAGATTTTGAGGGGGAGTGTATGAATCTGAAAGAAATGTTCTCAAATAGAGGTTATCCAACTCCTCTATTGGATGAGATCATAATGTAAGTAGGGAGAAAATGGCTAATAGGCCACTTCCAACCAATTTTACATAAAGGAGAAGAAAGGCTTGAACAACAATTGGATTTAACTGGAAGTCTTACAGCAATGAATGCTAAATCAAATTTTAGTACTAGTTTTACCACAGTATTTTCAAATGATGCTAGTGAATTAAGGGCTATTTTGATAAAAAAACTGGACCTTTATTAAGGAAGATGGAAATTTGAGAGACAAGTTGGGCATAGAGCCTAAAGTTACTTTTAGAAGGGGTCCTAATTTGAAAGATATATTGAATAGGAACATTAAACCTTATGTTCCAAATAAGGGCATGAAAAAGTGTGGCAGATGCCCTCATTGTAAACACATCCTAATAGCCTCCTCTTTCTCTACAGGGAAAATAAACTATACTCTGACAAGGAAATATGACTGCAATACCAAGGGGGTTATTTATCTAGCTAGGTGTAAACTATGCCCCGTATTCTATATAGGGAAGATGGAAAGGCCATTAAAACAAAGAAATTATGAACATCATTATAGTATGATGAGACAGGCTAAAAACAATGCACTAGCAAAACACATCTTGGAATCTGTTGATCATTCTTCCCATTTTATGGTTATTGAAAAGTTAGAAATTGACCCTAGAGGGGGCCCTTGGGCTTTAAAACTCAAAGAGAGGGAGTTACTATGGCAATTGAAAACAAATGCATTTGACTACCTAGGACTGAATGATTGTTGCTCACTAAAATATGTCCTGAAATTTAAATCTTTATTGAGATAAAAAAACTTTTTTTATCATGTTAAATATAATTATGTTGTACAGATACATATTTTATGAATGAATTTATATATATCTAAAGCTTTATATTTTATATTTTATAAGTCGGAGGGGTTATGATGTCATTGCTTGTTCATGACTATTTAAACTGTTTAGTATTTTAACAATGTATCTGGTGATGTTCCTTCATTGTAAGTGGATGAAAGCACTCACATTAAAAAACTTCAGAGTGATTTATCATTGAAAGGAGTGGTTATTATCTCCTGATTATACTCTGGAACAAACTACCCATTCATGTCAAGCAAAGCTCCTCATTGGCCTTCCTTAAGAAAAACCTTGACGACTGGATGGGAAATAGAAAATTCACCCCGGGGATCACTTCTGTGGCACTGCTTGACAGGGGCACAGTAAAATCATTTTCTTGAGTGGCAAAAGCCAGGGAACCTTTTTGGCTAGGCTTACATAGGCCCTGGGGCTGATAGCCTAGTACCTACCTATAAACAAACCACACACCCACCTTTGCAGAGGCTCTCAATAAAAATCTACTCAAACAGCAGAGACCTCCAAGGCAGAAACGCACTCGACCACAACACAACACTAATCACAAGACACATAACTCTCCTAAACAGTGTGACACTCAACCAAAGCCCCCAAGGCAAAACAGCATGCCCAACACATTAGTCATAAGTGACTCGATAGTGAGGCACACTGATGTCCCACTCACTAGGTTGAATAAGGAGAAAGTAACAGTCAGCTGCCTGTCAGGCGCTAGGATCTGCCACATAATGCACGCACTCAGGTCCCTTAACAACAGGTACAAATATGACTCTGTCATTGTACATGTGGGTGTAAATGACATGAGACATACCTCCCTGGACTACATGAAAAGAGACATGGAGGAGCTCTTGGATTATGTAGCCCAGGTGGGTATGACCCTAGCCATGAGCAGCATCCTACCATCATCCAGAATGATACCATAGTAAAAACATAAAATGATTGATTTCAACAATTGGCTAAGTTTCTGGTCATTGTAAGGAGATCCGGTATCTGTCTGCCTGGGATGACATGACTGACAGACCTCGATGCTTTGCCATAGGTGGCCTACATCTGTCACCCCTGGACTTCTGGATACTGGACAAGGTTCTTGCCATCCCTATAGTGCCTTTTTTAGGTGGTGTTCCAAAGACCAAATTTCCCCAGTAACAGCTACAAACAAATGCAATCTGAGGGTCATGCTGCTCAATGCCAGAAGTCTAAATCTCAAAATGCACTCACTCAAAACACTCCTTAAAATGGAGAACATTGACATTTGTGCCGTAACAGAGATCTGGTTCAAAGCAGCAGAAAGCACTCCTGTACTACCAGGCTATAACTCATTCCACACCTTTCAGCCCCAGAACTTGGACCAAAGCTCCAAAGGCGGTGAAGTTTCCATATTCATAAAGGATGCACACACCTTCAGACTGGTAGCCCAACATAACGTATCTGAGATACTTCAGATGCAGCTAGCATTGGGTAAGAGAGCGATTCAGGTTGTAGCCTGTTATAGGTCCCCAACCATATCCCAAGACTCACACTCCACATTTCTACGCACCCTGGAGAATATTAAGGTTCAACCTAACACTCTCATACTGGGTGACTTCAACTACCCCTCCATTAACTGGGAAAACTACTCATGTACCAATATACTTGCCCAACGTTTCCTGGAATTCATTAATTCCAATGCCCTGGACCAGCTCGTTCTTGCCCGCACTAGAGGTAGCAACATCCTTGACCTGGTCATTACTTACATGGGCAAACGTTACTCTATACCAATAGTCAACTCCTCCCTGGTTAGATCAGACCACAAATTAATCACCTTGGAAATCCACATCCCTCCCAACCCACCCCCCGCAAAGGTAACCACCATGAAAAACTTTTCCAAAGCTAAATTTGGGCTCCTAAAAATAGAGGTGGCTAGGTTCATGGCAGCCATGCAAATGAAGATCAGTTGCATGAGTGGCGAATCATACACCAATACACTGTATGAACACATACACAAATTCATGGATTTTGCCATACCCAATAGAACCAAGATGCTCTCCTCCAAAGAAAGGAAGCCAATCTGGTGATCCCCTGCCATAAACAAACTCTACAACAGAAGGAGGAAACTGATGTGGAATAAGGTGAAGTCCCAGGACTGGAAAAACTCCCTTATCAGACTCAACAAAAACTTGAGATCCCTCATCAAATCCTCTAAACCGAACTATGAAAACAGAATTGCAGCAGATAGTAAAGACAACCACAAGGCTTTCTATAGTTATGCAAAGAATCTCCACGGCAATACACAGATTTGGTCTGAGCTACTGCACAATGGTACCTCCCATACTGAGCCAACAGATATTCCCAATATACTGGCCGACAGATTCAGTGCGAACTTTACCCCCCCTAAGTCCCAATACCAGTAGATTGCCAGGCATCCAGTATTACTGCTGCACAGGTTAAAACAGCACTGTCCAAGGCCAAGAATACAGCTTTGATGGGACCTGACAATATCCCTGGCTGTGTTCTACAAAAACTACAGAGTGAACTGGCATCTCACTTGTGTGCCCTGTTCAATCACAGCCTCACCTCAGGCTTTGTCCCTACTGAATGGCACACTGTTACAGTCATCCCTCTCCACAAAGGAGGTGCGAGTACAGACCCTGGGAACTATCGCCCCATTAGCCTGACAAGTCTGATATGCAAAGCTATGGAACACATCATCATGGACTTAAAAACAAGGATATAAGGAATCTCCAAACTCTGGATCCCACACAGTTTGATTTTGTGAAGGGTAGATCATGGCTGCTCAACTTGGTCAACTTCTTTGAGTCAGTCACCAGAGCTATGAATGAAGGCAAGGTGGTTCATACAGCCTACCTTGATCTGGCCAAGGGCTTTGACACCATTCCCCACTCAGGAATCATGGAAAAACTCACTAAGCTAGGCATCAACCCCTATATCACTAGGTGGGTTGCAAACTGGCTCACAGGTAGAACCCACAGTGTGAAAGTAGCTGACTCCTAGTCAGACTGCTGACCAGTCATAAGTAGAGTCCCACAGGGTTCGGTCCTGGGTCCTCTCGTGTTTGGTATACACTTCTCTGAAGTCCAGGCCAACAAGAAGGGACTCTGGCTGACAAAGGTTACAGACAATTGCAAGTTGGAAACTATTATTAACTCCTCAAATACATCTTATAGAAAGGCCTCACTGAGATGGACGACTGGTGTCAGAACTATGGCCTTAAGCTCAATGCTAAAAAATGTGTTGTCATCGCCTTTGGAAAAAAAAAACAGTTCCCATGAATTACCACATCAATGGTAGTCCACTGAACACAGAAGGCATTATAAGATATCTGAGAACAAAGGTTGACAGCAGCCTCTCCTTTGACCACCACATTGCCACTGTGGTCAGAAAATCTCTCTAAGTGGCACATCTCATTACTGAGGGTTTTGCATCCAGGAAGAAAGAGGTCATTGTCTCCCTCTACTCTTCCCTCATTAGACAAATCATTGAGTACAATGCCCCATTTGGCATGTACCTCACTAAACACCTGCAACAACTGGAGAGGCCACAAAAGTACCTCACAAAGAGGATCCTAGGCCTTAAACATCTGTCCTATCTGGACAGACTAAAAAAACTCCAACTATCCTCTGTCTCATATTGCCTACTTAGAGGAAATCTCTGCTTGACTTACAAAGCCATGTCTGACCCAGCTCTGTTAGAAATGCTACATCTAAAGAAATCCCAATCCCTCCATACCACACGCTCCAGAGACCTCAACCTTATTGCCACAATCAACAGAAAATGGTGGAGGGACAGGCTCATAACCCACAGACTGTCCATGCTATGGAATAGACTTCCCATACATGTTAAGCAGAGCACCTCACTGGCCCTCTTCAAAAGAAATCTTGATGAGTGGATGAGAAATAGAAAATTCACCCCAGGGATCACTCCAGTGACTTTATTCGACAGAGGCACTGGGAACTAAGGTCGGGTGGCATGATGCCAGGGTAATCCTATGAGCCAGGCTTGTAAAGGGTCCAGGGACATTAGCCTAGCACGCACCTATGAACCTATGCCTGTGTTCATGTTGGATGCAGCCAAGGAATGGTATCAGGCCTATGGAGACCTCTATGTGTTGCCTTTGAGAGAGCATTACAGACCTGCTTCCTGATCATGAGAGGAGGGGGGCAGGTGCTGTACATGCACATGTGTACCTATGTGGGCTGGGGGTGATGTTTACACTTCACCTGTCTGCAGCCAGTTGCCTATATCCATGGCATATGTGTATGTGGTGTTATTGACCACCACTACAGAGCAGATATGTATGTTGCCTCTGGAATTGCAGACACACATCTGGAAGGCCTAGTGATTGGCCTTGGTGGATGTCTCCAGTTTGCTCTCAAAGACAGTCTTAGGGTACATCACCTGTGACCTTATTTGCTTGTGCAGAACAAGGTGACATGGCTTCCAATGAGGCACCTGTTCCTTCCCATCCTGCGATTATTTTCACCTATGATGATAGTTGTGTATTGCTGCTGTCAACCAGAGGCATTCTGCCTACCTTGAGGGGGTTGATGTTGTCTTGTCAGGTATTGATGAGGCCATAAAGCTACATAGGGGGTCCACATAGTGTTGGGGTGTGGGCATGGACACTACTGCTAGTTACAACATATGGGATGCCCTTCATGTGGGCCTTGCCCATTCTCCTTGCCTGTGCGGTGAACATTATGGAGGTGTGGGGGATACAGCTTCACAGACAGTAGGTGGAAATACCTCACAGGACAGGACATGTGGAGACAGGCGAACAACATGGGGGACAAAACTCCAGAACTGGGTACAGATTGTATGCCATTAGTACTGTTATACACATGGAGGGTTGCTAGATTGATGGAGTTAGTTTGGATATGCATTTACTGGGTGACGACTTCTGACAGTGATATGCCTCTGACATAACTCTCACCTGGCATGTTGTCCACAGACTGGCCAGGTGGTTGCCTGTTATGCTTGGTCTGTTCATCAAACAACATCTGTTTTTGTGTGGTTGGTAGGATACTGTGAGGATTGTAGTCAGTAACTGTTGACATCCATTGATGTTCCAGACATCATATCCTTCAGGAATGCTATGTTACAACAACACATGTAACACCAGCTACTGTTTCAGTTTGTAACACCATTATGTGTGATATGTCCTTTTTTTCAGCCCCCTGTCCCACAAGTACATCATGCATTGTCCAGATGTCCTGCACTACAAAGTGCAGAGGTATGGTATATTATTAATTACCACCTGCACTCCAGTCATCATGCCAATGACCTGGCAGATACCTGCCCATGGTATGCAGTGGTGGCCAGGATTATGGTTCCATACCCTGGTAAATCTGTGGACATTTATACATATGACAGTTGTCTGTCTGGCTATTGTGAGCAGACTGTCAAGATTGTGTAGCAGTGTTGTGTGTAGATGTTTGTTGGGCTGGATAGGGAGAGTAGAAAATGTGAGTGCCATACATCCTTTATCTATCTGACTCTGCATGCTGCTACAGCTGCTGGCAGTCTATCATGTCTGTATGTTTGCAGGGGCTGACTGTGAAATGTCCTGTAACACCTCAGGATTCCCAGTACACTGTGAATTGGGCCAGTACATGTTGGTGTAGTATGTGACTGGCAATTAGGATATGTTTGTTCAGACAGTTGTTCTACTCTGGAGTTCATTTTGGATACTGGTATGTTGCTGTGACTGTGTTGCAAATGTTTTGGGTAGACATTTTTGCACCACTCTCTGCTTTTCACTACAGTTTCATCCCTGTAGTGCATGCTACATTTGAATATACATGTGTAATTTCCCAGAGGTGATGTGGGGGAGTGTCATGTTTGTCTTACTGCACTTCATAAGGTGCTAGGTGACATGCTTGGCAGCTGTCAGGGGATTTCCATTCTGTTACATCACTGCAGTCATACCGCTACACAATCCAGAGGCCTAGACCCTGACCAAATGCGTGGCTCATATGTTTGTTCTGTTCCCCAGACAGTTGTTATCCTTGGCTACTTGGTAGGATACTCTGGGGAACGCAGTCAGTAAATGCTAACATCCCTTGGTGTTACTGACTTCATATCCCTCAAAAAAGATATGTTACAACAAAGCTGGTAATGCCAGCAACTGTCTATATTTATCACAGCAATTTGCCCAATATACCCCTGTGTTTGGGCCTCTGTCCCCAAATTATGTCAGACTTTGTCCAGATGTCATGCACTAAGAGGTTTAGAGGTATGTAGTATCATTATTTATTGCATTCATTCCTGCTACCATCCCAGTGATGTCATAGACCCCCAGACATGTAACAAGGATGCGGTCATAGATATGAGTCCTGTGCCTATGCATTCTGTGGGAAACTGTACATTTGAGAGGTCTGTGTATATCTACCCATTGTTAAAAGACTGTCAGGATTGTGTCAAAGTGTAGTGTGTACATGTTATTTGGGCTGTGTAGGGAGGGTGTACATTTGAGTGTCATGGGCCCTTTCTGTCTGACTGTGCATGCTGCTACAGTTTCTGGTTCCCTATCGCCTGTATATGTTTGTACATGCAGACCGTGACATGTCCCGTAACACCTCATGATTCCCAGTACACTGTGACTTGGGGCAGTATATGTACGGGTAATGTGTGAGTGGCAAATGGGATTTTGTTGCTTTCACAGTCATTATACTGTAGTGCTCAGTTTGCTTACTGGTATGTCACTGTGACTGTGGTGCAATTTTGGGGGGGGGTATGCACTTTCACAGCAGTGTCTGTTTTCCAGTAGTGTTACAGCCCTGTAGTGCCTGTTATATTTTCTAATGCATGTGTACAGCCCCAGAGCTGGACTTGGGTAGTGTTATGTCAGTCTGATTGTAGTTTGGACATTGTTTGGTAGCTCAGTGTAGTTTCCCTACTGTTGTCTTATGTCCACATATCTGTGGGATGTCCAGGTGTCTGGCCGATATCTTTGGTCTATTCCCATAACTGTTGTGTATTCCTGACACATCAGTGGGATGATGTGGGGATTGAGGTCACTAACTAATGGGAAGCAATTGAATCCTGGAATTGTGACATTTCAGTCGATATATGTTAGGACATACAGTGTTACTACATCAACTTTCTCAGCTAATCTACTGACATATTTTGGATATGTCCCTATTTTCATGCCTTTCTCCCCCCACTTTGTCAGGCTTGGTCCAGATTCATTGTTCTAAGCATACCTCTCCACTGCCAGGAGTTTCACAGAATGTCCAGATGTTTAGCCCATACTTTTCTTCAGTTCCACAACTTATTTGTATCTGTCTGGTAAATCACGGTGATGATTCAAGGATTTATGTCAGTAAATAATGACATAACATTTCAGTTTCTATCCTCATATCCTTCAGTAACTGTCTGCTGAAACACACCCTGTTGCTGTAGCAAATGCCTTCATTTGTAACAGCAATATTTGAAATATGTCCCTATATGTGGCCCATCCCCCCTTTACAGCCTTTGTACAGGTTTCTTGCACTAACAGGTTGAGAGAGATGGTTCTGAGGTATAACTGCACTGCATGTTATACACATACATACATATATATATATATATATATATATATATATATATATATATATATATATATTTCTTCCTTTATATTTTTATATATGTATATCTATATTATGACTCTTTACTTTTTCATATATATGTTTCATCAAGCATATGTATATATGTGTATATGTCTATATACAACACATGACTGATTCCACAAAGCTTTCTCCCTAATGTTTATGCCTCTATTGCATGATATATTTGAAAAAACAACATTATTTCCTATAGCTCAGATGGTGTTGTGGTATATTCCCCTGACTATAGTGTTCAGGATCATGGGTTTGACACTTGGGACTGCTGTTTTTTTTTTTCATTAATGTTAAATGACCAGAATGCATGATATGTTTGTTAAAGCACTACACTTTTTCACAGCTTAAATGGTATAGTGGCATTTTGCTGTGATTGAAGAGGACAGCATCCCGGGTTCGTGACTTGGCAGGCCTACTTATTTTGTTGCTGGGAAGAACAAGGTCTGATGGATACAGAGTGCTGAAGGCACATTTAAGCATATTATACTTATATATTTTTATTATAAAATAATATTTATATACACATTATAATTTTACATTTACCTTCCATGAACCCCCCTATGTGCTTTCATTAACTTATATTCTTGTGTGACTATACTGTATGGGACACTTGTGTTTATATGGGGGGTTCACATCTTTTCTACATCAACATCTTACTTTTGGAACTGCTACACTACCCTGGTTGACAAAGAAAGGTAGCTACATAATTTCAGTTTACTAAAATAATTTTAACACTACTTTCACATTGGAAAATAAATTGCCCGTCTTTGGACTCAGACTGGGAAGACCTGCATATTAAGCCATGACTCTAACTACTACAATACCTTGGTTTGGAAATTTCACCTATTTGTATTTAGCTCCTATGGGATATTTAAGCTATGCTAAGCGGACGGCCATAACATACATGCCCACTTAGCTACACTTAAACATTCCTTAGGCTACTGGAAAAAAGTTTATATATTATTATGATATTACTAGGTTATATTTGTGTGTATTGTGGTGTTCTGACAACTACTTTGGACTGCAATCGTGTAATACTGGAATTGATTTGGCTATCAGGCTTCTATCCTTCAGAGACTCCTGCTAATACATATCCTGTTATCTATCAACTTTCTAAGTGTGAGAGCAATATTTAAAATCTGTCCCTATTTGTCCCCCCATCATTTTAGGCTTTGTCCAGATTTTTTGCTCTAAGAGGTTGAAAGTTATGATAACCAATATTTGAGTTTCAGAATTCATACCCTTTGGAAAATGTATGTTAACACAACTTTTATTCTAGCCACTTTCTAAGAGCTTATCAGGGCAATCTTTAAAATTTGTCCCTATTGGGGGCCTTTCTCCCCCCATTACTTTTGGTTTTGTCCAGTTTCTTGTGCTGATAGGTTGAGAGGTATGAGTGCCGTACAGTACTTTAGCAATGCAGGGGGTGTGTCACAGAACCTGTAACACACCCCCTGCATTGCTTTCTTATTGCCATTTTTATTTCAGTGTCCATGATCATTTTATCATTTCAGTGCCTGTGGACACTGAGATACTGGCATAATATTAGAGCAAAGCTCTGATATTATGCCATTTCAGCTTAGAAAGTGCCGTACAGCACTTTCTGAGTGCTGGGGTGTGTTTAGTGTCTGTGCACTACAAGACCATGCCTCCTGCACTAGTTCAAGGTTTGTGTCTGTGTAGGTTTAGCAGCAGCGTGTCTTCATGCACATGCAAGGCATGCTGCTGTTCTACACTGACGTGAACCACTCCATGCAGGAATAGCACTATTCCTGCACGGAGTTTAATAAATCTTGGGGAATGTCTCGCATTAGCAAGTGTTCTCTGAAGTATATTAAGTTTGTAATTCACACATCCGTCATTATTTAGTGACTGCACTCTACCATAGTTTGACAGAAAACCACAGATTCTATGAAGAAAAAATCTCATCCTCAACAGTTTACCACTTCTTTTATGCAAACTGCATTTGACGTAAATAATGGTAAAGACACTGAGTTGAAGGTGACAGAGGGACTGAGAAAAGTAAACATTGTAATATATCAGTGATAAAGGAGAAGGAGAATCTATGTACATATTTAAAGGAAGCAGGAACAAAGTTGTAACTAACAGAGTAGTGGTGTATGTCGGGTGATGTGCAAGGAAATTCACCAGATTGCTGGCATGGTGTTGGCAGTGAGGCCAAAATTTATTTATTTAGTGTTTGCTCACCAGGCAAATGAACTGATCTGTTGACCGTTTTTAAACAAGAACCAAGCTTAAAGAGCAAAAAATACATCATGGTCTTTCAATAAACAATATTATACACAAAATGAGTACATAGGAAAATTCAGAATACAATGGATAGATCGAATTCAGACAGGGTACGATTAAAAGATATGGTCAGATTGTATTGAGAAAGAAAAAAATATATACAAAATCCAAGCGAAGATATAGGGTTATAGATGTTTACTAGGCTAATACCACATAGGCCTTTTTAAGCCTAGCCATGCATCCCAAATCTCTGACAAGTTTTGCCACCCTTAATAAGTGTAAGCATCGGCCTGGGAGATTAACCATTTACAGGTTACCTGTGTCCATTAGAGACACAGGTGCCAAACCAGGGATGAATTTCCAGTTTCCTATCCAGTTGTTCAAGTTGCACTTGAATTGAGTTAGGGAGGAACTCTGCTTCACATGGATGGGGAGCCTGTTCCATAGACAGGGTAGTCACTGGGATAGATACCTATCTCTCCAGCAGGTCCGATTTGTATCACAGGCAAGGTTTAAGTTTTTAGAATGGGAAATTCTTGTACTGTTTGCTTTGTGGATGTGCAGGATGTCCATCAGAGTTGGGTCTGACAATGCTCTGTATGCCAGGCATAGAGCTCCCATCAAAAGCCTATAGGAGACAGAATACAGGGATAGGACCTTGAGGTGGTCTGCATAGGACATATTACTTACTCTTATTCTTTTAGTAAATTACCTCTGTGGACGTTCCAAATGTCAGATATGTCTGGTTTGGTACATATCAAAGGAGGCACTGTACTTAATGATAGGTCTGATGAATGCTGAATACAGTGGAACAATGACTACCTTGGACTTAGATGCCATACCTTTGTTTATAAGTTGCGCAACACAGAATGATTTCCTCACCCACACATGATGATCAAAGACTAGATTACTATCTATGTGTGTCCTTAAGTCCCTGACTACTGGGTCAACTCTAAAGGGTGTGTTGTCAATATGATAGTTACCAGGAATTGATGACTTCCCAAAGGATACTATTATGCATTTCTTGGCATTTAGTTTTAGTCCATGGCTCTGACACCAGTTGTTTGTCTGTGCCAGCCCCTCCTGGAGAACATTTGTGTCAGTGTGAGATTGAATGACAGCTCCTAATTTGCAATCATCTGCAAATTTACTCATGCACAAAAACAGTACAATCATATATACAATACATAAACTCCTACATGCTTGTAAAATTTATGCATACAAGATACCACATTAAGAGGCTGAGAAAAGTTTCTTAAGTGTATTCTGTTATTTATGAACTGGAATACCAAGTTACCTAACCATTGTCATGACAGCAGCTGTAGGTGGATTCAGTAAAAATGCTCTTTAAATGCATCTTTGAAGCTTTTAACATTTCTAAATTTACATGTGTGTAGGTATGTGGCTCCACGTAGCAGGTTGTAGTCTACAGAAGACTCTCTCACATACAGCAGTTTTAAATGGAGTGTGTACTACAGACAAATTGTTTTCCTGTCTACTTCTCAGTACATAAGACTTGTCTAGTAATGGTAGTTTCACTCTTAAAGGAGGCAGTGACCATGTTTTACCACCTTGCAAATTAGAATACTAAGAACAAATGTGGTCCTATGAGGTACTGAAAGCCCTTTGGAATTTTTTTATCACATTGCAGTAGTGCATCTGAAGGTCTGCTAATACAATAAATCTGCAGATTTTATTCTCAGAAGTCTGTACTCTGTGAGTATTGGGGGCAAAATGCATAAAGACAAAAGGAAGACTGTATTCAGGTTTGGGAAAATAAAACTTATTTAGCAATTGCCCTGTAAGCACTGGGTGAAACGAGGTGACTGATCTTGTAAAATAGTTTTAATTGAACAAGGGCACAGTTTTAAAATCTGTATGCACGGTAAAGAAAAGGGTAGGGTCAAATATTAGGCCTAGGTACCCCTGTTCAGTGACATTAGGTATTATGGTCCCTTTAAGATCTGTTAGCAGAATAGAGGAACAGTGGGTAATTTCTTGAATGAAAAGACCATGGCATTGGTTTTCTTAGGGTTAGTTAGTAGTGGACTAGGAATGTAAGTGAGTAAAACTGTCCAGTAACTTGGTTTATAAGTCAGACTGGCTAGTACTGAATATCACCTGCATTATTAGTTTAAGATTTGGCAATTCTAGGAGGAATATCATTAACAAAGAAAGATAATAGAGAAGAGGACCTGGCACAGACCCTTTCAGTGCATCTGCATTGTTTACCAGCAGTACAGACTCAGACATTGCTATGGACTTGTAGCTCTGAAACCAGCAAATAATGATATCTCCAAAGCTGATTTTTTTTTTAGTTTGTTGAGTAGAAAGGTATGGTTGACCATTTCAAAAGTCCTTGTCGTGTCAACATCGAGAACTGCAGTAATAAGTCCCTCATTCAGGTTGTAATAAATGGTATCAATGGGCATTTACCATGGCAGCAAAGGTATTGAAGGCATTACAAGAGCTATGCTGTGCATCCCATAACAGGCCATAGCAGTGCTTGTATAAAAGTTTTTCAAACATTTTGGTAATAAGGCACAAGATACAAAAAAGTCTATAACCCTTCATCTCATTAAAAGAAGTGAATTTAGGTAGAGAGATTATAACTGCATGCTTGAATGCTGCTGTGACAGTGTATGAGATGAGACAGAAGTTAAAGATATGAGTAAGGTTTTGCAGTTTTTTTCAGCTGCAAGCCTTAGGGTGATGAGATGAAGACTGCTGGATTTAGATCCTGAGTTGTTGGGTGAGAAGTGGGACTTGGTCTGTTTTACTAAAATTTCAGGGAAGTGAAAAAAAAATCCAGAGAAGTGAAATGTTGCTGCATAAGAGATTAGATTATATTGATCAGGGAGTGAAGGCTCTTGCTGTTTGCTGATAAGGGAGTACATTGCTGGAAAGGCTTTAGTTATGTCAGTAATGGTGCACTGTAAAAAGGTTAGTATAATCATTAACAAAAGTGGGATGATTCAATGTTACTGGCTCATTTTGGTAGCTGAAGATTTATTTAATGTTCCTGTTAAGCATTTTATTTCTTTCCAAAATTGATTTTTGCTAGATCAAGTTTGCTTCTTGTTTCTGTCTAAGGAGTACCTGTTGCGATTCCTGTTTCTTTTCTTAAACTCAGAAAAAGTTTGGTGTAGCTCTGTATTTCTGGGGTTCCTTTTCAGTTCTTCTAGGATGGCCCTCTGGCTTTAATTTTGTTTTTAATAGCCACTGAAAGCCATGGGCAACACTGTAATAAAAGCTTTCTTTTTGTAAGGGGGTACAGTGTATCCTGAATTAGGCCATGGTGGTGCAGGAGTTAGCATTGTCGCCTCACAGCAAGAGGTTCTCCGGTTTGATTCTCGGCTGGAGTGCCTTCTGTGTGGAGTCTGCATGTCCTACCCATGGTCGAGTGACATTTAAAGACATGCAGGTAGGTGTGTGCATGAATGGGTGTGCCTTCACTGAAGGTTGGGCATCGGGCTGGCAGCTCGGCACTGTAAAAATCTACTGCCAATCATAAGCGGACCAGAGTTCCCCTGTGGCAACCCCTAACCTGGAAAAGCCGAAAGACATTACTTTTTACAGTGTATCCTGAATTGTGGTCAGTTTTGTGCTGAAATATTCTATAACAGCCATGGGTTCAGACATGGCATAAAGGGGAGTCCAATGTATAGCACTGAGTAAGGTGTTTAGATTTGGTAGCTTATAATTAGGGAACTATCTTCCTTCAATTATTTGAGGAGCTAGTTTACATGTTCTGAGTGACCAAATTAATTTAACATGTGAGTGGTCACTCAGAGCATTAGGGAGTATTTCGATGTGAAGGCACCTTTTTGTACATTAGTTATTATTAGGTCAAGTGCCATTTCTTGTATTGGTTTATGTAGGAATCTATATTACTTGAGCCAAGCTAAATCGGCACATTTTGTTCAGACACACAGTCTTTCCCAGTAACAGTGATACTGAAATCACCAAGAATAACTGTGTTGTTATAGATGCTTTTGGGGAACATATATTATAGAGTTTTATGTAAAACAGAGACAGGGTGTAAACTGTGGTAATACACGAGTGTGTCCACCTAATTTGAGAGAGTACCGAATTTGGACTTTCATTATCTGTGGTATGAGACAGTGTAATCCACAACTGTAATTTAGGCATTCTTTATGATTAGAATTGAAGCACTGCCACCAGATCTAGGACCTGGTCTGTTCCATTACACATATAATAGTTTTTCCGTATAAACGCAGAACCAGGTTTCTGACATAGCAAGAATACAGGGATTTTCTGTTAACAGCCACGCTTCAAGACCGGTACATTTACTGTTAAGACTGAATGCATTAAGGCAAGCAATTTTAAGGTTGTTACTTCTGATATGACAGGTGATTGGTTCTATAACTCAGGCTGAGTTCAGGTGGTCTAGACTTGAATGAATATCTCCTGAATATATATGTTTTATTAGGAGACAAGAAACTTTGAGAGACAATCCTTAAATTTTGGGATGATGATTGGTGACCTCTGTAGGAGTATGGATTGCAAAATATTTTTTTTTCCTAGTAGCATAACTGAGTTTATTGCTCATGTCAGTCAGTAGTGGGCCTGAGAAGGGTTGGAGAATTCCAGACATGGTTGAGAAAGAGGCAAAGTATTTCTAATGGACAGACTGAAGCCTAAAGTGACAGATAAAATAGTAAAACAGCATTCTAAGGAAAGTGTTGAGAGATAAAAATTTGGCATTATGAGTCTGCAAGATAGTTGGGGTTATAAACTGTAAATACAGAGATAGAGATTGGATGGGGAAAGGTGTCAGAGTTGTAGTAGGGAATATAGCAGGGTATCTGGAGGGTGACAGGTGGTAAAATGGAGAGAAAGGGCTGATGGGAGTCTTTGACAATAAATAGTATAACTATGTCTTTTCCATCCTAATAAAAGGAGGTGGAAGGATGGGTAAAAGAAAAGTCCAACCTAAATTTTGCCAGTGCTGTAAATCCTCTGGGTTATAAACTGTAAATACAGAGATAGAGAGTGGATGGGGAAATGTGTCAGAGTTGTAGTAGGCAATATAGCAGGGTGACAGGTGGTAAAATGGAGAGAAAGGGCTGATGGGAGTCTTTGACAATAAATAGTGTAACTATGTCTTTTCCATCCTAATAAAAAGAGGTGGAAGAATGGGTAAAAGAAAACCCCAACCTAAATTTTGCCAGTGCTGTAAATGCTCTGTATGCCACTCAATTCAAATACAGATGCTCCAGACAGAAGAATATATTATACTTTTATCAGCTACCAATGTTGTGTCTGGAAATGAACTTAAATGACAGACTGCATCTGCCACCTACGCTATGAGTTAAAAAGATCTGAAAGTGCAACGTACCTGCCACCTGAGCTACAAGTTAAAATGACCAGATGAGAGAAGGGCCACAGAGTTTGCCTTGAGGAAAGGGAAGCATTTAGGTAAAGCGAGACCTCTGATTTCACTAAATTAATTAAGAGGAAGTGTTGTCATTGATGAGTTAACATTGAGTTTGTCAGAATGTTAGGTAAATTAATGAAAGATGCTGCTGGTTATGTATTAATTATGCAGTAAAATATAGTGTGTTGCTAAGAGATTCTAGAATATAATAATGTTATACTGCCTGGTTAGTAGGGTCATGAAGTTAAAGAGTAACAGATTTGAAGTTTAGACATTTAGACAGAAAACAGCATATGTTAGTTGAATGAAGATGTCACAGATTTCTATGAGGATAAGTTTGAGTTGGGGTGGCTGTTTAATTCTTGAAAAAAGGCTAGGCCTGCCTAATGCGTTTTGTGAAGATCAGGCCAACTGAGTTATATAATAGAAATAGTGCTGTATTTAGTTTTGACAGATTGGTAATCATACCTCTCAATTGTCTAGGTTTTTGCAGAATGTCCAAATTTTTGCCTTTTATTTTTCGTCTATCCCTCATACAATTTGTGGTTTTCTGGTAGATCATTGAGGATTGATGTCACTAGATAAGAACAGACATCTGAGTTTCAGACTTCAAGTCCTTCAGAAGATGCACGCTAATACAAAACCTTTTAGTATATTAATGTTCTAAGTTTATGAGTAGTATTTAAAACTTGTACTTATTTTTGGTCCTTTGTCTCACCATTAGTTCTTGCTTTGTCCAGATTTCTTGAGATTACAGGTTGAGAGTTATGTTGGTGATTAGATTAGATTGGTTGATTACTGGTGATGGAAATTGTAGGCGTGATTAGGGAAGTATAAATGTATGATATGGAGGTGGGTGGGAATGAGGGTAGGATGGAGAGCAGAAAGGGGTCCCCCTGAGTTAGCACAATTCAAAAAACACAGAAAATGGCTTAAGAGCCCATAATGGCAACATACATTCTCTAGGGAAAAAATGGTCAGAGTACACAGATCAGCTACACAACTGAAGGAATTGAACTAAGGAAAAAACTACCACCAGGGCACATTAAGAGGGGCAGCATAGGTAGATGAGTAAGCCAAGACCTGGAACATTTAGCAGAAATTAATATATTTGTAGAGGCGGTGCATCACACTTCTCTGTACAAAGTGTAACTGGCAAAGAACAGCTTTATGGAAAGCCTTAACCTAGTTTAAGCTATAGCAGTGTCGTTATTAACAAGGTGTTTTTAAACAATCTGTAGCTGAGATGTGGCACAACCCTAAGTTTATCATAGTAGAGCAGCAGGAATAATTAAGGAGCTTTGGGACTTGCACTACTTAAAACTACCATGGTGTAGCTATTAATGAGGTGTTTTTAAACAATCTGTAGCTGAGAAGGGGCACAGTATGACATTTTTTTTGTATTGGAGCAGCAGGAAGAGTTAGGGACCTTAGGGACTTCCACTAGCCATACACTAAGCTTTCCATTAAAGACATGTTTTGTTCTGGGGAGGGGGGTGACAGAGTAGTCATTACAAGTAATAAAGAATCAAAGGGCACAAGATGACTGGTTCAGAGGAAGAGTCAAGAGAAATTTGTTGAATTAATAGAGCAATTTTCTTGGTAGTCATTTTAGTAAAGTAGAATGGTGGGAGGTATTCAGGGAGCTTAGAATGGAGGCAGGTATTCAGGGGCATAGAATGGGGGAAGGTATTCAGGGAGCTGGACTATATTTGCAAAGGAGAGGAACAGCTATTCTATAAGACTAACTTAAGTGCTATTATAGACATGCATGTGTGCCACATTTGTATTGCATATCAAATTATTTCTGCTGAATAGTTGCATACTTGACCTGTTTGGTTAGCTTTTACATATCTACATCAACTATATTACAAGCTGAGATAAGTACAAACTTGCAGTGTTATAAGATAGTACTGCATTTTTTTCTGTTTATTGTTTCATTGAATATTGTGTTCAAAATAGTACTGCAATTATCTGCTTATTTATTTGTTGACTGAAAATTGTGAGCTCTCTCTCTCTGTCTGCAGTTAGTTTTATTCGGTGTAGAAGTCTTAGCCTAGAGGGTTTCTCTGTGCCTTAAAGTCTTAGTCCCTTATCTCTGAAATTATTTCTGCTGAATAGTTGCATACTTGAGCTGTTTGGTTAGTTTTACATAGCTACATCAACTTTATTACAAGATGAGATAAGTACAAACTTGCAGTGTTATAAGATAATACTGCATTTTATTTTTTCTGTTTATTGTTTCATTTAATATTGTGTTAAAAATAGTACTGCATGTATCTGCTTATCTATTTGTTCACTGAAATTGTGAGCTCACTCTCTGCAGTTAATTTTCCCCACCAACCCTCCCTGTTCTTGTTGTGGTATTAATCTTGGTGGCTTTGGAATTGACCTTCCCTCCTGTAAATTTGTGTTTGAACACTCCTCCTGGGCCCATCTCATTTGCTTACTCAACCGAGTACAGTGAGATCATATTTTGATTTCAGACACTCCTACCATTCCCATCAGTTCAGCTCTGTCCCAGCTCTATCCTGGTCTAGTCTCATTAGCTCATCCTGCCTAATACAGAGAGAACATTTGAGTAGGCATACCCACTTAGGCCCTGAACTTGTCTGACTGAAGACTGTTGGAACATGGCTCAGTTCTGAGGTTTTTTACTGTTTAATTGGGTAATTTGTTTAAATCAGTTTGCTTGTTTTCTGTTGTTATATATCAAAAAAAAAACAAATTTGCACTTTATCTGCTTGTACTGTATTTGTGATTCTTCCTACTTTATTACCTTATTTTACTTTTGCCTCTTCTTAAAAGTACTCAATTGTGTTTATTCTGCTGCATTTAGTACTGCTTGGTAGTAGCCTGATTAAATTGTAACTGTTATTCTAAGTCTTTTGGTTAAAGCACTTGGGCTTCAGACCAGTTGTTTTACATTAAGAAGGATTGTGGTATACACTGTTGTGGCAGGACAGGTAATTTACATCCTTCTAAGTTGGGAATTGCTGATTGAAGGCTCAGTGTCTGATATTCTAAAAGTGTATTAGTTCTGGTTTAAGCACTTGGGCTCCAGACCAGTTATTTTACATTAAGAAGGTTTGTGGACTGCACTCTTGTGGGAGGAGAGGCTAGAGTCTACCCTTCTGAGCTGGGAATTTCTAGTTAAAGGCTTACTGTGCCTGCTTATTTGAACTGTTTTTCTGATATTGGTGTGTCTTGTCTGCTGTAGCATAGACTAGATTCAGGTCTGCTGAATCTAGCTTTGTTTGTATAACTTGAGCACTAATCCAGGCCATCTTTTTTGGAGAAGGTTCCCCTGCACCCTAGTGACAGGAGTGTGCAGTTAGAACTTGTCAGATTGAAAACTGCTAGAACAGGGCTCAGTTTTGAGGGTTTTTTTACTGATTAATTGGGTAATTTGTTTAAATCAGTTTGCTCATTTTCTATTGTTTAGAAAATGCACTTTATTCATCTGCTTTTACTGTAATTGTGTTTCTTCCCACTTTGTTACCTTATTTCACTTGTGCTTCTTCTTAAAAGTACTCAGCTGTATTATTCTGCTGCAGTTATTACTGCTTGGTAGTAACCTGATTAAATTGTAACTGTTATTCTAAGCCTTTTGGTTTAAGCACTTGGGCTTCAGACCAGTTGTTTTACATTAAGAAGGTTTGTGGACTGGATTGTTGTGGCAGGACAGGTAGCTTACATCCTTCTAAGTTGGGAATTGCTGATTGAAGGTTCAGTGTCTGTTATTCTAAAAGTGCATTAGTTCTGGTTTACGCACTTGGGCTTCAGGCCAGTTATTTTACATTAAGAAGGTTTGTGGTCTGCATTCTTGTGGGGGGAGAGGCTAGATTCTGCCATTCTGAGCTGGGAATTTCTGGTTAAAGGCATATTGTGCCTGCTTATTTGAACTGTTTCTTTCTGAAATGTGTGCGCCTTGTTTGCTGTAGCCAAGATGTTAGTAGTTATTGGCCATTTTGGGCTAATTTCTATCTCTTTCATTTCCCCGCTATAAAAACTGCACTTGCATGGTTTTGCACGCTGGGTAGCTAGGGTTAAACTATTCCTGGCTCCACAAAGTCTACTCTTAAATTTTTCCCTTGGAACTAGACAAACTTTAAACTTAAGCACTCAAACCATTCATTTCACAGCCCAGCACTTGCTCAAAACTTATAGCAAGTACTAATTAACCCTAGCACTAGACCCCCTATACTGTCCAGAAGGACAAGGCTCTCTATTCGTCCCTACCAGCCAATTAGTAAAACAGCTCACTTTACCTATTCAGGCATGTCCAAAGGGCAATTTCAGGTGTACTATCCAGTCCAACTGGTGAATCTGGGCATTTTGAGGCAATGTTACAACTGCCTCATGTACACAGACAACCCTCTCCTCCTACCACCAAACACTAATATATGCGAGAGATGCAATTATACAGCCAAACTGAAGGCAAAGCTCTCTCAACCCAAGACTGGAACTGACAGTCAAGAGGAGAAGGAAAATACTTGCAACACACCACCAGTCTCACACAGACCTGCTAAACCAACACTGGCAAATAACACACATAAATACACGAAAACATACTTGGAGGCTCTAAATAAAAATCTACAAAAGCAACAGAGACCTCCAAAGCAGACACCCAAGCAATCTCCACACCCCATCACAAACCATGAAACACATACTTCACATAATCAGTGTGCCATGCAATCACAGACCTTAAGGCAAAATAACATACCCAACACACTAGTAATAGGTGACTCTATAGTCAGGCACACTGATGTCCCACTAACTAGGCTGAACAAGGAGAAGGTTACAGTTAGCTGGCTGTCAGGCACCAGGATCCGCCACATAACACAAGCACTCAGGTCACTCCAGATCAAGTACAAATACAACTCTGTCATTGTCCATGTTGGTGTGAATGACCTGAGACATACCTCCCTGGACTGCATTAAAAGAGACATGGAAGAGCTCTCTGATCATGTAGCCCAGGCAGGTATAACCCTGACCCTGAGTAGCATCCTGCCCTTACCAAGAATAATGCCACAGTATAACGAAAAAAATTATCAATTTCAACAATTGGCTAAGTTTCTGGTGTCATTCAAATGGGATCCACGATCTGTCCACCTGGGATGACATGCTCGACAAGCCACGTTGCTTCGCAAGAGGTGGCTTGCACCTGTCACCCTTAGGCTTTCAAATATTGGCCAAGGCTTTTGCCACCCCCATAGAGCCCTTTTTAGGCAAGGCTCAAAAGACAAACCCACCACCGTAAACAGCACAAGTAACCAAAAACTGAGGGTAATGCTACTCAATGCCAGAAGTCTAAACCTCAAAATGCATGCACTCGACGCACTCCTCAGTATGGAGAACAGCGATATCTGTGCAGTAACAGAAACCTGGTTTAAGGCTCCAGAGAGCACCCCAGCACTCCCAAATGAAACACAAAAGGCAGGGGTGTATCCATATTCATCAAGGATACCCACACCTCCAGGTTAGTGGCACAGCACAATGCCTCAGAGATCATCCATGTGCAACTAACAACGGGCAAAACTGCAATTCAAATTGTAGCTTGTTGCAGATCACCCACCATGACCCAGGACCCCCATTCCACGTTTCTGGAGACACTGGAAAATATGAAGGTCCTACCAAACACCCTAATATTGGGTGATTTCAATTACTCAAACGTTAACTGGGAGAACTACTCAAGTACTAACTCCATTTCCCAACGCTTCCTAGAATTTATAAACTTGAACACCCTGGATCAACTGGTCAACACCTCCACCAGAAGTGACAACATATTGGACCTGGTCATCACCAACATGGGCGACTTGTGTTCTACACTGGAGGTCAACCCCTCACTGGTTAGATTACACCATAGACTAATCACTCTGGATATCCACATTCTACCCCCACCCCCAATCAAGGAAACCACTGTGAAAAACTTTTAAAAAGCAAACTTCATGTTACTTAAGACCAATATGGAAAGGTTCACAGCCCCCATGCTAAAGGACAATGCTGTCCAAGCTGATAAATCCCTTACAAAGGCACTCTATGAGCACCTGCAAGAATGCATGGGTCATGCTATCCCAAGCAAAACCAAGACTCACTCCTCCAAGAAAAGGAAACCAGTCTGGTGGACCACTGTAATAAACATGCTACACAATAGAAGGAGGAAACTAGTACAGAAAAGAGTAAAAACCCAAGAAGGAAAGACATCCCTGATTACTATCAGCAAGAAATTACAATCCCTCATAAAATCAACTAAGGATAGCTTCGAAAGAAAAATTGCCAAGGACTCCAAAGATAACCACAAAACGTTCTTTAGCTATGTCACGAACCTAAGTGGAAACTCTCAGATCTGCTCTGAGTTAGTGCAGAATGGCACAAAATACACTGAACTGACTGATATTGCCAACATTCCGCAGACAGGTTTAGTGCAAACTTCACCCCCCTCTCACCCCCTAAAGGGCCCATAACCATACCAGAAGAATGTACAGCCCCGGCAATCACTGACACACAGGTTAAAACAGCCCTATGCAAAGCCAGAAATACAGCTTCAATGGGACCAGACGGTGTCCCAGGCTATGTCTTACACAAGCTCCAAAATAAACTAACCCCTCACCTCAACACACTGTTCAAACTCAGCCTCTCTACAGGCTATGTACCCATAGAGTGGCACACAGCTACAGTTATCCCACTCCACAAAGATGGAGCCACAACGGACCCTGGGAACTATCGCCCTGTAAGCCTGACTAGCCTGGTCTGCAAGGCTATGGAGCGCATCATCATGGAACTCATTAACAGAGACACTGGGAACCTCCAAACATTGGACCCTCCCCAGTTTGGCTTTGTTAAGGGCAGATCATGCCTCCTAAACCTGGTGGACTTCTTTGAGACAGTTACCAAGGCTTTAGATGAGGGAAAGGAGGTCCACACAGCCTACCTAGACCTTGCAAAGGCTTTCAACACCATTCCCCATTCTGGTATTATAGACAAGCTCACCAGCCCGAACATAAATCCCTATGTCATGAGATGGGTTGCCAATTGGTTCATGGATAGAACCCACATGGTGAGAGTTGTAGGCTCTAGGTCCGACTCTAAAACAGTGACAAGTGGCGTCCCCCAGGGCTCAGTCCTGGGACCCCTCCTGTTCGGTATATACTTCTCAGAGGTACAGGCAAGCACAGGAGGACTATGGCTGACCAAGTTCGCAGATGACTGCAAACTGGGGGCCATAATTGATTCTCCGGCTGATACAGACATCCTGCAGAAGGGTCTCACTGAGAAAGATACCTGGTGTCAAAATCATGGGCTCAAGCTAAATGCCAAAAAAGTGCATAGTCATCCCCTTTGGAAAAAACAAAGTACTCGTGAACTACCACATACGTGTTAGTCCCCTAAATACAGAAAATGTAATAAGGGATCTGGGGACCCAAGTAGACAGTGATCTCTCCTTTGATAATCATATTGCCGCGGTGGTTAGAAAATCCTTCTATGTGGCCCACCTAATCATAAAAGGGTTTGCATCTAGAACAAAAGAGGTTATTGTGCACCTCTACTCATCAGACCCATCATAGAGTACAATGCCCCATTTGGGATGTACCTTACAAGACACCTGTAACAGCTGGGAAGATCACAGAAGTACCTCACCAAGAGGATTACTGGCCTCAAACAGATGTCCTATGCAGTCCGACTGAAGAAACTCCAGCTGTACTCGGTTGTATACCGCTTACTCAGAGGTGATCTCTGCCTGACATACAAGACCATGTCCAACCCAGAATTGATGGACATGTTCCACCTAAAAAAAAAAAAAAAAAAAACAAATCCCCAAGAGCCACATGCTCTAGGGATCTAAACCTCACCACAACAATAAACATGATGTGCTAGAGGGATAAATTCCTGCCCCAGAGACTCCCCATGCTTTGGAACAGGATTCCAATCTACATTAGGCAGAGCCCCTCACTAACAGTCTTCAAGAGAAACCTTGATGAGTGGATGGTAAACAGAAAATTTACCCCAGGGATCACTGCAGTGGCTCTGCTGGACAGAGGCACAGAGAACTAATAGCTCTGCTGGACAGAGGCACAGGGAACTAATCTAAGGGGGTGGCAAAAGCCAACACATTCTGGCTAGTCTTATAGATGCCCTCGGGCAGGCAGCCTAGTACTTACCTATGAACCTATAATATTTTTCCTGTAGCAATGATATATTACCACTGCAGCCCCCCACACACACACACACACGAGATGCACAAACTCAAGCACATATTGTTTCTCAGTTTTGAAAATATACCCATATTCTAATACAGAAATTGTAAGATGTACTTCATGTATAAATATTGCTCACCAGTCAACAAGATGTCAAGTAAACATAAATTAAAGCAACACGTTTCTCTATTAGCTGCAGAGTGCCTCGGTTTCTTGGATTATAGTACTTATAGAGCTATTTAACATGCTCTGTCTTGTTTTGTTTTAAACACCTTTACTGAATTATCACTTGTTACATAGGCAGACTTACATTTATGTAAAAGTAATCAAACCATATAAACAAGAACCAATATACTGGGAGCAAATAACTCAAGCAAGAAAGGTAATAGAGTGAGATGAGGTGAAGAAGACATTTGGATTGCAGGTTAGAGACTGCCTTCCCTACCAGGGGATGATCTCAGAGTACAAGCAAAAAGAAAGTGATGGGGGATATTAAGTGAAAAACCTGGTCTGGTAGAGTTTTTTTAGTTGAATCTCGAACAGAAGCAGCTGTTTAAAAAGGATAATTAGTAGGGCATATAAAAATATTGCAATGATAACTATAGGAACAAATCAGAGGTGATTAGAAAAGATTTTGAAGAGACTGGAAAAGCAATTTACAAGAAAAGAATGGGAAGTCATATGTATGGCTCCCAAGTATGCAACCAAGTCCAGAAGGTTTAGGACCTTTGCTTGTAAGTGTTTGCATAGGTATTTTTACACCCCAAGCAGACTTCAAAGAGTTTTTCCTCAGGTAGATAGCAAACGCTGGAGGTGTGATGGAGAAGAAAGAGGTAACTGCGAGCATATGTTTTTGGAGTGTAATGAGTTGGCAGATTTTTAAAATTCCCTACAGAGTACTTTATCACAAATATTGGGTGAGTAAATGGCTGTAAGTAAGGAAATGATTCTTTTGAACTGGGATACAGGATCTGAATTGCACAGACACTGTAAGGCCTTAAGTTTAATTCTGTTGGCTGCTAAAAAAAGCAATTACTAGAATATGAAAATCAAGTCTACACTGGCTGTATTTGAGGTATTGAATATTAGAAAAGAGAACTGGAAAAGGGTTCTTTAGGTAAGGAGCTAATTACATAAAGGTAGATGGAAATTGTGGGAACAATACATGCAAAATAATGTTCAGGAGGAGAAGTGAGGTTTAAGGTAAGTCAGGAATTCAGCAGTTTTTTGTAATGTTGGACTGATAATAATAGCGAAGACAATATATGTGATATATATTGTATTTAAATGGAAAAAAATGTTACATGGTTTGTTTTATTTTCTGTTAATGTACATCTGCTTATTAAGTAATAATTTAATGAAGGTATTTAAAAACAAATTAACATGTTCACATTTACAAACATTATAAATCACATATATTTTATATACCCTATAATCATTACATTATGCAAATTATTTAATTATTGCCTTCTCTTAAATGTCATTCCTCCTCCAAAACATTTTTTTCTGTATTTATTATTCCCCCAGTTTCCATTTCTTTCTAGGTAATTTACTCCTACCTCTTTCCAAAGATCCTATTTCCTGTTCTCTTACCTCTGTTACAATATTCACTACTTAAAGTGTAGCTGGTTTAGATTTTGAGTTCCATTTTCCAGTAATTGCATATTTTGCAGCCAGCAGAATTAAACTTAACAAGGCCTTACTATGTCTAGGCTATTCAGATCCTGTATCCCAGCTCAAAAAAATAATTCCTTAGTTGCACTCATTTGCTCGCCCAGTATTTCTGACAGAGCACTCGGTAGGGAAACTTTGTCTGCCTCATTACACTCCCAAGACATATTTTCCCAATCACAACTCCAATGTTTGCCATCCACCTGAGGAAAAATTCTTTGAAGTCTGCTTGGGGTATAAAAGTTATCTATGTAAACATTTCCAGGCAAAATTTCTAAATTGTCTAGACTTTACTGCATATTTGGAGGCATACATGTTTCTTTGTAAATTGCATATCTAGTCTCTCTTCCCAATCTTTTCTGACTTCTTCTGATTGATTCCTACAGTTATTGTGAAATATTTTATATGCCCTAATAATTCTCTTTTTTTTAACAGCAGTTTCTGTTCTAGATTCAGTTTAAAAACTCAACCAGTGTAGGTCTTTCATTTAGGATTCCTCTATCCCTTTCTCTTTTTCTCTACTCTGGTATCAATCCCTGATATGGAAGGCAATCACTAGCCTGCAATCCAAATGGCTTCTTGGTCTCTTCCCATTCTATTACCTTTCCTTCCCTAGTTATTTATTCCCAATACCTTGGATCCTTTGTCAGCTTCCTCCAGTAAATTGCAGCCCATCTTATATATTCCCTGTACTCCTAATTGTAGTCATCCCTACTGACAGAATCTTTTTTCTCCATTCCCATGTTGGCTTAATTCTTAGAATACTGCTTGATACTTTTTGAACACAGTATTATAGGTTCATAGGTGTTTACTAGGCTAATGACCACAAGGGCTTTTTTAAGCCTAGCCATGCATCCCAAATCTCTGACAAGTTCTGATACCCTTGATAAGTGTAAGCATGGGCCTGTGAGATGAACCATTTACAGGTTATTTGTGTCCATTGGAGACATAGGTGCCAAACCAGTGATGAATTTCTGGTTTCCCATCCAATTGTCCAAGTTTCACTTGAATTGGGTTAGGGAGGAACTCTGCTTCACATGGATGGGGAGCCTGTTCCATAGATGGGGTAGTCTCTGGGATACATACCTATCTCTCCAGCAGATCCTATTTATATCACAGGCAAGGTTTAAGTCTTTAGAATGGGTAATTCTGGTGATGTTGGTTTTATGAATATGCAGGAGGTTCATCAGAGTGGGGTCTGACAATGCCCTGTATGCTAGGCATAGATCTCCCCTCAAAAGCCTGTAGGAGACAGAATACAGGGATAGGGTCCTGAGGCGGTCTGCATAGGACATATTACTTATGCCCTGTATTCTTTTAGTGAGGAACCACTGTGGATGTTCCAGTTGTTGGATATGTCTGGTTAGGTACATACCAAAGGGAGAATTGTACTCAATGATAGGTCTGATGAACGCCAAATACAGTGGAACAATGACTTCCTTGGACAAGTTACGCAACACAGAATGATTTCGTCACCACTGCAGACACGTGATGATCAAAGGCTAGATTACTATTTATGTGTGTCCCTAAGTCCCTGAATACTGGGTCAACTCTAAGGGGTGTGTTGTCAATATGATAGTTACCAGGGATGGAAGACTTCCCAAAGGATACTATTATGCCTTTCTTGGCATTTAGTTTTAGTCCATGGCTCTGACACCAGTTGATTGTCTGTGTCAGCCCCTCCTGAAGAACATCTGTGTCAGTGTGAGAGTCAATGTCAGCTCCTAATTTGCAATCATATGCAAATTTAGTCAGCCAGAGACCACTGACATTGGCCTCAACTTCTGAGAAGTAAATGCCAAAAAGGAGCAGTCCAAGGACTGATCCCTGAGGGACTCCACTTGTGACTGGCCTCTTTATAGAGGTGGACTCCCCAATTCTAACTTCCTGGGTCCTGTCTGTGAGCCAGTTGGCTATCCACTGGGTGGCATATGGGTTTGTACCTAACCTCTTGAGTTTGTCAACAATGCTCGGGTGGGGTATTGTGTCAAATGTCTTGGCCAGGTCAAGGTAGGCAGTGTGAATGATTTTGCCCTCATCCATTACTTTGATGACCTTCTCAAAAAAGTCTACCAGGTTGAGTAGACATGATCTGCCCTTGATGAAACAAAACTGGGTTGGGTCCAGTGTTTGGAGATTTACTATATCTCTGTTGATCATCACTATGATAATTTTTTTCCATAACTTTACATATAGGACTAGTGAGACTTATGGGTCTGTAGTTTCCAGGGTCTGTAGATGGCCCACCTTGGTACACAGGGTTGACTGTTGCATTTCTTCATTCATGAGGCATGAAGCCTGTTTGGAGGCTGCAGTTAAATAGAAATTCCAGAGGCCTTGATAGGTCATGTTTCATGCTATTTAGAAGGCGTCCTGGGATACTGTCGGGGCCCATTGATGCAGTGTTCTTGGTCTTAGAGAGAGCATTAAGGACCTGTTCCCTAGTGATAGTAGGGGGAGTTATATTTGATGATATTTCCTGAGTGAAGTTTGAGGGGGAGAGAGAAGTAAAGTTTGAATTTATCAGCCAGGAGGTTTGCTATATCTTCTGTCTCAATATAGGTGGCTCCATTTACAATGAGCTCTGCACGCAATTGTGTATTGCCCTTGAGGTTGCGGACATAGCTAAAGAACGCTTTATGATTGTCCTTATGCTTTATGATTGTCCTTGGTCTGGGAGGCAAAACTTATCTCAAATTTGTCTTTGATAGACTTTATTTGTTCTCTGAGTTGTTTGTTTAGTTTGATAAGAGTGCTTTTATCCTGCTGGGTGCTGCACATTCTAATTTTTGCCATGATTTTCATCATCTTGTTATATAGCCCATTGATTTTGTGATTCCACTAGGGTGGCTTGTTTTTTGAGTTAGTTCTATATTTCTTCCTGGTGGGTACAGCTGCCTTTATGCAGCTATTAACATGCGTGTACAGGGTTTCTGTGAACAGTTCTGCATGGGCAGAAGTGTTCACAGGGTTTATGGGGGCATGAAATTTTGCCAGGTTCACACTTAATAGCAGGAAGTTAGCCTTAGAATAGTTCCTGAATATTCCAGGTTTAGCTGGGGATCCAGGTTTTATTTTTACTTCAAAGGAGACCATTTTGTGGTCTGCTCTTATCAGGGAAGGCATTACAATATGGGGTGTGCAGCAGTCAATGAGGACCAGATCCAGTATGGTTACACCCCTGGTTGGTGTACTGACTATCTGATCCAGGGAGTTTGTGTTTACAAAATCCAGGAATCTCTGTACATGTACGTTTGCTGTTGTATAGGATTCCGAGTTAATAGGGGGTAATTAAACTCACCCAAGAACATGGTATTGGGTTGGATGGCTAGTGTTTCTTCTTCTTCTTTCGGCTTTTCCAGGTTAGGGGTTGCCACAGAGGATCACCTGTCCGCTCATGATTGGCAGTGGAGTTTTACAGTGTTGAGTTGCCAGCCCAGCACCCAACCTTCCACAGAAGGCACACACACGCACACACTCACACCTAGGGCCAGTTTAGAGTGTCCAATCCACCTACAGCATGTCTTTGGGATGTGGGAGGAAACCGAAGCATCCGGAGGAAACCCACACGACCACAGGGAGGACATGCAGACTCTGCACAGAAGGCACCCCAGCCGAGGATTGAACCGGAGAACCTCTTGCTGTGAGGTGGCAACGCTAACTGCTGCACCACCGCGGCCGACCGTTGGATGGTTAGTGTTTCTAATAAGTTTAAATACATGGTATGGCTTTCCTGGGTCATAGAGGGGGACCTACAGCTTGCAAGGAAGTGGTATTGGATTTTACCTATGGTGATTTGAATATGGAGCAGCTCAAGTGCATTGTCCTGTTTGACCAGCCTTGAAGTATATTTATTTTTGATGTAAATAGAGACACCTATGTATCACTTGTTATTCCCCTTAAGGACCTGTGTCCAAAATCCCATTCTTTCCTTATTTCTTGTTACCCCCCTGCTTCATCATTATCCCTTTTCACTTTGAATTGTATAACAAACTGTGTCTTAGTAACAAACAAAAAGGAGAAGATAATTCCACAGTAAAATTTTTGACTGAGAGGAAAAATGCACAAATGACACTTGAATTCTTCATCATAAAACTACACCAAGAACCAACTGCCACAGTATAAAACAGAAAGTGTCTCAAACTGACAAAGAGTCACAAATCAGCCACTCAAAGAGATCATGCAGAGTGACCACACATATAAAATAAATCTAAGAAATCCATCTAAAAAGGTTTATGCTAAACACTATTCATGGTTAATATTGATTTCCATTCTTGATGTATATTTTACATATTACTAGGATTATACTTTTAAGAGACTTAATGTATATATTTTTGTACTGTACAAGTGAACTGACAAATATATTTAACACATCTAATATAATTTATGTCAATATTTTCTGGTTTAGAAACTTTTTTTTAGAAAAGGTCTATTTATACACATCATTGGAGGGGTGCCACAGGTTCTGATTAAGTCCAATGTTATGCTTTCAAGGACAAAAGCACTCGACTTTAGTTTGTCTATTTAATAAATTTTAGACTGATCATTTTTGGACTGTGGAGTCCTTATTGTGGAATATTTAGTAGCAGGAATTGTGAAGATTACTGGTTTTGGTTTTCCCGTTGCTGCTGTTTTTTTTTTGGTAACTTTTTGAAAAGATTCTTTAAAAAATTCTATTAAAATAATTTAAAAAAGTCTTTTAATTTATTTATTAAATTTTTTGCTAATGAACTGTTAAGTCATGTGATCTTATGCATTTAAATTGATGCTGTGGGGGTCAGATTTTAATTCTGATGAAGTCCTACAGGTTCCATACTATAGAACAGATGCACTTAACATAATAAATTGCCATTTGGATTTATTTTGTATTTGTGGTTGTTTTGCATGATCTCCTTGTCTGGCTGATTTGCAATGCAGTCCCTCTGATTCCACTGCGTCCAGGAACTGGTATCAGAAAGCAAGTTCCTAAGCTCTTGTTTGGGATAGAAAGTGGAGTAAAGGCAGCATAATGAAGGATTAGGCTGCATAGGTAATTAGCAATAGGCATTTCAAAGCAGAACACCTTCAGGAAATATAAAAAAAAAATGTATGGGTAGCTTCACTTGGTGGTAGGCATGACCAAACACATTCTAAAGAACTTTGGGATAAAAACAGTAATAAAAATGGCTAGCACTACCATGGACAAAAGCTGCAGAACGTGGAAAAGTGCACTTCAAATCACTTTTTTACATTCTGGGGGTAGCAATAATGGTTAAAGCAGAGTTAACCGAGTTGCTGTACTCAGTGGAGTATTGGCCAGTATGGTGGAGTATGGAATATAGCTGAGGAGTCATCATTACAAGCCTCATTAAGCATGCATGTATGTATATTAAAAATTTTATTGATGTACATTCTGCTTGTAGTAAGGGGAAAGGTAAGGAACCCCTCTCCTAAACCAAGTCTGTAACTGTTTAAGAGACTGCTACTACCAACATGGACAACTGTTTAAGAAACTACCACTACCAACATGGACTGCAGCATTTCTAGACTTTTTCAGAAAGACAGCCATGACCTGTTCTTTTCTAAAGTACAATGTTCCCATGCCGCCTACCAATGTCTATGGACTCAATCTCTTTACACAAGGGCTTACTTTATGGATATCACATGTTGCAACTCATAGACAATGTTATGAGGAAAATATATGTTATTTACTAATCTACTTACTAAGTTCTGTAATTTCACTGATGTTCATCACATTGATCACTGCTGCAGTAGCCTTAGTTATATGGGTTATATCCTGCCAGGGATATAACAGCCAGATAGATTCCAATGCTTCAGGGTAACGTCTCATGCACCCACACTGTCAGGCAGCTCAAGCTGATCTGATTAAAAGACAAGTTTGGATACCAAGCTCTTCACAGTTTTACTGCTGCCAAAGAGTACGCTCTTCTGAGGCTTTCTAGTGGTCAACTTGAATCTCTTCTTTGCTAGACAAATAAGTTCCCCTTGGGGGGAAAAAACTTCCATTTAAAATTTTTGCTTATTATTTATACTTTAATCTTCAGGAAAGTTATTTTAAAGCTACGAGTTTGTGTTTTTATGGAATACCATGAGAATGTGCTGCACTTTTAAACAGAAGTGCTCTTTTTTTACTGTCAGTTTAAAAGTTGTTTAAAGTAAGTTAAAACCATTTTTGTGGAGAAATTGTGTTTATTTTACTTTGTGGGGCTGGCATAGAATTTTAAAGTGCTTTATACTGTTTGTTTGGGGAAAAAAGTAATTTTTAAAGATTATTTTTACCAGCATTTGCAACTTGTTTTCCCTGGGAAAGAGGCATCATTTTGGCTTGACTATGGAGCAAACTGTCAGTCCCATGGTTGGTCCTTCTTCCGAGCACAAAAAAGAAAAAGTTAAGAAAACAGCCTTTGCCACAGTAGCAGGCTAGCAATTCGCCTCTGCCACAGGTGGGTGACTTTCCTCTGGCTGTTTGTTTTACCTCAAACCACTCATCTTTTACCCCAAATTCTTCTGGTGTGGCAATAGTATGTATAAAAAGTCGAACTGCCACAGTAGAAGGAAAATTTCTTTATTGCATGGACAAAGTGAGCTTTCACGATGCTTCATCAGACTTAATAAAACATCCCATGCCTTCCTTGATATATATATATATATATTTTCAAAGTAACCAATCAGTTAAGACAAACAATTAAATATTTATATCAGACTCAATTAATCTAAAAATAATAAAAAAAAAAAACAAAAAAAAAAACATAAATAGACATAAACTGTTAAAAACAACATGCAAGTTCAAATGTGAATGCCTATATGACCATGTAGAAGGGAATTAGTGCTTTAAGGCTCTTGCCTTAAAAAAAAATTAGTTCTAGAAGTTCTTGAAGAAAATATCAGAGGGGGTGACATTAGAAATAGAACACAAGAGGCTGAGCAAAAATGGATTCTGCAACTAAATGCAGACAAACCCCCAGGCATTAATGAAACTTTCTTTGAAACCATTTTTAAAGGCATGAGCCTAAAAGCACTAATTCCCTTCTACATGGTCATATAGGCGTTCACATTTGAACTTGTATGTTGTTTTTAACAGTTTTATGTCTATGTTTTTTTTATTATTTTTAAATTAATTGTGTCCGATATAAATATTTAATTGTCTTAACTGATTGGTTACTTTGAAAGTATATATATATATATATATATATATATATATATATATATCAAGGAAGGCATGGGATGTTTCATTAAGTCTGATGAATTGATCTGGAAAGTCGTGAAAGCACTCATTTTTTCCTTGCAATAAAGAAAGCTTCCTTCTACTGTGGAAGTTCAACTTTTTATACATGCTATTGGCTATGAGGTGAAGACCGAGCTGTTCATCTGGTACCTGTGTTTTTGTCTTTCTCTTCTGGTGTGGCACCTGCAACCACTATAGACTGGGGGTTAGTCATGTCCTCTGTGAATGTTCGGATCTCCTCAGTGGGTAAAGGAGAGCCAGGAAAGGGAACTGCGAGGTCTTCTCTGTTTTGTCAGAATGTTGCGCTCATCTCTAGGGAAGCTACTGCTGCCTCTAATAACACTTTTGACCCCATTTTCCTGTTAAAAAGAATCAGAAAACTAAGCATGTATCTAATTCTCCTCAAATTTCCTTAAGCAGCAGTAGTTTACTGGGACTGGCTCAGCATTTAATTCAGGCTATTGATCCTTCTTGTAGTCTCTGGTAAAAAAAAGAGGAATACTTCCTTTCCTAAATAGATTCAGGATTCTGAATCTGAACAGGAGGGCGAAGGGACAGATACAAGGATTTCTCCTCACATTTCTGACTCAGAGAAGAGCTCAGTTTCTAATTCTCCCATTGGGGGGATCTCTTTCTCTGAGACTACTCCGGGAATTTGCCAGTGTTTTCAGTGGGAGAACACTGAGGTTTTTCACTCCCTCAGAAACTACTATGATGTTACAGATGGAATCTTGAGAACCTGCACCTGTTCCTCTAGTTTTGTCTGCCTTGAAAGATGATGTACTTGCTAATGCTTGCAACTTTCCTAACAGCCAGCCAGCTGCTCCTAAAAAGGCAGATAGGATGTATAAAGTTCCTCAATCTTTTTTAGTTTTTTTATATACTCTTCCCAAACCTGACACAGCAACTATAGTTTTGGTTAATCCTGCTGCTAAACACTTAGTTAATTCCAATCCTACTACTTCATGTTAAGTATGGGGAGATTATTGATTAGTATGAGAAAAAAGTGTATACTTCTGCAAGTCTGATTTTCAGAATTTTTGAATTGTCAGGCTCGTATATTAGTTTGTCCTGACTGTGAAAGTATAAGAGATCTTTTGTCTGCAGTTTCTTCTTGTGAGGAAAAATCTGCTTTAAATAATTTAATATCATCTACTGTTTAAGTCACTACCCATTGTATACAGCATGTGCATGAATCTGTTGATACTTCTTCAAGGCTATGGCCACTGGTGCTGTTTTGAGGAGGTTTACATTACATGTCTGCATTCTTAGAACCTCCCAGTTGATGTTAAAAATGATTTTAAATTCTCATTTAGACATATAGTTTTTGGTCCTCTGTTTCAGAGATGATCGAAAAGATCAAAGAATGTGATGAAAGGGGAAAGCCGATACAGGCAATCTCTAAGGTTTTTCAGCCCTCCTTCTCCAAATGTTCCAAGAGATTCTGTAACTCCTCATCCAATTTTGGTAAAAGACATAATAAACAGTCTCAACAAAATGCAGGTAAACAGACATTTAAGAAGAAATGGAAAGGGGTTCCAAGAAGAATTAGGGAAACTCCAAAAATCAAGGACAGTCTATGATGCCCCCTCTTTCTGGGCCAGTAATCAAGAAGCTTGAATCCTCACCACTAACACTGGAGAGGGACATTCACTTGGAACAAGAAAAGATAAACTCAGAATTTCCAGATGCAGGTCTCTGCATCAAACACAATTTCCCTTAACAGCATACAGGGACCACACTCAGTTCAGGGTCTGGATTTCTCAATCTGTCTCCTTCCAGGTCCCCAATAAGACTCCCCACTGGCACAAAAAACAAGGACAGTCTGTGATGCCCCCTCTCTCTCTAGGCCAGTAATCAAGAAGTCTGAATCCTCACCACTACCACTGGAGAGGGACATTCACTTGGAACAAGAAAAGATAAACTCAGTACTTCCAGATGCAGGTCTCTGTATCAAACACAATTTCCCTTAACAGCATACAGGGACCACACTCAGTTCAGGGTCTGGATTTCTTAATTTGTCTCCTTTCAGGTCCACAATAAGACTCCCCACTGGCACAGCTATACAGTTGAGACCTCAGACAAGCGTAGAAACCAAGTTCGCCAGCACCCTCTCTGTAAAACCAATGCTTCATGTCCCTGCTCCAAACAGCTGACACACACACACTCTGAGATTTGATTTTCACACAAACACACACACACACACACACACACACACACACACACACACACACACACACACACACACACACACACACACACAAACACATCTGGGAAAGGCTAGCACAAACTTACTGGCTATACCCCCTTTTGCCCAGACTATAAGGCAGTTACTCTAGGGCTCTTGCAAGGGTACCCAATTATACTGAGTGAAATTAATATTAATATAAATGGTAGTTTGACCAAAAGCAAGGCTTTCAGGAGTGGCCAGAGCTGTCATCAAATATAAGTACTTTCAGAGTTTAAAATATTCTCTAAATGACTGGCCACAATAAAAGTTTAAATATATTTATTTATTTTATTTTATTTTACATTTGTTTACCATGATGGTCCGACTGGGGCAGTGCCCATTTTCAGCAGAGGCATGGGGAGAAAAGCTCCAGTCTAAGCTTACATACAAAATTAGCACATCAAGTAATATAAATTACAAACAAAATTGACAAAAAAAATGAGTGTTAACACATTTACAGGATAAAAATGTAAAAACAAATATATATATATATATATATATATATATATATATATATATATATGTATATAGTATCAAATAGAAAGTACAGTTGTATACCTACCATAAATGTAGATGTTCGAGTGTATGAGTGTATTCACTGTTGCAGTCATTATACTTGGGTTATCCTGCTGGCAGGCTACCCGCAGTCGGCCTGAATTCCAAAGTCTAGGTCCGGCGTCGGTTGCTGTCGCTTCCTCCCTGACGTCAGTGCACCAGGGGTATAAAAGATGCAGCCAACACCATTTTCTTCAGTTTTTCTTGCCCAGATGTCAGGTGCCCCCAAAAGGGTAGGCTAAAATTATGCCAATAAGTACGCATGCACTAAAGTAAACATTTCCTTCATCTACAAGCAAATACACCACATAGGTTGTATAGAATAGAGAAGTACAGATAAGTTCCAGCAAAGAAAGGGGGATGGTGGGTGGGTAACCTGGACTGCAACAGTGAATACACTCGAACATCTACATTTATGGTAGGTACACAACTGTACTATGCTCATCGTGTTTCACTGTTGCAGTCATTACACTTGGGTTGAATCCCAAAGCTGAGGTTGGGTGGCTGGGTCTAAATAGGATTAGGAGAGGCTATGAGGCCCTGCAGAACTGCAGTGGCAAAGCCTGCTCTGGATTTAGAGTAGAGAGGTAAGTGGTAGCGTTTTGTAAAACTGTGCACTGAACTCCAAGTTGCAGCCTCTAATATGTCTTTGATTGGTACTCCTCTGAGGAAGGCTGCTGAAGTCGCTGCTGCTCTGGTTGAATGCGGTCTAATGCCCTTAGGCACTGATTTGCCATGTTGTGAATAGCAGAAACAAATGCAGAGGCTTATCCATTTTGAAATAGTCTGCTTTGAGATAGCCTTTCCTTGTGATGCTGCAGCATATGCCACCAAAAGTTGCTCAGTTTTTCTGAAAGCTTTAGTTCTGTCCAAGTAGAAGCGTAGCTGTCTGTGTATGTCCAAAGAATGCAGAAGTCTCTCACCCTTATTCTGTGGGTTTGGATAAAAGGTAGGCAAATTAATGGTTTGGTTAAGGACCACACTGGACACTACCTTAGGCATAATTGTTGGGTTTGTCCTCAGAGAAACCCTGTCTGGATGGAAAATGATAAAAGGTTCCACAGCCATGAGTGCCTGTAACTCTGAGACTCGTCTTGCAGAGGTAATTGCTAGGAGCAGAGCTGTTTTCCATGATAAGTATTTTATCTCAGCTGTAGAGGCTGGCTCAAAAGGAGGCAGTGTGAGTTTTTCCAAGACATAATTGAGGTCCCATGCAGGTATTGGTGCTCTCCTTGGAGGTCTTATGTAGTTGGCCCCTCTGAGGTACTGCCTTAGCAATGGATGAGAAAAAATAGGTGGTTCCATATTGTAATGAGCTGAAATGGCAGAGGCATGGATCTTAATTGATGAATAGGATAGGACTTTGTCCAGCATCTCAGTTAGATATTGTAAAATATGAGGAATATTTGGTACAAACGTGTCAATTCCTTGTGCCTGGTTCCAAGCACAGAATTTCTTCCATTTTTCTGCATAAGATTTTCTGGTACTGGGCCTCCTGGCCTCCAAAATAACATCCATCACTGCTTTATTGAGAGGTGTGTTCTGAATGGCTACATTATCCACCATGCTGCCAGATTTAGGGTCCTGAGTTGGCTGTGCAGGATCTGATTGTTTTGTTGGGTCAGTAAGTGAGGAATTAGAGGTAATGTCTAGGCTGGGCCTTGAGATAAGCTCTTTAGGATTGGATACCAGTGCTGGCGGGGCAGTCTGGGGCAATCAGAATCATTTTTGGCTTCTCTTGTCTGACCTTTAGGAGTACCTTGGGGAGGAGAGGCAGAGGAGGAAAGGCATAAACTGTTAGGGCTTTCCAGCTGAATGATAGCACAACCACTTTCCATGCTTGCTTGTGATAAGTCCTTGTGCAGAATCTCTGTAGTTGGCAGTTATGAGGGGAGGCAAATAGCTCTATGTCTGGGCATCGCCATTTCCTTGTTGTCATGCTGAAGACTTGTGGATCCAGTTAAACGTGGGGATCCATGAGGCTTCTGCTTAGTTTGTCTGCCAGAGTATTTATCCTTCCTGGCAGGAATTGTGCTTGCAGGTGTACTTGATAAGTCAATGCTGTCTCCCACAAAGTCATGGCTAGTCTGCAGAGGGGATAGGAATGTGTGCCTCCCTGCTTGTTTATGTACCACATGACTGTAGTATTGTCCATTTTTATCAGCAGTTGTCCTGGATGAAGCAGATCCTTGAAGGCTGTCAGGGCATTCTGAACAGCTAGCATCTCTTTTTGATTGATATGAAGATGCATTTGGCTTGCGGACCATGTTTCCTGAATACATTTTCCTGCCATGTGGGCCCCCCAGGCATAATCTGATGCATCTGTTGTTAATATCTGCCTGGCTGTGGGTAAAGTGAATGGCTGTCCCTTGTTGTGGTGACAGGCCTGTGCCCACCATCGAAACTCCTGTTGCAGGCAGGGAATGAGAGTAATTAATGTTTCCAGGCTGTGGCAATGTTGAGTCCACTTTTTAGGTACCATTGTAGTTTCCTCATATGCAGTCTTGCATATGGAATTAGCAGAATGCAGGATGCCATGAAGCCCAAAGCCTGCAGATTTTTTCTTGCAGATAACTGGGTCTTTGTTGTCAACTTTTTGAAGTAAGAAGTCAGTTGCCTTTGTTTGTCTGGCATGAGATAAGCCATCTGGGCAGTTGTATTTAAGCTTGCACCCAGGAATATTATCTCTTGAGATGGTACTAGTTTTGATTTCTTTTCGTTTACTGTATACCCTAAGCAAATTAGTAATCCTTTTACAAATGCCAGATGCTTTAGTAGAATGTCCTTGTTCTCTGCTTGAATCAGGCAGTCGTCCAAGTAAGGATAAATTTGAATTCCTCTTTGTCTGCAAAATACAATTACTGGTGCGAAGCATTTTGTGAAGACCCTGGGCACAGTAGATAAGCCAAAGGGCAGTGCAGAGAATTGGTAGTGCATTGAGCCAGCTATGAATGTGAGGTATCTTCTGCAAGATTGTCTGATTGGGACATGCAGGTATGCCTCTTTCAGATCCAAAGTTACAAGCCAAGCCTTCTTGCCCAGCATGGGCAGAAGCTGCTGCAGAGTCAACATTTTGAATTTTGGAATGTCCAGAAATGTGTTTAGAATAGACAGGTCCAGTATTGGTCTCCAGGCTTTGTCCTTTCTGGGTACCAAGAAACGTCTGGAGTAAAATCCTTGTCCCTGCTCTTGCTGTGGCACTCGCTGAATGGCCCTCATGTCCATGAGAGATGAAACTTGTTTTTGTGCCTCTGCCCACTGATTGTGTGGCAGGTCTGGCATACCTTTTGCTCTTGGCAGGGTGTGAAAGTGGAACCTGTAGTCCTGTGACACTATATTCAAGACCCATTTGTCCTGGGTGATCATGTGCCAATTTTGTGAAAAAAGTGCTAATTTTCCCCTTAAGGGAGCTGCCAAAAGATAAGTGCTTGGTGCTGGCAGAGGAAAGTCATTGGGACTATTTCCTGTATTGCTGTGATTTGTCTTCTCTGCTTTTGGAGGTAGAAGCACCCCATTGTTTAGGCCTGTATGAGCCTTGGGGCTGGGATCTGCCTCTGGGGCATCTGTATCTGCCTCTTTGTGGCCTGTCTGACACTGGAAAAGACCAATTCTTTGCAGGCCAGTTCCTGCTAAATCTGGGTGGCTGTACCTGTAAGAAATCCTTAACTGTTTGCATAGATTTTGCTTTGTCCTCCATTTTCTTCAACACCTCTTCTGCTTTAACACCAAACAAAGTATCATGCTGTAATGGAGCATCTAATAATTTTGCTTTAACATGATCAGGCAGATTCTGTTCCTTTAACCAAGCATGCCTCCTAATGACGGAACCCGTAACAGCGGCCCTGCAGGAGGCCTCCAGAGAATCAAAATCACATTGCAAAGTATGCTTTCCCACTTGTTCAGCTGCATGCAATAAATCCTGCATTTCTTTGTTTTCTGCACATTCAGAATTTATCAACATTTTCTGTTTAAGCAGTGACATTAAGTATTGCTGATATTTAAGCATATGAAACTTACAATTTAAAGCCCTTACAGCCAAGGTAGCAGAAGTGTAAATCTTTTTCCCCCATCTGTCCAGTGCCTTTGAATCCCTATCAGAGGGGATAGGGTTTTTTGCAGTGAAAGCCTTGACCCCTTTGGGACTCTGAGATACAGTTTCTGGGTCAGCAACAGGGTTTTTATAAAGACATTTATGAGAATCTGGAACCCTGTAGTATCGGTCTGGCTTAACAGGTGCTGGAAGTAAAGAGTCAGTTGACAGGCCGGACTCTGAAAATACATCATCTACAATGTCTAAAACAGGAGGAATAGCAAGAGGCCTGTGCTGAGTTAGGAAAAAAAAGTCTCTGAGCCTTTTCTTAGAATCTGAGTAATCTTGGCACTCCCAGTGGAAGTGCTCCCTCATGGTATGCAGGGTCTCCCCAAAAGAATAATCCTCAGGGGGAGAGGCTGAACGGATAGATTCTTCAGCATCAGAATCCCCATAGGGAGGAAGAGAGTATTCCTGTTCAGAAGAGGAGCCAGAGGAAATGGAAACCTGATCTGAAGATTCATATTCTGTCTCTTGCCTAGGCCACTTATCAGGAGGGGGATGGGAACCCCTGATCAAAGTAATAAGGTCTTCGGCCATTTTAAGCATCTGTTTTTTAGGCATGGAGGCCTGTCCTTGGGATTGCTGTACTTGTTTCTTTGTCTTTAGTGGTGCTTTAGTCTTTGCCTTTGAAGCTGAAGTCATTTTTACATGTAACTGTGTAGGCCTGAAAACACCCTCAGAAGCCGATGCCTGCTCAGCAGCTCTGGACTCATCTGAGGTAATATTTTCAGAGGATCCAATACCTTGAGTTTCCAGCGGCCTAGTCGTCTCCACGTGGGAGTCGGAAGCAGCCTGTGGCTCTGAGGTAGCGGGCGTCAGGGGCTGCGAAAGCACCTCATTGAGAACCGGCGAACCAGCGACTGGCTTAGAAGAAGCCTCGTCGTTAGTTTTGGACCTCGGATACTTGTCTTTTTCTTTTTCCTTGCGTTTCTTGTGAATTGCAGTAGTCGGATGGCTATCCGACGACATTGTGTAATTAAATCTTCGGCCAAAGTAGTGAAATGCAAAATCGTACCGACGCTTAATAGTGTGTTGGTTAAATCTAGCACAAAACCTGCAATTAGCAACGTCGTGATCAGGGCCTAGGCAAGGAATACAATAAGAATGGAAGTCCTTATGAGGTATTTGCTTCCCACAAGAAATACAATTATTAACTTTTTCTGACATCGGTCTGGAGCAAGAAAAAAGTTTCCCCAACGGGGTACTTAGCTTTAAATGAAGACTTCGGATCTGAAATTCGAACATGAAAGAGTCGGCCAACCGGCACTTGCAAACTGCTTTTGCTTCAAGCACCGCGCGGCAAGAAAGACTGAAGAAAATGGCGTCAGCTGCATCTTTTATACCCCTGGCGCACTGACGTCAGGGAGGAGGTGACAGCAACCGACGCCGGACCTAGACTTTGAAATTCAGGCCGACTGCGGGTAGCCTACTAGCAGGATAACCCAAGTGTAATGACTGCAACAGTGAAACACAATGAACATCAAGACTTTAAACAATTGAATATAGACAAATATTTAGTTGAACTTATATATGTCGAGGAACATAACATTAGTTAGGAAATTAAGCAGGTTGAATCACTTAGGCAAAGTAGTGCATAGTTAGTAATGCTTCCATGGTGAGAGCTGCAGCTAGGAATGTAACTACTTATATGTAACTACTTATGGAGAAGTAATGTTGTTAGAAGGGATATGTTAACAGAGTTAGTACGTACAGCCAAATTTTATAAGTAATGCTATAATGCTAAGTTAATAATTAACCTGGAGTGTTACATATGCAAAGGCAGGATTAAAATAAATGTCTTTTGAGAGATATTTTGAAATGATTAAGATTGCTTTTGGATCTAATACTATGTGGAAGGGTATTCCAATTTTTAACAGCAAAGTTAGAGTACAGAAAGTTTCCTGCTTTATTGAATACTTTGGTTACTTGGAGTAAGTCCTTGTTTGATGATCGAAGAGTACGAATGTTAGAGTATGGTTGTAGTAGATTTTTTAGGGAAGGTACATTGTCAGGATTGTGCATTATTTTGTGAGCCATTATTAATTGGTTATAGTTCACAACATGAGGTAGTTCCAACCAAGAAAGGTTTTTAGGCATTGGCAGTGATGGGTTGAATGTGTGAAATCTGTTGCAAATTTGTCAGTCTTATTGTAACATGATTCTAATTTACTTAGTTCTGACTTTTTGAGGTTGGTAAGTATGGGGGATGCATATAAGAGTGAGGAGAGAAGGTGGGTTCTAGCTATGGCTATTCTTGCAGTGTCTGTTAAGAATTTTTTGTTTCTATACATTGTTCCCATTTTCTTGTGAAACATTTTGATTGTGTTAGAAATGTGTATGTCAAATTTTAGTGTGTTGTCAATTATGACACCTAATAGTTTTGTTTGGGAATCTGGTTAAATCTTAGTATTATTACTAGCAGTGATATAAAAGTTAGCTGGGAGGTTAGTAGATTTAGATGGATAAAAGATTATAAGTTTAGTTTTATTAGGGTTGAGAATGAATAGTAAGTTTTCTAGCTACGTTTCAATATCAGAGAAGACTTTTTGTGACTTTAAGAAGTTAAGTTATTGTGGATGCTGCACATATGAGAGTTGAATCATCTGCGTATTGTATGATAGATGCTTGACAGGAGGCAATATTAAGATCATTTATGAATATGCTGAAGAGGGGGGCCCTAGGTTGAACCCTGAGGGACTCCAAGTGTAACAGGAAGGAGTGGGGATAGAATTTGCTTCCATTTCACAGCTTGCTGGTGGCTAGATAGATAACTTTGAAAACAGTTAGCATCAGGGTTGATATTAAGATTTTTCAGAGTGGACAGTAACTTAGGATGGAAAACTGTATTGAATGCTTTAGGCGTCCAAAAAGACTGAAGACACTATTTTGCCATCATCTCTGAATTTATTTATAGTATTAGTGAAACTTAGAAGAGCTGTAATAGTGCTATGATGTGGTCGGAATCCATGCTGTGCCGATGAGAGGAGATTATTTTTTAGAAGGTGTTTAAGAAGTTGAAAGTGGATACATCTTTCCATAATTTTAGAAAGTGGTGAAAGTATAGCAATGGACCGGTAGTTTGTTAGTTCTGTTGAATTGCCTCCTTTGTATAATGGTGTAATATATGCAATTTTCCAAATAGCTGGGACATACTCTTCTGTTATAGAGCAGTTTATAAGTATTGTCACAGGGAAAGCAATAGCATCTGCTGTTAATTTTAGATATCCTGCTGGAAAGTTATCTGCTGCCAGTAAAGTAGGTTTCAACTTCTTTAATAGTTTTGCAACAGTTTGTTTTGGGACTGTCTGAAATGAGAATGCATCTACAATATTGCTTGGATTGTTGGGTGTTGGCATTGTGAGAGACTTGCTATTCTTAGTACTAAAACACTTTCAGTGATGAATACTTTAAATTGTGCATCAATATTGTTGGTGTTATCAGGTAAGTTGGAGGGGTTGTGGTTTGGCCAGGATGAAGTATGTTATTGATTGTTTTCCAGAATTTTTGTGGATTCATTCTGCATTTCCATTGTAAATTAAAGTAGTAGTGTTGTTTGTCTAGTTTAATTTGGTGTTTGGCACTGTTTCTAAGTTGCTGGTAAATTAAACGGTGTTGGAGGGATTTATTTCTAGCCCAAGTTTGCCATGCTTTGTCCCTTTGTTTTAGGAGGGTATGAGTCTCATGGGTTAACCGTGGTGTGTAGTTGGCTTTGACACACACTATTTTTGGAGGTGCAAGTCTGTTTAGAATAGTAAGGAAGGTGTCATTGTAGTGTTGCACAGCAGCATCTAAGGGCAGTTGCTTAAGAAAAGTCCAGTCTATTTTTTCAAGAATATTAAGTAGAATCTGTAAGTTAAAATTTTTCTTATTAAGAACTTGGTGGAAGTTGACTAGTTTAGTAGGGTTACTGTGATTTCTCAGTAAGTAGGTTCCAAAGTGGTCACTTAAGTGATCTGGGAGACACTCCGCTTTTTGGTAATACTGGGGTTTATTAGTTAAGAACCAGTCCAAAATAGATTGTTTATCTGTTTTCTTGTCAATTCTAGTTGGGCGAAAAATCATTGAGTGAAACCATAGAGGTTTAGGCACTTATGAGGATTGTCAGAGTTACATGTCATCCAGTCTGTTAAGGTCTTCTGCAATAACGGTTTCCTGTGATATGGATGGCTTTTGTGACATTTTGGAGAATGGTTTTGATTGTACTGGAATTGTTTCCTAGAGGGAAGTAGACAGCTATTTTATATATATATATATATATATATATATATGTTTGTTCTGGTTTAGTTGTAATCTGGTTATGAGTAGCTCTGCATTATTAGTGTTAGTAATACTTATATTTACAGGTTGTAAGTTGAGTGTGTTCTTAACGAGAATTGCTACACAACCTCCCTTCTTTTCTATTCTATCAGCTCTTAGAATATTGTAACCAGGTGAGGTTATTTCTATGTTTGGTAAATGTGGTTTCAACCAGGTTTCAGTAAGGATGGTATAGTCTGGGTTGTAAAGGGAGAGAGTTGCATGGAGGTCATGTATTTTATTGAGCATACTTCTAAAATTTAGGTGTAGTAGTGGTAGTATTTCAGAACTTTTATGTAGAGTAGGTAGTTTGATTTGCATTGGGGGAGTTTAATGAGATCATGTGTTTGGGGCCTGGGTTTGGGTGGATATCACCATTAAGCATACGTTTGGCTGCTATGTGACTGAGCACCTGAAAAAGTTTGAATAGTCTTTTGTGGGTTTTAAAGGAAATATTATGGAGGCTTTCATTTGTGAAGCGTATTCAGTGTTGCTTTAGGTCTGTGACTGTGATTATAAATAATGATGGGGACACATAAAAGCTATTAGATGTTGTTAGGGGGGTTATTAAACATTGTTGCTTGGTTTATATACTGATTGTTTAGTTGGAAATGGTAAGTGGTGAGGTTAGCTGTAATCATGAGGAATAAAGTTAATATAAGACCATGTACAAACATGATAGTATTTGTGTTTGTTAAATTATTTCAGAAATGATCAGTACTGAGGGAAGTTCAATTCTTGTTTGTTAAGGTATTAGTATATTACAATATCACATATTCAAAGTTAGGAGTAATGTATGAAATGTTTGGTGTGTTTACAGGGTATGTTTCTATTGGGTAGTCACTTTTATGTGCATGTGCAAATGTGTTGTGGATAGCTAGTAATTTGTAATGGGAGGGGTGAGTTGTAATTAGTATAGCAGATTGGGTTATCTGAACTCTGGTGGGTGTGGTTTGGTTACATTTAAATTACAGATATCGGGGTGGGTGGGATATGGGGGCAGGGTGAGAAGCAGAGTGAGCCCAAGCACATAGATACTGAATGAAACAGGGTGAGCCAAGATCCAAACAAAGGCAAGTTTGTGTGTAAGAAAAACAATCAGAATTGACCACAAACTGCTGTGAAGCTGTAAGTCATTTCTTACCTATTTATCAGATAGAAGACAGCATAACCTTGTATCTGTAGACTACAGTGCTCTCAATTAAATTAACAAACACACACAATATTTGATACGTTAAGGATACTATTTGCTAACAGAAAGGAATAAAAGAAATGGAAAGAGAGTGTGGGGGGGGGCTGCTTACAAGTCAAACGGAGTGCTGTCCAGGGAATTATGAATATTAGCATAAACATGTAGACACATACACAAAGTTAACTTTAGCTGCTTATGTTTGTTGCGCTTTTCATATAACACTCTATCCACTGGTCGGGTTAAAGATAAAGGTGTTATTGCAGCTGATTGCTTAGAGTGGTGTTAGACCTAGAAAAGTAGAGTACAGAGAGAAGTGAGCACTTTTGAGATGGTAAAAATACATTATAAAGACTACAAACTGTGCAAATAGCTACTGCATACAGGAAAATATGTCTTGAATCAATTATTAGTATATGCAGATACTGGGCCAATTGGATAACACATTTGCGAGAACAGACCTTAGCTGACAGGTATGCAGTCACAGACAAAAATATAGCAAGCAGCACTCTGTCCTGGGTCTCTAATGGGATTCTATGCACCACTTACACCACAATTTAAGAATAAATAAGAAAAGAACATGAAAATACTAAATATCTATTTACAGTAAACACCAGAGTTTCATATACAGGAAATATTAAAATAACACAAATGGATTCACACAGATACAGAAAAACAGTACTTAACTAATCTCACTATATCCTCCTGACTGATCTATAGAATTACTGTCCCCTGATTCACATACTTGAGCAAGGCAAGATGAAGTAGGTGAGAGGTCCTTCTCTGTCAGGTTCCAGAACCAGACTGTAATGAGATTTCAGTCTCATCTAGCATTAAATATAATTTTTGTCCTATATTACAGAATGACAGCACATACATCTGGTCATCTTACTTCTGGTTCCTATGTTACCCCATTGCTAGACTCTGCTAGGACTTAGCACATATGTGTTAATAACACACACACACACACACACACACACACACACACACACACACACACACACACACACACACACACACACACACACAGAGTCTTAACTTCTGGAAATCATAAAACAATTTCAAACCTCCACCCTTCCAGTGTAGCAATTAGTTCACCCAAAGACAATACAAAAAGCTTCCTACTACAGTAATTTTTTTCTCTGGCTGCACTGAGAACTCTAAGATACAATCTTTATGGCCAAAGCCAGGTAATTTAATTTCAAACTATTTTCAAAGTTAGGTGGATTGAGATTAACCTGTTCTCTTCCGGTATCCTCTGTTAAAACATGTACATTTAAAATGTTAAAATAATGTATATATATATATATTTCTTTTTCTGTCCACCAGAGCACACTGTTTGTACATTTTTAACACAAACAGCTAAATGCAGTTTTCAGCACAAGCATCTGAACAAATTAAAACAAAAAATGTCACCAGTCGTAGGAATACTTCATGGAAAATCCTTTACTGTGAAGTGCTTTTTGTCCGGTAGCTTCACCGGACTTCATCAGACAATTAGTGTGCTACACTCATCACAGTTTAAATACACTCCCCCTCCAATGATTAATTAATTAATTAATTAATTAATTAACATCACCCAATTCTAATTATACAATTCAATAACTTCTCTTACTACTTCTAATTTTAAATACTTTTCCACGAAGTATTCCTACGACTGGTAACATTTTTTATTTTAGTTTATTTGAATTTCGTTTTGGCTTTGTTGTTTATCCAGATGGCATCAGGAAGTGAGGTGAATACTTCATTTGAGTTACCTTTGGAACCAATGGCAGAGCTTAATGCAGGTTCACAAGGCATGGGTGAATTAACTGTTATTATTTCTGTTATGAATCAGCGGCTTATTGAACACAGAGAGTTGACACGTTAAGTCAGCAAAGGGGATGCATACAGTCAACTAATACAAATAGTTGTAATAATGGTCGGAAGACGTCGTTCCCCCCTTTTGAGCACCCAACTAAATGAGAGGAATCGCTGGGAAGTGAGACAGCCTTCCCCAATTGTACTTGATGCAGAGGATACTAGGAATATTGGAACTCCAGATGTTGCTAATTGGATTAAAGCAGCCCCAACCTTTAAAAAGGCTGTGGAAGCAAATTGTGAGGATTTACCAGCTGGGGGACATGAGATGCTAGCAGAAAAACTTTCTGTGTATGATAAAAAACTATTTAAACTGAGAAAATTACAAATTGAAGTGGGTTATTTTGAGGAATGCAGAAAAGAAGGTGTGGTACCAAAAGGGTTAAGATCCTGGCAATTTCCTAATGGCTTACAGGCCACTTCCGTATTCCATGATGAATTGCTACTACTTTTTAACAGACATGGCTTAGAACTGATAGCGTTAATGGCTAAACACTACCAGGAAGAGATTGACTTACTGACAGTTGAAGTAGCGAAAATGGATGGGGAAATACAAGCCCATAGTGACTTTGGAAGGTATACATATGATTATAGAAGGATTTTTTCCTCCATTGATCAACATGTGTTGAAAAACATGCAAACAAAAATGAAGAAACTTAATAGGGATTTGAATGAATATCGGGAAGGAACAGCGTACCCGAAACCATACTCCCCTCCATCTAAAGATGAATTGGTACAACCCAGGGAATCTCATTATGAAAAGAATATCAAGAGAAGAGAAGTAGAGCCAAATGAGCAAAGGAGAGAGAAAAATAGTGGAGAAGGCCCTAGTGAAGGGCTAACACAGCACAATATTAACATGAGTAGGAATAACCAGGGTTGGAACCAAGTTAGTAGCAACCAGCGGAACCGACAGCAGGATTTTCAAAAGGGCCCCAGTGGAATTGTACTAAAAATATACAACACCAGAGGGGCAGCCAGGAATTTCAACAATACCAATACGAACAAGAAGAAGAGGTAATTATTGACAATATTCATATTAATGTAGTAATACCAACTGCATTTAAGAAATTAACTAATTTGGCAGGAGATTTTAACATTTTTAACTACACCGAATTTGAAATAAACCCTATCTTAGTGGAATTATTTGCTAAAGTGCTGACGTTTGTGCCAACCAAACACTATAGCTAACCTGCAACACTTATAGACTTAAAAATGTTGATACGTAAATTGAACCTAAAGTTACTTTATGGAAATAATACAGGAACAAGAAATTATATGAAAGTTTTGAGCACTTATAATCCACCTGTACATCCTTGGTTAACATGCTTTGAAACTATGTGTGAACTGAATCTCAGAGATTTGGGAAATAAATGCTTTAAGAATAGAGCTATGAATATTACTAAAAATGAACAAGAAGCATTGGACCAACTGAGATCCTTACCTGTAAAAATGTTAAAACCAGATAAAGGTGGGGGTTATGAGTACTTCGGAATACAGCACACATATGAGGAAAGTATTAGAAGGATGTATTTATCGGGAAGCAAGCTTGAATGAAGTTAATAGAGCTCAAAAGGACATTTATGCCTACCTAGAAGACTTATTTATTGATGGCTTGATAGACAAAGCAACTTTGGATTATCTTAGAGCTTTGTCTCCAAGAATACCCAAATTATTTGGAATTCCAAAATTACATAAATGTTAGGAAGATCCCCCAATGCGTACCTTGGTAGATGCAAGACAATCTATTAATTATGGTAATGCGAAATTTGTTGATAATATTTTAAAGAAGTATGTTCTTATGGAAAAACATATATGCAAAGACTCTTGGACTTTCTTAATGAATATAAATGAAGTGAAATATGATGAGAGTATGAATTTTGTAACTGTTGATGTAATTGATTGGTATTTTTCAATACCCCATGAAATAGGGGTTGAATGGGTAGCCGAGAGGATGAGGTTCCATGGGGCACCCATAGAAGAGATTAGGTTAGCAGAGGAATTATTGGACTTAATTCTAAGTAAAAATTACATAACTTTTGAAGGGGACTACTATTTACAAGAAGTGGGTGTAGCAATGGGTTCACCATGTGGGGCCAGTGTTGCTAATCTGATGATGGCCCACTGGGAAGCTCATTATGTATTTAATAACAATGAACTGATGAAGAACAATCACTTTTATACCCAATTTTTGGATGATGTGTTCATACTATTTAAGGGTGACATCTTGGCAGCTAAAGAATTAGTACAAAGATTTAATATGAGTACAATTTTTTTTAAATTCACGCTCTCTTTTGAAGATATGAGTATTACTTACTTAGATGTACTGTTAGTGAAAGATGAGAGTTTAGGTTGTTACATAGCTAAAATTCATCGGAAATAGACTTATTCAAATACTATGTTACATTTCACTAGTTCTTATCTAGTACATCAGAAAAAATCAGTAGTAAAGGGCCAACTGGTGCGGGCTGCCAGGATGGTATCACTTGATGGACACTTTAAAGATGAATGTGAAGTATTAAGACAAATGTTTATAAATAGGGGGTACCCAGATGAATTTGTACAGAACATTGTACTAGAAGTACAGGAAAAACGTAGTAAATGGATGTATATTCCCTTATTATGTCAACAAGTGGGGGAAGTAACAAGTAATAAACAGGATGACATGAGTGTTAGATTAATAAATACAACTATTGAGATGCCCACTTCTTGTAATGACAAATTATTAGAAGAGAATGTTGAAGTTAAAAATTATGGATTACGCTTCATTACACAATTTAATAGCGAAGCTTACTTCATTAGAGAAGTTACTGTTAAGAATTGGAGAATTTTTACGATAGAGAAAGAATTTTTAACCAGACTAGGGGTAAAACCAGTAGTTATTTTCAAAAAAGGAAAAAAAAAACTTAAAAATTTAGTAGAATATGATAGGAAGAAATTTGTACAAACACCAAGAAACTTCAAATGTGAATCTTGCAGTATGTGTAAGCATATGATGACTGGAGCATTTTATAAAATAAGGAATAAAGTTTATAAGAATGTGGGAAGATATAATTGTAATAGTAAATCAGTGGTGTATGTAGCCCAGTGTCAGTCTTGCCTAGCATTTTATGTGGGCAAGACAGACAGAAAAATGAAAGAAAGAACTTATGAACATATTTTAAGTATAAATAAATTGACGTTAGATAATGCTTTAGCAAGACATGTATCTGCCAAACAAGGGCACATTTTTAAATTTAGGGTTATCGACCAAATAACAGGTGATGATAGGGGAGGGTATATGAGCCTGCTAGTAGAAAAGCATGAAGTATATGGCAATTACGGTTAGATGCTAGTAGATGGCCTGGTTTAAATGAAGTAGTGTCCATCTCGAGTATATTAAAATTAAGAAGTCTTAAAAGATAGAATTTAGTAAGCTTTAGTGTTTATTTGCATGTATGTTTAGATGTTAATGTATTATTATGATAGTAAAATGACTTGTTTGGGGATTAATATATGTTAGTATAAACCATAGCTAGTAATTTCCTTAGTATAAAATAAGTTATAAAGTGTGTTGTTGATGTAATTTTTAACTTTTTAAAGTATTAATATATAGTTGTGCAGGTGTTTTTATCGGATAGTATTGTTTAAATATCTTAAATATAAGGTATATATATATATATATATATATATATATATTTATATTTATATTTTTATAAATTTTTAAAAAATTAGTAAGAGAAGTTATTAAACTGTATAATTAGAATTGGGTGCTATTAATTAATTAATTAATTAATTAATTAATTAATTAATTAATCGTTTGAGGGGGAGTGTATTTAAACTGTGATAAGTGTAGCACACAAATTGTCTGATGAAGTCTGGTGAAGCTACCAGATGAAAAGCGCTTCACAATAAAGGATTTTCATGAAGTATTCCTACGACTGGTGACATTTTTTGTTTTAGTTTGTTATTTGGATTTCATTTTGGATCTGTACAAATTAGTTTGATATACAAATGACATATAATTCTTTACAAAATTCCAGTTACCTGTGGTGGCACATGTTACACATCCACTGTCCCACTTTTCCTGGCATAGCTGGCAATACCCTTGAGAAACATTGCTTGAGAGGAATGAGCCTGTCTATGAATACATTAACACAGACCCTGTCTTGAGTTCCCATCTGCCTTGGCATTGCTTACCCTACTATAGTGCTGCACTCTCACATCATATGCCTGCAGCCCTAGGCTCCACCTTAGTAACTTGGCATTTTGCTCGCTGGCTTGATGTAAACATAGATCCTCCTCAGACTCCTCCTGACTCCTACTGCAAATACTCAGTACCAGGGCCTCCCTATCATGGTAAGGCTTCATCGTGTTAACATGGTACAATTTGTGCCCCTTCCTCCTGCCCAGCAGCTCTACCATGTAGTTAACATCAATAACCTTCCTTACTACTTTGAAGTGCCCATCCGTTAGGCTCAAGCATTCTTGTTATAACAGACATTTTTCTGCTGTTGGGCTCCTTCCAGGTTCTCCTGGGCCAAGTCCATGAGGTCCCTAAGTACTGTCCTGAGGTTTAGGATGTATTCCACAACAGACGTCTTGTGGGTTTTACACTCACTCTCCCACTCATCACCTTATGTCCATACAGCAACTCAAAGGTTGAAAAACCTGTGGACCCTTGGGGAACCTCTCTGTATGCAAACAACAGATGAGGGCAAATATTTGTCCCACTCTCTCTTAAACTTGTCTGCAAATGCCCGTCGCATGGTCTTTAGTGTAGAGTTTAACCTCTTCACAAGACCATTAGTCTGGGAATGTTAGGGGTGGCTTTTAGGTGCTGCACCCCACAGCACTCCCACAGACAAGACAGTAGATCTAATATGAAACTGGCAAATCTGTCATTCAGTATTTCTCTCAGGAAACCTACCCTGCTGAAAATCTCTAACTATGCATTTACCACCTTCTCTGCCTTGATGGAGGACAGAGCCACCACCTCAGTATATCTAGTAGCATAATCTACTACAACCAGGATACACTTCTTCCCTATGGAACTTGGCGGTACTCAGAGGCCCCACAATATCCACAGCTACCCTCTGAAATGGCTTCTCAATCACAGGCAAAGGCATCAAAGGAACATTGACCTCGTCTCCTGCCCTGCCTACTTTTTGGCACTGCTAACAGGTCCTGCAATACCCTATTACATCCCTTGCAATCCAAGGCCAATAAAGGCTCTGCATAATACATCTCTTGGTATGCTTTTGCCAGTATGACCTGCAAAAGGAATGTTATGAGCTATGGCTAGAACTGCCAGAATATATGCTCTAGGCACTATCAACTGCTGTATTGCCTCACCCTCTAGCCCTCCCTCAGGGGTCCACTCTCTAAACAGTAAGCCTTTGTTCCAGCATAGAGACTCCCCTTTTCCTTTTGAATCAGGTGTCTCCCTAGGTACCTCCCTCAAGCCTCTTAGTTTAGGGTCCAAGAGGTGAGCCTGTCTTACCTCTATCTTTGTAACTCTTCCCAGTTCCCCTTCCACAGGAAGTCTGGTATCCTCTGGCAGCGGCGCCTCACTGGCAGTCTGGGCACTACCACTCACGTCTGCTTTTGCAGTCATGCTGTCCAAGTGAACATAAGTACCTACCAGCAGCTGTGGCTCACCTTCAGGCTCACTGCTACAGGGTAGCTCTCTCCATGAAATAACCACCTCACCAGCCCTGGGTTCAGGTGGGGGATCTGTCTGGGTTTCCACCAGGCTACCAGACCCACATGCCTGTCTCCTAGTCTGATTGCATGTAACTGCATGCCCACAAGGTACTGCATTATCAAAATCATTCCCTATCAAGACATCTGCAGGGATATCCTCAATGGGTCTAAGGGCAAAACAAGGCAGAAACAATATAAAAACTTTAAAACAGTTAGTTCTTTCACATCACAGATGCTTTTCAGACCATGAATAAAACAACATAAGCTAAAACAACTTTATATACTTTCCAAGTTCTAACAAATTGCTGTTAATTAATTAATTGCATCTATTTGACACTCAAGTTAAAGAAATAGCATATTAACAGGTATCTAGTCTGAGACATACTACAGCTTACTAACTCAAACAACTTTATACACAAAACAACATTCCAACACTAAAATAAAAAGTAAAAAAAATATATATATCTATATATATATATCTATATATATATATATATATATATATATATATATATATATATATATATATATATATATATAAAACAAAGGCAGAATTGTTTAGTAAAAATGAATCAATATGAGCTGATTTTAAAGACAACTTGTTTTTAAGTAGGGCTTAATTGATGTTCTGTCATTAAGCCCTGGTTCTTTTTCTGCCTGTAGCTCAATAATCCATTTAATTCTCTCAATTCTAGTTTGTTTTTCATGTCACCCAGCCTTGAATCTTGAAAAATATATTCAATAACTTTAAATTGAAAGTGATGCATTCCCCCTGCACAAATCACATGTTTAGCTAGGGCACTTCTATCTGGTTCATTATTCCTGATGGCAGTTAAATGCTCTCTGACCATCTCTCTTAATGAACAAGTAGTCATGCCAACATAAAAGGAAGGGCAGACTAAACATACAGCCAGGTATACCAAGTTCCTTGTTTTACAGTTTGCCTTGACTCTGAATTCATACTTCCTGTTTGTTACAGAATGTCTAAAAATCCTGTTATCACTCAAGACATCACAAACACTGCATTGCCCACATTTGTTAAGACCTTAGATCTCATCCTTGGGCTTTTTGGTTGACAAAGTAACCTTTTGAGATTCTTTTTATTTTTATAACAAAACTTTGGCTTCTGGCCTACTATCCTGGCTATCTCAGGGTCTGACTGCAGGATGGACCAATTCTTATCAATCACATTTTGTACTTTTCTGACATTCCCAGCAGATTCTAAATGAATAGATAGATTTCTAGCAGTATAATTTTCTTTAAATTGTTGAGGTAAGGTATCCTGAGTATTACCGATGTATGGTTTTGCTCTACCCTTCGTCATAGATTTAACTTGCTGAATCCCAGTATCTATCTCACGTCTCAGATATTTCTTCTGTAACAATTCATTTCTGAAAGTTCCCATATCCTGGTCAAAATGCTCCTCTTCCTTATCTAACCTAGATATGCACATAGCCTGCCCTTTTATAATATTCCTATAAATATAGGTAGGATGCATACTATCTCTGCTCAGGACATTATTCTTTCTGCATTCCTTTCTAAATAGTCTGGAAGATAACTTCCCACTGATGTCCTTGACTATGGTCACATCCAAAAAAGATATTTCAGTCGAGGAGACAGAATGAGTGAATGTCAAAAAATCAGTACTAGTATCTAGAAATATAAAAAAATTCTTCTAACTCACATTCTGTACCCCCCCACTCCAAAAGGAGGTCATCAACAAATCTCCTATAGAACAGAATTTTATTAGCAAATGTCACATGTGTTAAGACAAACTGTTCCTCCCAATGTGCAAGAACCATGTTGGCGTAGCTATGGGCACATGGTGCACCCAGAGCTATGCCAAACAATTGTAGATAGTACTTCTGTTCAAACAGGAAGATATTGTTTTCCAAAATTATTTCTATTAGCATTCATAGAAAATCAGTTCTTCTCATATCATAAGAGCTATGCAGGCTTAAATAAGTCTTAACTGCCTCCAACCCATATGTATGGGTTATTACAGTAAAAAGTGAATTAATATCCAGAGATACAAGTAAACAATTATCAGGTTGTTCAAATGAACTACAAAAGGTCCTACCAATGTTGGACAGAAGTTGTTTTGTATCTTTCAATACATAGGATGAGGTACTAATGATTGGTCTTAAATTACTTTCAACATATTTAGATACTGAATGTGTAACCCATCCTTGACCAGACATTATAAGTCTAAATGGTGGGTTATATCTATCTTTGTGAAATTTTGGAAAGCCCTGAATGAGTGGAACAACAGAATTTGTAACAGTTGTCCCTGGGATGTGCGTTGCCACCAGAAAACGCTGGGAAGATATCGCCCATTTCCAAACTCGAATGGCTTCTTGACACAGAGGGTATTATCTGGTTCTGCCTTGTTTGTTGATATACCATACTACCGACATGTTGTCTGGTTGTATTGGAATCGTCCCAAGAGGCAGAAGGTCTTGAAGTGCATGCAACACCAGGAGCACTGCCCTCATCTCTAGAACATTGATAAGCAGGTGAGCCTCGTGATCTTGCCATGTGCCTTCGACAGTCCTGCCTAGATAATGCCCCCCACCCTATCTGGTGAGGCATCCATGATCACAGTGGCAACGGGTTGGCGAGGGACAATTGAAGTACCTGTGGTTAGCTGGTTGGGTTGAGTCCACCAAATGAGGTCCTTCTTGCAAGAGTCTGTCAGCAGTATGTGATGAGTTAATGGTAGATGTTGAAAAGACCACTGGGATGACAGCAGCCACTGAAGAATCTGCATGTGTAGTCTGGCTAGCGGCACTAGTAGTATGGTGGAAGCCATCATCCCTAGAAGCTTCAGAACAGTCTTGGCCATAACGTCTTGTAGGGGGAGAAGACGTTGAATTTGAAGAACCAGATTCTGTGCCCTTTCTACTGGAAGACAAGCCAACATGTCTACTGTGTCTATCTCTGCATCTATAAAAATCACAAATTGAGAGGGTAATAAGGCAGATTTGTCCCAACTGATAGTAATCCCCAACTGGGCACAAAGTTGAATGGTAGCGTCCCTGGTCTGAAGAAGTAGATGTCTGGTGGGGGCGGTCAGGAGCCAGTCATTCCAGATACAGAAACACCTGGAATCCTCAACGTCTCAGGTGAGCTGTCACTACTGCCATACACTTGGTGAACACCCTGGGGGCTGTGGTTAGACCAAAGGGCAGAGCACGAAATTGGTAGTGACTGGCTCCCAGCCAGAAGCATAAATGACTCCTTGAAGCCCTGCCCATTTTTATGTGGTAGTAAGTGTCTTGGAGGTCTACTGAGCACATCCAAGTGTCTTTTCCTAGTAACGGGAGTATAGACTGCAGTGTCACCATCTGGAACTTGTCCTTCTTTACTGATTTGTTCAATCTGCTGAGGCCCAAAATGGGCCTCCAGTCTCCTGCATGTTTTGGTGCTAAAAAGAATCTGGAGTAAGTTCTGAATCCTATTTGGTCAGTTGGGATGGTTTGGATGACTCTTTTTGCCAGCAACTTGTTGACCTCCACAGTTGCCTGATCCCTGTGATTGGGTGGAACATCCAGGATCATCTTGGGAACATAAGGTGGCAGAAAAGGGTATGACATAACCTCTGGTAATAATTCTTTGTACCCATTTGTCTTGAGTGATACTTAGCCAGGCTTCTGGATACAAAGAAATGTGACCCCCGATCGGCTCTAGAGAAGCACAGTTGGGCCCCACATCAGGAGCACTGGTAGGGCCGCCCCCAAAATGAATCACGGCCTCCCTGGTTTTGCAGTCCGCCCCTGCCTCTAGGGCGATGTCTACCACTTCCTCCTCCTCCTCCTCTGCCTCTGAAGGAGGAGTCACCCTGTGCATCTTGGAAAAACCTCTGGGACTTCTTGAACCACATTTTACCACCTCTCTGACCCTTAGGGTATGGTCTAGAAGGGACAGTAAAACATACCCCACCGGCAGAGTGTGTTTTTCCTTCTTGCTCGCACTGGGTGAGTATGTCCTTTACCTTGGGTCCAAACAATGAAGAACCATCGAAGTGGGCATTGGTAAAGGTACACTTGAATGGTTCTGCAAAACTACACAAACGCATCCAGGAATGACGCCTTAGGGAAATTCCTGAACCCGCTGCTCTACTCGCTCTATCGGCTGCATACAAGATAAGCCTCGTGGATGAGTTGACAACAGAGGTCAAGGTGGACAACTGGGCAGACACCTTGTCAGGGACTCCATCAGTGCATGTACCTTGTAGAGAATCTCCTAACTCTTTAAGGAGATCTCTCTGAAGCCTCGTGAAGTGTCTAAGGTAGTTCAGCAATCTAAGAGTAAATGCCGCTGATGAAAAGATATGCTTCCCGTATCTGTTCATCGTTCGAGACTCTTTATTTGGCAGATGAACAGAAGAAGAAGTTTCCGCTAGCTCCTTCTTAGTGGCCGCTGCCACCACCATTGCATCTACGGGGACACCTTTAGACAAAAATTCCTTTTCCCTGGGCACAGAAAGAAATGTATTTAGTCTCCTGGGGACTGGCTCCACGGCATCAGGAGTATCCCACACCTTCTGACTAACGAGATCCATCAGTTCAAAGGGTGGAGACACCCAAGAGGCTGAAGGTTGAGACCCAAAAGCCTTCAGGTACAATGACTCCTCATCAGATGGGGTGACAGTAGGCCAGCCGCACCTCTGCTTAAGGATTTCCAGGATGTCTCTGAAGGAGACATCATCAGAGGTTGACTTGGGGGACCCTTCTGACTCCTCGAGGTTGGTGTCCGAGGTAAGAGACTCGTCCTGGGAGTCTACATGCTTCCTCTTGCATGTTCTCTTCCATGGGGGCTCCTCGGATGGATATTCCTGGGAGGTCTCGGAAGAATGGAGGCCACCAGCAGGTGACTCCTGAGGCTGTTGGTCTCTGCTGTCCAGACAGGGAGTAGGAGCTGAGACAGAAGTAGGTGCCCTAGGGGGGAGAGTGTTGGTACCCCTGGTAGGAGCTGATGACCGGGACAGCACACTCCTCCATCATCTCGAATGCTGACCTCTCCAGCTCCAAAGACCTCCTTGGCTTCGAGGGGACCGAGAATGCCATCGGTTCCAGAGCCATGGGCTCTGAGATAGATGTAGGGTCCGAGCTCACCCTCGCTGATGCACCAAGAAGAAGACTCAGAACCGAAGAGGTTTGGTTCCAGGCATCCCTGTTGGGGCCGACCGGGGAGTTTCAGCTCCTAGACACCACGGACAGCACCGACAGTGTTGGAGCGGAACCAGGCTCTGAAACAACCTCAGGGGGAGCTGGAACCGACGGGTGCACTAGCGGTACCAAAACTCCGAAAGACCAGCATGGCTCAGAGGAGGAATCACCAAAGGGAGGATGGACTCAAGTGGCCCCGGAACCAACTGGGTCTGAGCCAACAACAACTTAGGTAAGGCAGATGACTTCAGAAGTCTCAGCACTATCCTCGCCACATCTTCTTCCGATAAACACCTGGAAGACAGAGTAGGAGAACGGGATCTCTGCAATATGGGTGACCTTAATGTAGGGGAGACCGGTAAAAGATACTTAGACCGGCTCCATTGAATACTGTCAGTGGTCGGCTGTCAACTACTTGGTGCTGACCCTGTAACCACAGTAGTAGAAACCTCGATTGGCTCCAAACTCAGTGGGGCCTATGAGGCAGTAATTTTGTCAGATTTAGTAATTTAGTAATTTTGAGAGGCGGCTCCGAGACACGAGCTGGCACCGGGGAGGGCCTCTTAGGGGATTTGGATTTCTCCTTTTTAGATCCCTGAGATCTAGCAGAGGAGGAAGAGCTAGCCAGATCTTCCTCAAAAGAAGGCTTTAGGAGACCTTTTAGTATGAGCTTATTTTTTCTCTCTTGTAACACCCTAGCTCTAAAAGAGTGGCAAAATAAGCAAGTTTTCTGTAAGTGGATGACCCCAAGACAGTATACGCAGTTACTGTGGCCATCCATTATGGACATCTTCTGTGAGCATTTCACACATTTTTTAAAGCCAGATGGCTTATGGTCCTTGACTTACTTAGACATCTCACAGAAGATTGAACTCACAGACACACACACACACACACACACACACACACACACACACACACACACACACACACACACACACACGAAGGAAAGTGGGAAGACTAGGTCCTCTAACTTAAATGGGCCTAGCCCTAAAGGAACCACTAAAGACACACCACGAGGACTAGGTCCTCTAACTTAAACTGGCCTAGCCCTGGTAGAGAAGAAGGAAAATAGGTCCTCTAACTAAAACGAACCTAGGGGATACAGAAACAAGTAGAGAGCCTCGCACACACACTAGAATATGAACACAAGACTAATTCGTGGAAAAAACAAAGAACGAGAATAAAGGTAAACAGAACCTCATTTGTCTGCAACACTAATAACAGTAAATATCAACAAACGGACTTCACAAGTAAACTATTACATATAATATTTAAGAAAGTACACACAGCCTAAACTAAGTGCAAAAGGCACCTATAACTACTAATATCAGTAGTATAAAAAGAAGGAATATAGATGTCTATATATCTAACAACCCAGTGAAACTGGCACACAAGATACCAAAGTACTATAGGGCCAATGGCCAACTGTACTCAAAGAAATTGCACACAAAAAGTGCTCTGCTAACTACAAACACTACAATAATTACAGCTAGAAAATGCTATATAATGCTAACAAATTGTGAAAATAGAAGTTTTATCCAAAATTTAGAACAAAATGTGTAAGACTTAGCCACGGACAAGGAGAAGCACATCCGAACTCATCGACGCGGCAAACAAGATCTGGGGATTGTACTGGTGTACCATGGAATACCTACCTAGCCACGAGCCAACTAGAAGACTTCGAGCTTGTAAATAGGCCGAGTCGGAGCCGATCCCATCAGTAAGAATGAAGGCGAGATAGGACTACAGAACATCCCAGCTTATTTGTTCTGGATAGGAATCCGGTATTAGAAGTATTTTGCAATGTTTGTGAAACACAACTGAAAGAAATGCTTGGTTCTAAAAGTCAGAATAACAAGGATAGATTTTTTTAATTTAAGTAAGGAAGAGCAGGTAGCTCTCCTTGATTTAAGAAATGATGCACTTATTGTTATTCATCCTGTGGATAAAAGTGGGAGAATTGCTGTTTTTAATACTGAAGATTATGTTGCTTCTATGCAGGAAATGCTTAAACATGAAAAATTATATAGGCAAGTTAGCTTAAATGATATAGAATTATGCTGCAGCTGGGTATTTAAATCATTGTATGACTGTTTTGAAAGCAGTTTGATTTCTAAGTCTTTGCTGGACTTTTTTACTGTTACAAATCATGTTGTTCCACTCATTCAGGGCCTTCCAAAATTTAACAAAGATAGATATAACCCACCATTTAGACCGATAGTGTCTGGTCAAGGATGGGTTACACATTCAATATCTAAATATATTGAAAATAATTTAAGACGAATAGTTAGTACCTCTTCCTATGTATTGAAAGATACAAAACAACTTCTGTCCGACATTGGTAGGACCTTTATTAGTTCATTTGAACAACCTGATAATTGTTTACTAGTATCCATGGATATTAATTCACTTTTTACTGTAATACCCCATACATATGGGTTGGAGGCAGTTAAGACTTATTTAAGCCTGCATAGCTCTTATGATATGAGAAGAATTGGTTTTCTATGTATGCTAATAGAAATAATTTTGGAAAACAATATCTTCCTGTTTGAACAGAAGTACTATCTACAATTGTTTGGTGTAGCCATGGGCACACCATGTGCCAATAGCTATGCCAACATGGTTCTTGCCTATTGGGAAGAACAGTTTGTCTTAACACGTGACATTTGCTAATAAAATTCTGTTCTATAGGAGATTTGTTGATGACCTCCTTTTGGTGTGGGGGGGTACAGAATGTGAGTTAGAAGAATTTTTTTATATTTCTAGATACTAGTACTGATTTTTTGACATTCACTCATTCTGTCTCGACTGAAATATCTTTTTTGGATGTGACCATAGTCAAGGACATCAGTGGGAAGTTATCTTCCAGACTATTTAGAAAGGAATGCAGAAAGAATAATGTCCTGAGCAGAGATAGTATGCATCCTACCTATATTTATAGGAATATTATAAAAGGGCAGGCTATGTGCATATCTAGGTTAGATAAGGAAGAGGAGCATTTTGACCAGGATATGGGAACTTTCAGAAATGAATTGTTACAGAAGAAATATCTGAGACGTGAGATAGATACTGGGATTCAGCAAGTTAAATCTATGACGAAGGGTAGAGCAAAACCATACATCGGTAATACTCAGGATACCTTACCTCAACAATTTAAAGAAAATTATACTGCTAGAAATCTATCTATTCATTTAGAATCTGCTGGGAATGTCAGAAAAGTACAAAATGTGATTGATAAGAATTGGTCCATCCTGCAGTCAGACCCTGAGATAGCCAGGATAGTAGGCCAGAAGCCAAAGTTTTGTTATAAAAATAAAAGAATCTCAAAAGGTTACTTTGTCAACCAAAAGCCCAAGGATGAGATCTAAGGTCTTAACAAATGTGGGCAATGCAGTGTTTGTGATGTCTTGAGTGATAACAGGATTTTTAGACATTCTGTAACAAACAGGAAGTATGAATTCAGAGTCAAGGCAAACTGTAAAACAAGGAACTTGGTATACCTGGCTGTATGTTTAGTCTGCCCTTCCTTTTATGTTGGCATGACTACTTGTTCATTAAGAGAGATCGTCAGAGAGCATTTAACTGCCATCAGGAATAATGAACCAGATAGAAGTGCCCTAGCTAAACATGTGATTTGTGCAGGGGGAATGCATCACTTTCAATTTAAAGTTATTGAATATATTTTTCAAGATTCAAGGCTGGGTGACATGAAAAACAAACTGGAAATGAGAGAACTAAAATAGATTATTGAGCTACAGGCAGAAAAAGAACCAGGGCTTAATGATAGAACATCGATTAAGACCTACTTAAAAACAAGTTGTCTTTAAAATCAGCTCATATTGATTAATTTTTACTAAACAGTTCTGCCTTTGTTTTATATATATATATATATATATATATATATATATATATATATATATATATATATATATATATATTTTTTTTTTTTAATGTACTTTTTATTTTAGTGTTGGAATGTTGTTTTGTGTATAAAGTTGTTTGAGTTAATAAGCTGTAGTATGAGTCAGACTAGATACCTATTAACATGCTGTTTCTTTAACTTGAGTGTCAAACAGATGCAATTAATTAATTAACAGCAATTTGTTAGAACCTGGAAAGTATATAAAGTGGTTTTAGCTTATGTTGTTTTATTCATGGTCTGAAGAAGCATCTGTGATGTGAAAGCGCTAACTGTATTAAAGTTTTTATATTGTTTCTGCCGTGTTTCTCCCTCTGATTCATTTTATTTAAGAAATGTGGTCGTTGGTGTGAGAGGGAGTTAATTCAGAGTGGCTACACTATTGACTTTCATATCCTCAAAGAGACCTACTTACTTGCTTGCTTCCTTTTTGACCCTCCCATTCAAGGTGAACCCTAGCCAAAGGCATTTGGAATGGTGTCCCTCATAAAGCTCTGACAGGAGTGGACTGCCTAAGCAAGTACTGCTCCTTTTTAACCACTGCAGGCTTCACAATGGTTATATCAGAGGGTGTGTCTCTCTTAGCAGTGGCCTGTTTTCCATCCACTAAGATCAGATATAAACTCCCTGTTGTCTCCAGACAACTTACCACTGGCATACTGTTATTCCCACTTGCTGGCTCCCCACCTTGTCTCTGTGGACATCTATATAATACATGGTCTCACTGGTTGCATTTAAAACATTTAACCTTTGATCCTGGCCGTGTAGTTACTGGTGGACTCTGTTGGGGTGGTTTAGGCTGCCCACTGTAGGTTCCCTTATAGCCATGTGTAGCAATGTGTATCCCTTTCCTGGTTGATGATGCCCTACATTTTAAGTAGAGATCCCCCCCTTTCCCCAGTTCATTTGCAAAGTTGCACTGATGGTCTGCCAACCAGATTCACATGTCCTCAGGCAAAGTGCTAAGGGCTTGTTCCCTCACCAAAAGGTCTGCCAGCCCTTCAAAAGTGGTGAACTGACACCCACTCACCCACCTATGAAAATAAGTGCTTAACTCAGCAATATAATCCCACACATTTTCATCTGCCTTGCAACAATGGTGACAAACCTTTTTTCTGTAAGCTTCAGGTGTTAAATTAAAACATTCAATTAAACATTTCTTTACATTATCATAGTTTAAACAATCAATATCAGACAATTTAGAAACAGCCGTTACAGCTTTACCATGGAGTAAGGGGGTCAGGAACTGTATAAAGCCCTTGGTCATTATAGTGTTTACATACTCTTTCAAATATATGAATAAAACTGTCAAAATTATCATCCTTTGTAAACTGTGGAAGAAATTTACTAACATTTATTGCTTCTGGGGTTCAGTTATTCCCTTCCCCATTACCTCCATGACCCTGGTGAAGAGTCAGCATCTCACTGTCATGTTGACGCTGCTTCTCATTTTCTTCAGCCTCTAAATGCTGAAGCCTCTCTGCTGATTCAACTTCGACTTCCAAATGCAGCAGTCTCTCTGTTCATTCTAATTCCAAAAGTTTGACCTCCAGTTCACGTCTGTTTAACTCCAGACAGATTTTAAGTCCTCTGAGGAAAAGGTAAACTGTCCTGTTTCTGAAGGCTGCAAATTGTCATCACCAAACTAGTTATCTTCCTGGTTGATGGTCTGAACTGTGACTTAGGTGAAATTATTTTCTCTTTACTCAGACTGGCATGCACCAGTCATATGGCTTCACACACCTTGGCCAACTGCTTCTTTGTCAGGTTGCCATGATCCTCTGCTGACATCTTTGCCTACTGTCCCTGACTAAACTGAACTAACAAAAAATAAATACTGTTGTGAACATGAAACTCTGTATGCTTACCTTGTGGCTGCCATTAATACACACACCTTTAGTGACAACTGCTTACAGGCTACAGATGTTCAATTAATATCCCACCCTGCTCACCAATATGTGAAATCCCCTCTCTGGGCCAGTAATCAAGGAGCCTGAATCCTCACCACTAACACCGGTGAGGGACATTCACTTGGAACAAGAATAGATACACCCAGTATTTCCAGATGCAGCTCTCTGCATCAAGCACAATTTCCCTTAAGAGCACACAGGGAACACACTCAGTCCAGGGTCTGGATTTCTCTCTCTGTCTCCCTTCAGGTCCCCAGTAATACTCTCAATGGCACAGCTATAGAGATGAAACTTCAGCAGAGTGTCCAAGCCAAGTTCTCCAGCCCCCTCTATGTGAAATCAGTGTTTCATGTGCCTGCTCCAAACAGCTGACACACACTCTTTGAGATTTGATTTTCACACACACAGACACACACACACACACACACACACACACACACACACACACACACACACACACACACACACACACACACACTTGGGAAAGGCTGGCCCAGATTTACAAGCTATGCCCCCTTCTGCTCAGACTATAAGGTAGTTACACCACCACCAGACACTCCAAAGCCAGCTACTGTAAGTCTCTTGCAAGGGTATCCAATTACACTGAATAAAATTAATATTAATACAAATGGTAGTTTGACTGACCAACAGCAAGGCTTTCAGGAGTGGCCAGAGCTGTCGAGTACTCTAAGAGATTAAAATATTCTCTAAAAGACCAGCCATAATGAAGAGTTTAAATATATTTAATAAAAAAATAAGAAAAAAAACAAGAAAATACTAAATATCTATTTACAGAAAAATCACAAGAAATATTAAAATAACAGAGATGAATAGATTCACACAGATACAGAGAAAACAGTACTTAACTAATTTCATTTTATTTTCCTGACTGATCTAAAAAATTACTATTCCCTGGTTTACTTATTAGAGAAAATCAAGATGAAGTAGGTGAGGGGTCCTTCTCAGTCAGGTTCTAAAACAGACTGCAGGGAGAATTCAGTCTCATCTAGTACTAAACATCATTTTTGTCCTAGACTACAGAATGACATCACATACATCTGGTCATCTGACTTCTGGTTCCCACGCTACCCCTGTTGTTAGAAACTGCTAGGATTTAGCATGTATGTGTCAATAATACATACACATAGAGATTTACTCAGATCTGTTGCAGCTTCTGGAAGTCATAAAACAATTTCAAACCTCCACCCTTCCAGAGTAGGAATTAGTTCACTCCAAATACAATATAGAATGCTTCCTGGTATACACTTTTTTGTCTCTGGCTGCATTGAGAACTGTAAGATACAATCTTTATGGCCTAAGCCAGGTAATTTAAGTTCAAACTATTTTCCAATTTAGGTGGATTTAGATTAACCTCTTCTCTTCCAGTATCCTCTGTTAGAACATATACATTTAAACAGTTACAATAATGCATGTATATTTCTTTTTCTGTCCAGCAGGGCACACAGTTGGTACATTGTTAACACAAGCAGCTTTACAAATACATTTTCAATACAAGTATCTGTACAAATCAGCTTGATATGCAAATTACATATAATTCTTTTAAAAATTCCAGCTAGCTGTGTTTGGCATATGTTACACATCCACTGCCCTACTTCTCCTGGCATAGCTGGCAATACCTCATCCTCACACAGTCTAATACGTCAGAATGACTATTTAAGAGACTTTGTTCCACCTCCCACCTTGGCAAACCCTTTCGTCTTCCAAGAAATCTGAATCTCCACTTTTCTCTTTAGCAACAGATAGTTTTAGACAAATGTTGTTCTGACGATCATTCATCATGGTTACAGATGGCAATGAGAGGAAGTTCCTTCTTTCCAGGTTATAACCTGGACCATACTCTTTTATTTCTACCTGTCCTTCATCACATGCTGCCCCATGGAGTAATAGAACCAGTTCTTCCTTCCCAGGTGGGTAAGAGGTTTTTATTCAAGGCTGCTTTTTTAGTGCCAAACAAATGCTTGGAGTCCAGTTCTAGATCTTTCTTTCCTAAATCTGTTTGTGACAGTGCCCAAATTCAAAATGATGTTACTTCATACCCTGTTGCCTTGTCTTCCTCACTCAAGTTTCCTGGTAACACTAGATTTAAAAGGTGCTTATCATCACATCCCTATTCATCCAGAGTTCAGGCTTTTGTTAAATTATGGTGTGTCTGGATCACATTATCAGTTCTGTGCCTTACCCTTTGGATGGACTATCCAATGCAGCAAGAGTGTTCTCAAAGTGTTAGAAATCAAATAGAAATCAAATGACAGGTAAGACTAAAGGCTAAAAACCTCTGGGATTAAATGAAAGCATTAATATAAATGCTTTCTAAAAGAGAAGAGACTGAAAGTTAAATATTAATTTGTTGATGTAAGTTTTTTACTTTATTGTGTTTTTTAGATATTTAAATATATTTTGTAGAATTTTAATGTATATTAAGTAATTGAATACTTGTTTTTGCATTTGATTGTGTGTTTTTAAACTGTGTGATTTTGTGTTCAAGATATTGTTTTCTGAGAAAGTCTGTAGAAGAAAGTGCATTAAAATTATTTGATGGTAAAACAATGTATTTCTTTGGTATGTATCAACAGTGTGGTGCTTACCCATTTGGCATTTGTGGTTTTGGTTGAAGTTCATTTATTATCCACTTATTGTGCAGTTTGGTTTTGTTATTTCAACATGAGAGTTTAATACACCCCAACATCAATCAACTTCAGTTGACTGCCTGGATGATATCCTTTCATGCACCTCTTTACTGAGGACATGCAGCAGGTACTAACAGAGGCAAGAAAACCTGCTACTATAAAATCATACATTAGCTTATGGAAAAAGTCTTCTAGTTGGTACCAACAACATAACCAGTACCCATTCAAAACTACTTGTTCTTTGGTTTCACACTATTTATGTGAGTTACTGTCCTATGGCCTTTCTTACTTCTCCATCAAGGTTCATTTATCAGCAATTTCAGCATGTCTGCCCCTGGATTCTCCTCTTTCAATGTAGTCTTCTGCTAAAATGTTTTTGAAAGGGGTTCTGCAAAGAGGCCTCCAAGAAAGCCACTGGCCCCTCCTTGGTATCTTCATTTTATGTTAAGAAAGCTAACAATTGTTCCATTTGACACAGCTAATCTGGCTGATTTGAGGTTCTTAACACAGAAAACATTTTTTTCTGACTGCTCTGACCTCTGCAAGAAGAGTATCTTGAGTTGCATGCTCTCGGTGATTTAACCCTACCTCATTTTCCACAGGGACTGGGTTTCTTTGAGAACAAAGCCTTCCTTTTTTTGCCTAAAGTGGTATCCAAATTTACTTTAAGCCAAACCATCCATCTCACCATTTTCTTTCCTGAACCCAAAGATGAGGGAAAACGAATACTCCATACCCTGTATGTCCACAGACAACTACTATCTTGACAAAACTAAATATTTCAGCTCTTTGGATCAGTTGTTCTTTTATTGTGAAGGTACGAAGAAGGGACAACCTGTTTCAAAACAGACTATTTCCAAATAGTTGTCTATGGCTATTACCTTTTTCTAAACCTATCACAACAGACAGGGCACGGGGCATTGGCTTCATCTATGGCTTTTTGTAAAGGGTTGTATTCTGGACAAATTCTATTCAGCAACTTGATCCTCTGTACATACTTTTACAAAGCACTTTAAGCTTGATTCCTTCTCTAGGTCTAGATTAGGCTTTGCAAGGACCATTCTCAAGATTCTACTTCCCTAATGTAGTACGCTAGGGTTATCTATCAATATAGCTAAGGTTAATGGAGCATTTGATCCATATGACGAACATGGTACAGTTGTGTAAGTAAACTTACCATAACAGTGGATGATTGAATGAGCACTGCTGCAGTAGCCACTCCCTCCCTCAATCCCCCTAGTTATTTGGCATGTTGTTTATGCCAACATGTGGTTATTTTTTTTCTTCCTAGCACTGTCCTTTCAGGGCTCAGCCTCCCTAGCTCTGTTGACAGAAATGTTCTGAATGTCTTGGTGCTGAGACTTGTCTTCTAGTCAGCTCTGTTCGAGCTGCCTGCTAGTTTGGGTGGATGGAATGTTCCCTGAAGCTTTGGAAGATGGTTAGCTGTTATACTCTTGGCAGGATATATCCTGCAAAATAGGTTATATCCTACATAGGTTTAGGTATTTTAAAACCTAAAAATACAGCAGCAGTGATCATTCGAACATCTACTGTTATGGTATGTTTACTTACACAAATGTACTTTCTACAGTGAGACATAGTTTTCTTTGTCAGATAACAGCAATTGTGCTCGCAGCTATAGGCCACTCAGCAAGGCATCACTGTGCTCAGCAGCACTTGGTTCCCATACCCTACTCCCATCCCAACCAACCCTATATAATTTCCTTCCATGCCATTTACATAGTAAAACAAAAGCTTTTTTACTGATGGAGACATAAAGCCAAACCCAATTCCTGTCATAGGTAACTATTAGGCTGGTTGCCCTTGTGGGCCACTTTAAGCCTAGCCAGTTTCTCTTCTAAAGGTGGGAATCAAACCCTGTACCTTGTGTTTGTAAAGTAAATGCCTTATCCATTATACCAACCCCCTTATACCAATTCCAGCCCCTCCCAAAAATAAAACCTGACAAAACCTGTCAAAAGTTTCCTCCCCTTTTGTATAGCAGAGGGTGGTTTTGATCCACCAACATTTAGGTTATGGGCCCAGCATGTTCCCAGTGCTCCACTCTGCTGTTGCTGAACTCATTTGTCAGAAGTGGGATCGCTCACAAACACAAGCTTTACATCAAATCCCCCTAACATTCATACCCACAACTCAAACATTTTCCCTCAGCATGGCCTCTCAATCATGATACCTCCTAACCATACTCTCCTCATTCTTTCTACTTCAGGCTTTCCTTCCACATCAAGGAAAGCCCATCATCTAAAGGGTTCAAAGATATGTCACATTGATAAATAAAACTGACTGCTTGAAACACTAGTTAACTGCTGCGAACCCAAGCATACTAGTTACAAGTGAGGCTTGACTCAAGCACAGCAGCTACCATAAATTGCTGGACAACTGTCCTGGGCATAGGCCAGTGGAAGGAATGCTACTACTTATAAGAAAACAATGGAACCTCTCATCCTTCCATCAGTAGTCACCTAACTCTTCATCTTCTGATACTTAGCTTAATTGGGTACTGTTCTCAACAACCATTGGTACACATGTTTATTTTCCTAGTAGCAAATGTTTACATTTCCCTCCTTGTTCATGTAACCTTTTTGAGAGTACCATTAGAAGCATTTGAAAATACAAAAGCAGAAATACTTTGCAGCAGGGGCTGTGAACTATGTTACTCTCTCTCTCTCTTTCTCTCTCTCTCTAACCTTACCCAAATGATAATCTCTCCTACAACACCTAACCCAAACATTGGCAATCAATCCCTCCTTGACTAACTTATTATCAACATGCTCCATAATACTTCAGACGTATCTTGCTTACCTAACACCCTCAGACACCACTTCACTATACAATGAATCCTATCATTCTATGCTCCCCATACACCCCCTGTCATAACTGAAACCAGACCTATAACAGACAATAAAAAAGATGAAGTCCTCCCTGACATAAGCAGAACAGCCTGATCTCCCTTATATCAGTTACATGACCAAACCTCTGCTTTGCACACATTAATACTTTTATTATGGATGTACTGGGTGAGTACTTTCATATTGCAAAATGACCTTTTAGAGGACAAAAAGTGTCTCCGGCTTCAAAAGAACTTTTAAAAATACATCTCAGATAGAGATCATGCCTGGATACAATGGCAGTCCTTTTAGTCTACAGAGGATTTCCACTCTTTCCAAAACAGCCAACACTCCTGCAGGTTACAAATAAAAACAGTAAAATGTAAATTTTTGTACTCAAAACTTATGCAGTATAAACACTTCTTCTGGCTTTTTCCTGGTTAGAGGTCACCACAGCAGATCACCTGTCCGCTCAATTTAGAGTGTCCAATCCACCTAGAGTATGTCTTTGGGATGTGGGAGGAAACTGGAGCCCCAGGAGGAAACCTATGTGACCAAAGGGAGGACATGCAGACTCTGCAGAGAAGGCACCCCAGCCAAGGATCGAACCAGAGAACCTATTGCTGTGAGGCGGCAATGCTAACCGCTGCACCACCATGACCGCCATGCA